>NC_067436.1:21066062-21401896 GCF_009764475.1 Pristis pectinata
TGTAGACAGAGTCCATGGAGGGGAGGCTGGTTTTCGTGACAGACTAGGCTGTGTTCACAACTCTCTGCAATTTTTTGTGGTCTTGAGCAGAACAGCTGCCATACCAAGCTGTGATGCATCCAAATAGGATGCTTTCTATGGTGCATTTGTAAAAATTGCTGAGGGTCATCAGGGACATGCCAAATTTCCTTAGCCTTCTGAGGAAGTAGAGGCACTGGCCTTTCCTGACAAACTCTGGTTATTATTACCTCTTTTGCTACTCTACACTATTTCTTTGTCCTTTCTCTTTAACTTTCTAAATTTCCTCTCACCAGCCCCTGCTGTAGCCCCTTCCCCCAAACTCGCACCATTTAATTTAAATCGTTATCAACGGTGCAGTTATTCAATTCACTGCAACACTGCTCCCACTCAGTTTATGAAGCTTGTCTCAATGAAACAGCTACTTCTTTCCCCATGAATTGAAACCCATTTCTCCCACATTAATCATTGAGCCACGCAGTGAGTGACAAGTCCCTGGGGAGTGATGGACATGAAGACGTATGGCATGCTTGCCTTAAATGGATGGGGCATTGAGTATAAGAGTTGGGACCACATCTGGAATATTGTGTGCAGTTCTGGTCGCCATTCTATAGGAAGGATGTGATTAAACTAGAGAGGGTGCAGAGAAGATTCACAAGGATGCTGCTGGGACTGAAGGGCTTGAGTGATGAGAAGAGACTGGATAGGCTGGGACTATTACCCTTGAGTAAAGGAGGCTGAAGGATGACTTTATAGAGGTTTATAAAATCATGAGGGGCATGGATAAGATAGATTGTCACAGTCTTTTTCCCAGGGTAGGGGAGTGTAAAACTAGGGGGCATAGTTTAAGATGAGAGATGAAAGATTTAAAAGGGATCTAAAAGGCAAGTTTTTCACACAAGATGGTGGTGGGTATATGGAATAAGCTGCTAGAGGAAGTGGTAGAGTTGGGTACATTTACAATGTTTAAAAGACATTTGGACAGGTACATGGATAGGAGAGGTTTTGATGGATATGGCCGAACAGGGGAAATGGGACGAGCTCAGGAAGACACCTTGATGGATGAGTTGGGCTGAAGGGCCTGCTTCCATGCTGTATAACTCCATGACTGTTGACATTTAGTTCTCTGATCTTTGTTGCCCTATGTGAATTTGCCAAAAGGCAAACCATGTATGGAACATGAAGACATTTATGGAGCCTGAAGACAAGTTTTGAATGAATATTTTGTGTCAATTTTCACTGAAGAGAGGGACATAGGAAGAAAAATGTAAAGTATTAGAAAGGCTAAACATAGAAGGCGAGGACACATTAAGAAGTCCATCATCTTTAAAAGTGGATAAATCACCAGGAACAGATAAAATGTATCCCAGGCTCTTAAAAGGAAGGTGTAAATAATACAAACTCTATTATTTTCCATTGCTGTTTAACTTCTGGTGTGATTCAGAGGACACAGAAAAGAATACATTGAGTAGGTTCAGCACAGGCAGCATATGATCAGTAGTGGAAATATTGTTGGAAATAAATCTTTGTTTGGGCAATGTAAATTAGCATTTAAAGAAGCGCAGGCAAACCAAGCACAAGGCGCTGGTTTGTTAAGGGTAGGCTTTGAATGATTATTAACTGAGGAGGTAATGTGGAGGATTGATGAGAGGTGCTTATTTGATGAAACATACGTGGATTTTAAGAAGGAGTTTGGTCAATAAAGTAACAGATCATGGGATCCAAAAGAAGGTGACAAGCTGGATTCAAAACTTTCCCATTGGAAGAAAGCAAAGGACAGTGATTAATGGGGGTTTTAGTGACTGGAAGGGCTGCCTGCGGTGGATTTCCACAGAGCTCGGCATAAGGTGGGCTTAGGATAAACAAGCAAGGGCCCTTGCTTATTGTGACAAATTACAATGATTTGAACTTAAATGACACCTCTGTCTTAATGTCTTCTTATATGAGTTGCTGTTGATGTTTGTTTGATAATCACTCGAATGAAGAACTTTAGGTTGTTTAAGTTAGTATATAAGTTGTTCTCCAGGCTCACATATTTGATGGTTGCATGGATAAAGTCATTCAGGCATGAGGAAATTCTCCCCAAGCAAAAAAAATTGGAGAGATAGAATTGAATTTTGGTTATATTTTGGAATGAATTCAATCTTTAGTTTGATGGTAGACCTAATATTAGATGTTATTATCTGCTTATCTGTAAATATTAAATTCTCTGCAGCTAGTTTCATAAGTCATTGCCTACTTAGAGGTTTAACATCTTCCAGAAGCACTTGATACTGATTTTTCAGAGCTTCTACAAAACATAAGATGTAAATGATGGCTGGTTAATGGATATCTGTGAGAGGGGAAGGCAGGAAACCACAGGAAGTTGTATCTGAAACACTTGTGGTTTCAGAATTTCCTGCCACATTTCCTATGGTAACTGAGATTGGGTGCGTTAAGTGCAAGGCTCTTGGTCATAGTTTTGTGCAGGTTTGTATTTTTATTTTTCCCCTGTTTTCGTCATGGATTTTAATCCATCACATCAGCTGGAACCACTTGACAGTGCAGTGGCTTACAGCACTGCAGGTGAAGGGCAGCATTGCAGAAGCTGGGTAAACAAAAGAGGTAGTGCTGTAACAGCAGAGGGCATGTGGAGCAACATAGGCAACACTACAGCAGCAGAGCAACTAGCAGGGGCAACGCACAGCTGCAGAGGCAGAGTCAGGGGCTTTGCTGTTGGAGCAATGCTGCAAGAGCAGGGACAGTGTTCTGACAGCAGAGTCAAGGGCAATGCTGCAGGAACAGGGGCAGGGTAGTGCTGTAGCAGCAGAGTCAGGGCACTGGTGCAGCAGAAACTGTAACAGGAATTGTAACATCAAAAGCAAGAACATAGGAGGTCTATTGAAGAAAAGGGCATTTGAAGATCAAGGTTTATGAGCCAGCAGTGATCCCTGACCTTTGTTATGCTACTGAGACTGGAAAATGCCACCAATGCTGTCTCCACAAAATCCTCCAAGTTCACTGGGAGGATTAGTGAGCCAACATCTGCTTCCTTTCCTAGTTCAACTTCCCTAGTACTGAGACCCGTGTTACTCCTAGATGTTAATGTTAGACGAGCCATGTTGTTTGTATACCTAACACCAGATACCAAAGACAGACCCACTATTCCAAGCTCTGTTGTAGAAGGAGATTGTCAGGTGGATAGTAGAAAAGATTCAAGGAAGTGCTCCTTGAGAAAAAACAAAACATCCCCACTGACTCCTGGAATGTCTGGCACATGATTGCTCATAGGAGAGGAGCATTTGGGGTTTTAGGAGAGACTCATGGCTATGCTTTGGGAACACACAGAAGCCCTGTGTAAGCAACAGGAGTGCACCACCACACAAGCTATTGGCCCATCTGCCTGTCAGCCATCTTCTGTCCCCTCTGTGGAAGAACTGTGGTTCCCATTTTGGTCTTATTAGCCACCTCAGAACCCAGAGTTGAGGCAAGTTATCCTCGATCTTGATATACTGCCTCATGATAACATTGAAGAGTGGGAAATTGTGTATACTCCAGTATTCAGTGTGATCATTCACCACAATACCTTTTCCCCACATCAACGTATAATTATTTGTATAATGTCCAAAAATCTGTGGATCTCTGTTTGAATATATTAGGTGACTGAACCTCCACTGCATCTTGGATGGAGAATTACAAACATTCAAAACTATCTGGTGAAGACATTTCATCTTACCTCTACCCTGAATGGTCTACCCTATATTCCGAGTCTGAAGCCCTGGTTCTAGGCACCCTAGTCAGGGGACGTATCAACCCACCCCACCCCACCAATAATTTTTCAAGTTTCAGAGACCATCTTCAGAGGCGGGGGGAATGCTGCAGCAAGAACAGCAGCAGAGACTAGTCCAAAGAGAAACAAAGGACTGCAGATGCTGAAATCTAGATGAAAAACATGATGATGCTGGAGGAGCTCAGCAGGCCAGGCAGCACCCGTGGAGAAAAGCAGGCAGTCAACGTTTCGGGTCAGGACTCTTCTTCAGGACTTAAGATAGGAAAAGGGGAAGCCCAATATGTAGGAGGGAAAAACAGAGCAGTAATAGGTGGACAAAAGAGGGGAGGTGGGGTGGGCACAAGGTAGTGATAGGTAGATGCAGATAAGAGACAGTGATAGACAGGTATGGGGGAGGAGGGGAGAGCAGATCCACTGGGGGATGGGACAAAGGTAAGGAGGGGTAGAAAAAAGAGAGAGGCTAGGAAAGGGAAAAAAAGAAGAGGTATGTGGGTGTGGAGGGGGTGGGAATTACTTAAAGTGAGAGAATTCAACGTTCATGCCATTAGGCTGCAAGGTTCCAAGGCGGAAAATGAGGTGCTGTTCTTCCACTTTGCGCTAGGAATTCTCCTGGCAGTGTAGGAGGCCAAGGACTGACGTATCTGTGATAGAGTGGGAGGGGGAGTTGAAGTGACTGGCAATGGGGAGATGCAGATCACAGTTACGGACAGAGTGCAGGTGTTCTGTGAAACAGTCACCTAGTCTGCATTTGGTCTCACCAATGTAGAGGAGGCCACACTTGGAGCACTGAATGCACTAGATGATATTAAGGGAGATGCAGGTTAATCTCTGTCTCACCTGAAAGGACTGTTTGGGTCCCTGGATGAAGGTGGTGTAGGGGCAGGTGTTGCACCTATGGCGGGAGCAGTGGGAACTTCCTGGGGTGGGAGTGGGATGGGGGGGAGGTGGTGAGGTGTGAACTAGGAAGTCACGGAGAGCACAGTCTCTGCAAAAGGCAGAAAGGGGCGGGGGGGGGGAGGTGAACAAGTCCACTGCTGCAGCAGCTGAGCAAAAAGCGCAATGGGATAGGAGGAGCTTTAAAATGTACCTTTATCGACCCAGGAATCATATAGTCATCAACATAACTTCTGTTAAATGAACTGGTCAATGCTGCATAAAGCTCATCAAACTGAGATATAGTTTGTGCGTTGACGAGAGGTTCTTGTCGTTCGAGCCCAGATTATGCGGATTGGATCACAAAACTAAACTCAGCAGGGCGAGCAGCCACCACGAAGGCAGAACAACGGCGCAGACCCTGCATTAGCACTGAGAGCGCAGAGGGAAGGGAGGCAGGGCAGCGGTGAGGGGGAGGGGGAGGCAGAGACTGGCACGTGATAGGTGGAGCCAGATGATGGGCAGATGGAGCCAGGTTCGGATGCTGATTGGATATTGGAGCGAGGCTGTCAATCAGCACGGTTGCTGAGGTAGAGGGGCGCGGCATGGTCCTGTCAGTCAGCCGTGGTTGCCGGGTGACGGGCTTGTCCAGGGGTGTGCTGTTATTGGTTGATGGTCGAAGGCTCGGGGCCCTGTTGTTTTGCGCCGGTGAAGTGGGGCTGGAATTGACGGGAAGAGGTCGCAGTGAGCGGGGTAACGTGCGCCGGCGGTCCGTCGTGTGTCGGGGATGTTCGGCCGTGGTCTGTGAGGAGTGGCGGGGCCGGGACTTGTGTTTCAACTTCAGCCAGACCAGGAATACAAGATGTCCGCCCGAGCGGCCGGAGCAGCGGGCAAGGTCCGGGCCCGGGGTGGGGAGTGGGGGCCGGGGCAGCGGGCAAGGTCCGGGGCGGGGAGTGGGGGCCGGGGCAGCGGGCAAGGGGCGGGGAGTGGGGGCCGGGGCAGCGGGCAAGGTCTGGGGTCCGGAGTGGGGGCCGGGGCAGCGGGCAAGGTCCGGGCCCGGGGCGGGGAGGGGGGGCCGGGGCAGCGGGCAAGGGGCGGGGAGTGGGGGCCGGGGCAGCGGGCAAGGGGCGGGGAGTGGGGGCCGGGGCAGCGGGCAAGGTCTGGGGTCCGGAGTGGGGGCCGGGGCAGCGGGCAAGGTCCGGGCCCGGGGCGGGGAGTGGGGGCCGGGGCAGCGGGCAAGGTCCGGGCCCGGGGCGGGGAGTGGGGGCCGGGGCAGCGGGCAAGGGGCGGGGAGTGGGGGCCGGGGCGGCGGGCAAGGTCTGGGGTCCGGGGCGGGGAGTGGAGAACAGCTCAGGCGGCAGCCGCAGTTCCATCCGTCTCTTGGGTCTGGCGGAGTGAGCCCGGGGTGTGAGCTGTCCGGGAGACTGGGGTGGGGTGAATACCTTCAGATTGGCGCGGCGGCTGCAGTAGAGACGCCACTGGAGTTGCAAACTTTAACTCCGCAGCCACTGGAGTGAGTAACTCTCACACCACTGTGGTGCGATGAGATGGAGTTTAAGTGCGATGATGCAACGTTATGGTATGCCCTCGAAACCAAAGGAAGGGCGCGCTGAATGATTCTGCTGCGTAAGTATCTAATCGCCATGAAAGTAATAATCAGATTTGATAGTGGACTTCTCATTAACTTGTGGCAGAGAAAGCTAAGGTGAAGTGAATTGTGTGGCTCCGTGGCTCAGTGTAATCGTCGGCCTGGATTTATTGAGTCTCGTGAATTTGTCGAATTAAGTTACAGCAGGATGGAATTTATTGTTTACTATTGGAACGATAGCGCAGGCTCATTTACCCAAGGTGTAGACTGACGGGTTGATTTTAAACTGGGGTCTCCCGAGGTGAAAGACGATGGCTGGGTCAGTTGCATCCGTGCGCTGGCTTTCTGTTTTTATAAAGACCACAAGGGAGAGCAATATTCATTATTTCTTACAGCAAGGAAGACTAAAAAATATATAATATTTTGATGAAGCTTAACACTTTTGAAAGGTTGTAAATTTTCAGAAGTTGGCAACTTTGTGAAATCTTCAAGGCAACAAAGTAAACTAAATTTTTCTGATTCGGAAGCCATGATCAAAGAATGAGGTATCGGAAATTTAAAATCGGTTGCAAGTGTTCCTATGAGAAAGTTACTTGTTTTTATCGATCTAGTTTTTCGGTGATACTCTGCAGAAACGAATGTAAACTGTTCAGGTAATTTGAGGCAGATTCGGTGATGGAGGTTGGTCATCTTTATGAAGCGTTGACCCAAGTGCCACTTCACATTACAAGCACTTGAGTTTGAACGTGAAGTATAAATATGCAGGAACAAACGAGTGATTCCTTTGTACCCCTGAATATGTTGCACAAAGATGAATGTTATTCTGCTGATTTGAGAGTTATTGTCTGTGGGGATTCGGATGTAATTTGAGCCAGTCCCAATCTCAAGAATTATGGTGGGAAGAGTAGGGATGTGCTTTGGTGTTTCAGCAGTTTGATGAGTGAAGTTGTCTGTGTGTGGTAAGTATGCCCTATCTTGCTTGACAGTACTGTCTTTTTTTCTGCACTTATTTTTAGATTAGTTTCTTTGTTTTAAACAACCAGGTCTTGAACAGCCCCAGTTTACTAACCAATGCAGTAATGAATCATTCTCTTCAATGATAAACTGGATGACTATTACAGAATTAATGTTGACATTGCAATGCCAGTAATTTACTGTGCTTTGTTCCTGCACTGATGTTGATCTGAAGCAAGTGAGCCAGAATCAACAAAGTAGTTTGCTTGTGTGACTGGGGAGTGAACTTTTTTGATTTTTAGGTTCCTGTATGTGAAGGTGACAGTGCCCCGTCTTGATTTTATACAGTGACTTGAACTCTCTGGGTTTCTAGGAAACCATTATAGATTGTCAGCATTTTGTTGGACCTGATGCATTTCAGGGCTGGCCTGATTGTACATGGAATACTGCTTATGGTGGGACTGAGAGCTTTCAGCAAGTGTAAATATGCCCACATTCTGTAAAGCTGTGTGGGCTAGAAATTCCTTTGTGCAAACAGTTGAATACTGTGCAGTCACAAACCAATTAGAATTGTTGCAACATTTGGAGTAATTTCCTGGAATTGTTGAGAATGCATTGCACTTAAATAAGTGTCAATTTATATGCTGCCATTTAGGAAAAAAATTTGTATCCAGACAATAGTGGATGTGTAAATAAACTAATGTTACTCGCCGTGCTGATCAGGGTATGGACTAGAGAGAGATGGTGTTCCAAAGCACAGGGCCTACAGGGTGGGGTTCACAAAAGGTCTGAGTGAGAGGAGTGGATTGTTTGCTAATGGAGGAATTTGGAGACGGAAAGAAGGAAAAACAATGATGTAAATGGAGGGGCAGGAATTTTAACTTGTGAAATTTTGGGATCTAGTAGTTGGTGCTGATCACAAACAGTGGAATCTGGTATGAGATGGGTGCCTCGCCCTTTACTGAAATTACTGTACATGTTAACAAGTTAAGCAGGGTCATCGCTGCTGAGTTCAGTTCTCTTCTTATCTTTCAGAAATGCTCTTTTGACTAGCATGCTCTTTGTCTTTGGAATCAGGGAACATCTAACTGGGAAGTGTGGGGGGGGGGCAAATGTTTGATACGGTTGTAACAGTACTGAAGTTGGACTTTTGCCTCATTGCCTCTAATTATAGTTTGCTTGAGCCATCTGCAGTTGTACAATACAGTTTCTAAATTTTAGGGGTATGAGATGTGCTCTGTCAGATTTCTGAAAGGTGTGCTGTGTATTAAAGCGCTTACAGAATTCTGATTAGGGCAATTGTTGAATTTTAAGTTAGAAGTCGATTAGTGAAATGTTGGGGAAATTCTTTGTAGAGTAACCTTGGTGGCAAATTATTCACTGAAAAATAGAATTTAAAATGCTGACATTGAATTTTGCTTCACTGTTAGGCCGTGAAAAGTACTAAGAGATCCATTTTGGATTTACTGTTGCTATTCGTGTTCAGTAGATCTTAAGGACAAGGAGCATCTCTGCAGTTTGTGGGCAGTGAGAAGTGTATTAAATGTCACAAATTTAACTTATGTATTTGCATCCCAAGCTGTTTCGGTTGATAGATTTGTTCATTCAGATTCCATTTCAGAATTTAATTTATCTCTGGTCATTTCTTTTGGAATCATAAACTTGAATATTTACAACGGGTTCAGAATAAATTTTGAAGGAGTACGCAAGCATTCTGGTTCTTCATACCTGTTTAACCATATAAAACATGAAATATTTATCTGGAAGGTACAATATGTTCTGATAAACTTGAGGAAGAAATTAAGGTACAAATTGGTTGGACCTGGCATATTCTGTAGGGACACGAAGAAATTGAAAGTGCATTACTTGGTTGTGGATATGACTGAATCTTCTAAATATGAAGGTCGATCTTGAGATGCAGTTTAACTGAGGGCAACGACTTTGGCTTCCCCTCCAGTTATTTATCCTGAAGTATGCTGTAATGTTTGCCCTCAGCACAAAATTTTGTGATCTGTGTATTCTTCAAATTAGCCCCTACTTTGGAGCCAAGAGATAATGGGGGAGAATTTCATCTTGGCCACTGGTGCTAAACTTTAAGAATCGGTGAACATAAGGTCTGATGCATTCTAAATATTATATGCTAAGCATTAATATTGAGGTACAACTGAGCCATATGAAAAATGCATGAAGCATCAAAAACTCTTAAGCACTTCGAAGTTCAGCATGCCTGACATCTACCCTCAAGCTTAGCATGTATTTGTGCTCTTCATAGGTTGTTGGCTACTGGACTTTCTGGAGAGATTGTGCTAGCTGCTGCTACTCTGAGATATGACTAGGTGATTATGATGGGCTCCAATTCTGCAACTAACTCAGATATCCCTGGTGACTTTCAAAACTTGTGGAGATTCTGGTCAACCCTGCTGAATTCCCAGATATGTAAATGCAACACTGGAGATTGTATCAGTTCTCATGAAATCAGTGATGCTCTCTCCTTTTATTTTTTTTGTGTGTGCAGGTACAGTCTTTGGTTTAAATGTGTTGATCTGTGCCCAGTATCTATGATGGCCCACTCAATTTGGGTCAATTCCTCGGGTATTATTGTAGTGTTGTTAATATTTAAATTTGGAAGAGGGCCCAGAGCAGTGAGCTAAAGTGGAACATGGACAAATCCAAGGGGTTTTCAGGTGTGCCATCAAGTTGATGGGAAAATCAATTGCTCATCAGTTCTCTTGTACATATTGTTCACCAAATTACATGAAACTGAATAACACGAAGTCTGTTTATCCAATCAGATTTTTTGTTTAGAGTAGGAAGGGCTTGGGTTCAATCAGTGGTCCCTGCTGAGTTAATGGATCTCTGCTAAAAATTAGCCATGTTTCAAAAGATGGTTATCTAATAACTTCTGTGTGCATTGAATGAGGATAGTTTGATTTAGAATCACAAGACTGCGAATGCTGTAAACTGGGGTTAAAGAAAGAAACTGCTGGAGGAATTCGGTGGGTTGAGCAGCAGCTGTGGAGGAAAGGATTAGGCAACGTTTTGGTCCGAGACCCTGCGAGAGTCCTGATGCAGGATCTCAACCTGAAATGTCAACAATTCTTTTCCCTCCACAGATGTTGCTCAACCCACCGAGTTCCTCCAGCAGTTTGCTCTCTTTTAGAGTTTGATTTGACTGTGATTCTGAGATTGAATGGTTGTTAACCATCATTTCTCTC
The DNA here is from genome assembly GCF_009764475.1 of Pristis pectinata. Taxonomy (NCBI): domain Eukaryota; kingdom Metazoa; phylum Chordata; class Chondrichthyes; order Rhinopristiformes; family Pristidae; genus Pristis; species Pristis pectinata. The sequence goes on from NC_067436.1 coordinate 21,076,480, forward strand.
TGAAGGTTCTGTGGTAAATACCCATCCAAAACCATACCATCGAATACGTAGTACCCTCGAGTAAAACATTGATACAGAGAGCAATAATAAATCGTTGAGAAACTTAATTTTTGCTTTTGGTAGCCTGAGCTGTTTTCTACACTAGTTTTGGTCCTGGAAATGCTGAAGCTGGAGTTAGGAAACCTCACATATGCACATTCCTTTTTGAGACCCAGGTCTATTGGTGGGGTCTGTTTTGACACGAGGACAAAAATAATTGGGTCAATTGTTTCTTTGTGGCGTAGCTTGGATGCATTTTTGTGTATGCATCACAAAGCATGAGCTTGTGTGTCATTCACTTTTAGATGCTGTTTATTCTAACTAAATTAGTGTCCGTAACACTCCAAGCCTAATGTTTCTGAAATGTTCTCTGTATTTGGGTTTCTTACCTTCTTTACAGTGAAATAACTAGCTTTTTAACGAAGTTATAAAATCTCTGTTGGACCTGCTGAGGGCTGGAGTTGAATAATTTCTTGATCAATCAATGGATAAATTGCTGACCTGTTGAGCCACATAGAGACCCTGTTCTCTGCTTTGGGAGGAGTTCAGTGGTAGCATGTTTTTAAAAAAAAGTGAGTACTGTTTCTGTTTGTTACTTGATTAGATGTGCAAGTGTGTGACAATAGGATTGAAGTTAAGAAGATCTCCACACGCCATCGTAAAGTCGTGTACTAATACTTGCATATATGAACTTCTTGTGGCCTTTGTATCCAGAAGAGCTGGATTTTGGGATGTTGGTGGTGTTTAGGATTACAATAAAGCCTTGCCAAGTGATGAGCCTCCTCACTCACTTTTGGTTCTCTTGTGGTTTGCAGTGATTGAAGGTTTCCATCTGAGCAGCAGGATTTGTGCAGATGTGTATGTGATTTGAGATTGGTATCTTGTTGGCACCCTTCCAAGGTAGGCAGCACAGGCTTGAAATAAAAACCTAATTTAAGGATTGGAGTTCGACTGATAACTTAAAATCAGTTAAATTATCTATTAATTTGAGAATATGGAAATTGATTTTGAGTAGCCTATTTGGGTCATGGAACCTGCTCTGCTGTTTATCAAGATCATGGTTGATTTCTACTTTACCATTTTCCTGCACCGTGCCAATATCTTTCAATTCCCTTTTTATCCAGTAATTTATTGACCTCCTGTTCTGAATGAACTCAATGTCTGTGTTTCCACAGCCTCTGGGGTGGAGAATTCCAAACATTTACCATCCTCTAAAGAAATTTGTCCTCATCTCTGCTTTAACTGGCCTGGTCCTTATACTGAGATTGACCCTGCAGTTCTAGACACATCAGCCAGGGGAAACTTCCCCCTGCAACCAGCCTGTCAAGTTTTCTAAGGTCTCTCATTCTTCTGAACTCCAGAGAACATGGGCAGAATCTACTCGCTCTCTCCTCGGGTAGCAAAACCATTAGCTCTAGAACCAGTTTAGTGAATCTTTGCTGCATTCCTTCTGAGGCAAATGCTCTCTTTCAGATAAGGAGATAAAGATGTGCACAGTACTTGTGTGGCCATGGTGTTCCCAGCATGGTCTCACAAGGCCCTATTTGATTGGATTAAGACATCTTGCCTCCTGTACTCGAATCCTGTCATAATAACCCGCTGATTCCTTCATGCAGCCTGACCCCTTTAGTGTGACTAACCTGAATAGAGCAGCAAAAAGTGGCTCACTATGTCTGCACCAACCAGGATCCCAATCCAAACTAATCCCATCTACATGCACATTGTATGTATCCCTCAGTTCACTGCCTGACCACGTGCCCCTCCTAAAATGGTTACCTATTGAGCTGAGCTAGTTATCTGCATTTGGTCATGAGCAGAATTATACACCAGCCTGGTCATGGCTTTGCAGAATATCTAAATCAATGGTCACATACTGGATGGTGATCAAACACTGGAAGCCTTGATAGTTATCTCTGCCTTGGCAGTTGAGAGAGGAAATTCAGCTGGCTAAATTGAGACACTGTGGTCTGTTTGAGTGAATCATCCGTTTAGCTGCAGCCGAAACTTAAATACTTAAAATCACTTCAAGTGGATATGATTATAAAATCTGAGTAAAATAGTTAGCAATTTAGTCAGAGTTGTAGAGCATAGAAACAGGCCATTCAGCTCAACATATCTACGCTGACCATCATACTTATCTATACTAATTCTACTTCCATGCTTTAATTCCATATCCCTCTATGCCCTGCTCATTCAAGTACCTATCCAGATTTCTCATAAATTTTTTTGCTTTTCTTGCCACCACCACCTCTGGCAGCTCATTCCAGATACCAACTGGTTGGGGGGGGGGGGTGAAATTACCCCTCGGATTTCATTTAAACCTTATCCCTCCCACTTTAGAACAGTCCTTTAGTTTTAGACACCCCAGCCACGCTATTTACCCTATCTATGCTTCTCGTAATTTTATTTACCTCAGTCATTTCATCCCTTAGCCGCCTTTGCTCCAGGGAAAACTGGAGTATTTAGTCCTTAAAGTTGCTTGGTTTTACAATACAATCGATGATGTGACTCTAGGAGAATGCTGTTACTTTTCAACTTGTGTAATGCTAGGTTATTTACTCTGGCATGTAATCAACATAAGGATCTTGTGCAGGTGTGTAAAGTCCACATTTTCATTTTAACAACTTAATTTCTACCATAAAACTGTCTGAAACTGAGTTCCATCAAGATGTTACTGCATTTTGCATGTGCGTAGGATCATTAGGGAAACATATCCATTTTTCTTTTTAAAGACTTTCCTTGATCTTGCTAAAGCTGGTTGTCTTGTTTTATCACCAGTAACTGCTCAATTTGAGAACTTGGAAAAAAAAATCATGGCTTTTAATGTTTTTCTGCTGTTTTTCATAATGTAGAATGCTTAACAAGTTGCACGTGAAAGATGTAGCCCTGTTCTCTTTTGTAGTTGCATTAATGTAGCACCTGCTGTATCGGTAGAAGGCAACATGAGCTTCAATCTGCCCACCTATGTTTGCACGGAGCTGACAATGCATTTGAAACAAATGTAGGCTTGTGAACCTTTGGTTTATGATCAATGCCTGAGTTAAGTGTAGTATTATGCTGCTCCCATTAATACTGTTAAAATTTAGAAGTTTATTTGACTGATGCTACGAAAAATCACAAATCACGAAGAATATGAATCATGAAGAAGGCACGCCAGCAGCTCTACTTCATTTGGAGTTTGATGAGATTTGGTATGTCACCAAAGACTCTTGCAAATTTTCTATAGATGCATAGTGGAGAGCATTCTGGCTGGTTGCATCACCACCTGGTATGGAGGTTCTAATGTGCAGGATCAAAAGAGGCTGCAGAGGGTTTACAGACACAGCCAGCTCCATCATGGGCACAACCCTCCCTGCCATCAAGGACATATTTAAGAGGACATACCTGAAGAAGGTGGCATTAAGGACCCTCACCATCTGGGACATTCCCTCTTCAAGTTACAATGATCGGGGAGGAGGTATGGGGGCTTGAAGACCTACACTCAACGTTTTAGGGACAGTTTTTTCCCTTCTGCCATCAGGTTTCTGAATGGTTCACGAACACTACCTCGTTATTCCTCTTTTTGCACTATTTATTTATTTTTGTAACTTGTAGTAATTTTTATTGTACTGTACTGCTGCCGCAAAACAGCGAATTTCATGAGATACAAGTCAGTGATAATAAACCTGATTCTAAAAGGGCAGTGCTGTAAGAGATTTTCTCCCTAGGTCTGCATGTAGCTGACTTGACAAGGAACCTGCCTGTCCAACTTTGCCAGTGCTCTGAGTGCCTGCAGAAAGCACTTGAGACTGACAGACTGGCATTGTGCATGGGAATCGGGGATGGAGCAAATGGTAACTTGCAGGATCTCCCATCACAAGCAGTGTTTTTCTTTTGTATGATGATGACAATTGACATATTTCCATATCATTCTTTCAGTTTAAAATGACATGTTTTGCGGTAATGCTTAAAATGTGTTTGTTCAAATGAGCAGTGTTTTTAGAGCCAGTAAAGGTGTCCCTATGAGGTGTATTCCATAAAATAGCCCAGTTGGGAAATCATCTATCAATTAATTGATGTGGGAAAGGAGAAATCTATTGTGTTTGACTTGAAGTTCCAGTGCTCTCCCTCTGAAACCACATCTATGATTGTGGAAGTTGGTAAATAAAAGCATGGCTATTCATTCTTTGGCTACAATGAGATAAATTAGAAGGAAAAGAGAAGAGCCCTGGATGTTGTCTTTCTCAGCTGGAGGATGTTAATCTTCTGAAATAGATCCCTATTGTAAACTATTGGCAATTTGTAGGATGTTTACTCTTGACAATGGCTGTGAACTGTTTTTGTGACTTTGCTCGTTGTTAATGCTGGGAAATTGAGTATTTGCATTCAGGACAACGTCAAACCATCTTCTAAGAATGGTTAGGTGCACAGTAAGTTTCTTCTCTGCTGCAATGTCTCCCAGGTTATTACTGCAGGCAGTTTATATTTTGATTGCCAATTTAGTGTCATTTGGTTTTGAATTAATAATAGTTTAGTGCCATGGCTGTTCACTGGTGGGAGCTAGAGAGAGATTACCCAATCTCTCTAACCTCTGCAGTCAACAAAGGAAACATTTTATTCTGTAGTGCAGTAGAAAATGCTGGGAATGCAAAGTGGGCTTGTTGGCATTCAAATGATGAAAGACTGGTTGTAATGTTTGGAAGTTTAACCATTAATCAAAATGGCCAGAAGCTCTGTTATTGAACTAATTGCTACCTAGTCCTCTAGTAACTAATGCATACCGAGAAACAACAAGAACTTGTGTTGTGGTTCTCTGACAAACAATTATGGTTTATTGATCAGAATCAGCGCCCACCAATGGTATATATCCAAAAAAGCCAGTTTCTTCTGGACGAAGCAGCTAGCATCTCAGAAGATTTTTTTTTCTGACTTCCATAATGACACTGGAATTCAAATCCTTTTTCAGCAGCAGATTGATGGGAAATGAATTAGACTTTAAGTTCAGTAACATTTACTACTGTCAAATTAATATGAATTGGGTGTAACTTGCAAAACCCTGGTTTGGACTGAATGTTACTAAATTACCATCTTAGGCAATGGTTTCTTTGGAGCAACAAAGCATTAGAATTAGGATATGAAAACTCAAACTGATTCATAATACAATCCTATGTGGTTAGCCGCCTTAGTTTTTTAATGGCACTTTAAAATTGAAGTGTGCATATTTATAACTGCAGTGCCTGCACTTATTTATCAAGTGGATTAAACAAATGAGTGTTATAGATCAAAGCATCCCATAATTCTACTTCTTTGCTTTTAGCGAGCAAAGATGCATTGGTTTACAAGTGTAGTTGTCTAGATAAAAATGAGAACTCATCAATGCTGAAATTGATACTTTAACTTTTCCTCTTTGGTAATTATTAGCTTGTCAGAGTAGGTTTTAGCCAGTTTATTGGTTAGGGACTACTGGTTACGGGAGCTGATTCCTTCAAGTTGTACACATCATGATTTATTGATTGACATACTGATCGCCTAAGTTCATTGCACATAATTGCATAAAGAGCTTCAGCAAGTACTGCACTTAGTCCATAGTGTACCCTGCTTATTTATTATAGAGTTTATCCTCCACCCACAGCCAATAACCCAAATGACAATATAAGAAATTAAGCACCAAAAAAGACAAGTTTATACTTCTGTAGGAGGTTCCAGTCTTACTACAGAACTGGAGTTTGTTCCTCCACTCACATCTGCATTTTTCAGTTTCAAACATTAATGGTCAAGATAACAAAAATTTAAAGCTTCAAGAAATCTACATCACTGAAGATTAACATACAGTAATGGGTACCAAGAAGTAAACTGTGGAATTCGAGTGGTCTTGTAAGGTATGCAGTTCAATGGGCTTACAAATGCTCTCTGAATCCTGAGATGAGATCCATTTTAAAATAGGTCTTTCATGTTAAGTATGAGAGAGTCCTTCATACAACTGGAAGTACTGTTGTGGTTTATAAATGTATTTCCATTTGAACTGTTATCTATAACTACCCATTTACTGAATACTTGTTTGTTTTATGGGACTTTGTCTCCTATGCCTTAAGTGAATGGGTTTACTAGAGTGGAAATTTGTGTAATTATAAGCCTGACCAGACTTTGAGAACATAAACATATAAGAAAGAAAAGCAGGAATAGGCCACTCAGCCACTTGAGTCTGCCCTACCATCCAATACCATCCAATTTTCTCTGTAGCTGTGACACTTTACTCTGTATTGTTACTGTTTTTACCAGTACTACATCAATGCACTTTGTACTAACTCAGTGTAACTGCACTGTGTAATGAGTTGACCTGTACGATTGGTTTGTAAGACAAGCTTTTCACTGTACCTCAGTACAAGTGACAATAATAAACCAATACCAATATGATTATGGTTGATTTGCTGCAGGCCTAATCTCTTTTGTGCTAGTTCCACACAGCTATCAGTTCCCTGATCTTCCAAAAATTTATCTACCTCCTTTAAGATACTTATAATGATTCAGCCTCTATAACCCTATGGTTAGAAAATTTGAGAGATTTATCACCACTTGCTAGAAGAAATTCCTACGCACCTCAGTTTTAAAGGACTGCGCCAATCTTGTTCGTTTGTGACTCTCATACTAGTGGAAATGTCTCTATCTACTATGTCATAGCCCCTGAGGATCATGTGTTTCAATATGATCACTCATTCTTATAAACTCCAAATAACATAGATCCAATTTCCTTAGCTGCTCATGACAGAACAGCCCTCTCATCCCAGGAATTAACCTAGTGAATCTCTCTTGGACTGCCTTTAGTGCTACTATATCCTTTCTTGAGAGGACCAAAAGTGTGCCCAATACTCCCAGGTATGGCATCACCAATAACCTGTACAATTATAACAGTACTTCCCTATTTCTAAATTCCAATCCTCTTACGATAAGGCAATGTGCCATTTGCTTTCCAAAATGCCTGCTGCACCTGCTTACTGACTTTTTGGGATTTGTGCACAAGAACACCTAGGTCACTTTGTAGTTTACTCATCTACAAACTTTGTTTAGATAATCTGCATTTAGATTCCTCTTACTGAAGTGCCTGACTTCACTTTCCCATGTTAAACTTCATTTTTCCTCCCGGATATCCTTATGGCAGCATGCGCTCCCATCTAATTTTGTGTCATTGGCAAATGTGGATACATTATTCTCTGTTTGTGGCCTCTTTTTCTCTCTCCCCCCCCCCCCCCCCCCCACAATGTCATTAATATGAATAGTAAATAATTGATGACTAAGAACTTATCCTTGGAGCGATCCCCTAGTTACATCCTTCCAGCCTGAAAAGGACCTGTTCATTCTGTCTCTGTGATAACCAATCTCTAATCCATGCTGACATGCTTATCCAAACTCTCAATATCTTCAGATTCTCTCTATTCTACTTAGTGACATCCTTGAACTCCAACAAATTTGTCAAACATGATTTAACTTTCATAAAACTGACTTTATTTGATTACATTAAGATTCTGGAAATGACTAGCTATTTCTTCCCTAATTATAGAATCTAGTATTTAGCCAATAACAGATTTTAAGCTAATAGGCTTGTAGTTCCCTGCCTTTTGCCTTCAACTCTTCTTGAACAAGGATGTTGTTTGGTTTTTTAATCCTTTGGCACCTGCTGGAACTCTGAGTTTTGAAAAACTTCAACTGGTGACTCCACTATCTCTGCCGCAACACGCTTTTAAAGCCCTTAGGTGCTGGCTATGGGACCTGGTGACTTCCCTGTCATTAGTCCCATTAGTTTTTCCATTAACTTGTCCAATTTATTCCATACCATTTTTTTTAAACCTAGCCCATCATATCTTCAGGATGTTGGCAATGTCCTCCACTGTGAAGCCTGATGCAAGGTATTAATTTAACCTAGTTGCCATTTCTTTGTTTTCTGTTATTTCCCTATTCTTGACCTCTAGGGGCCCCATACTTGGCTATCTTCGCTCTTTTTATATCCATATTTTCTTGCCCTTTGTTTTGATATTACTTGAAGTTTTCTCAGATCAGTCTTGTCTATGTTAAATTTTTAGTTTCTGGTTGCTGATTCTTAAATTCTTAGTCCTCTGATATACCACTAGCCCTTGCCATTCTCTATCCTCCAGTTTTGGATTTAATATTTTCCGAGACCACCTTTGTTAATCATGGATGGTTCATCTTTCTCGTGGAATCCCCCTTTCCAATTGAGACATTTCTGGTAAGTTTTGTGAACTGTTTAATGTCTGTTACTGTTTGTTCATTGACCTAAACCTGAGCCTATTTTCCCATTCCACTCCATACAACCATCCCTTTGTAGTTGTCATCATTTAAGTTGAAGACATTGATTGCTATCTGGACTCTAGAATTCCACCATATTGTCATCGCAACTCCATAGGGAATTGTAACCACAATGTCTCTTATTAAACCCATCTCATTACACATCAAATCTAAAATAGCCTGTTCCCAGTTAGGTTCTGTAACATATTCCTCTATGAAACAATCCCTGAAATGTTTTCATCTAACCATGGTACTTTGATTAGTCGATGTAATTTAAAATTACCCATAATAGTTGTAGTTCTTTTCTTGCATGCCTTTAACATTTACCCACTTTTGCTTTGTCCTTATGAGAAGCAATATCTTGGACCCACAAATGACTTCCATCCATGTCTTCTAAATTATGTACTTGAAAGTTTGCAATTAACTTTAATTATCCAGACTTCTGCACAGTATTCCAGCAATTTAATGGACTCTTGCACTTCATGCCCCTGGATTGCATGCTGTATAATTGGTTTCTCAGAACAGACTGTTGGGCCAATTTCTTTAAAATGTGCATTAGGAGATGGTCGTGAAAATGTGTTTTGACTGAGTTCCTTTTGGGTGGTATTCAATATTTTCATTTTTAAATTCATTGAAGTGAATGTCCCTGACTGGAGCATTCATTGTCCATTCCCAACTACAACAAATGGTAGTGAGCTGTTGTTTTGAACCACTGCAGTCTGTGAAATGCTGGTGCTAATACAGTGCAGCTGGGTGGGGAGTTCCAATATTTTGGTCCAATTATATGATGGAGTGCCAATAAACTTCCATTATAGTATTTATTGATAATGTTTGTTAGCAGATTTCTCATGGTACAAATTAGTTTGGGACACTTGGAAGTAACATTTCCCAAGTTGTGGCCTTGTGTTTCCTTTTCCTTAAGGGTAGATGCTGGTATTTGTCCGTCCTCTTGCAGACTATGTAATTAAAAAAAAATAAAATTACCAAGGTGAACTATGACAATAGAAAAAAAGAGTTAATTCTGAGACTGGCCAATCATTGTGTTAACTTATACAGAACAGCTTGTCATTTGATTATTCTGGGTGATTGGTGTAATGTTTATTTATTAGAGTCTGGTGACCTTTATTTTCTAATTTGCCCTGTGTTCAAACTTCAAATCTGGAAAATTGCCATTTCTAACCAGAAAAATACTGTACAATCAGTTACTAGTGGATTATCCAATGAAGCACTGAGATTTCAAACATCCTAGTGAATAGTTTTACAAGCTGTTCAAAGAATATGACACCCCACTTCCACAACATTTTTGTGAAATAGAACCATATTGACCACACAACATTTGTTTGATCCATGTTGTTGGGAAGAGTGGACAAAGGTAATTGACCTGACAGATGAGGCAATATCCAATGCTCCCGAGTCTTTACACCTATCTTGAAGATCATGGGTTGACAATAGTACTTCACTGCTGCTGCCCCTAAACAGGTGCTGCTCAACCCGCTGAGTTCCTCCAGCAGATTGTTTGCTCCAGATTTCAGCATCTGCAGTCTTGTGTCTCCACTGAAGATCATTGTGTTCTGGGTGTGTAGGGGTTATCTACAACAATATTTTTGTTTCATTTTAAGATCTCATTTCATGCTCCTGGCTTTCTTGACTCCTTTAACTGATTATTACATTTTAAGATTTTTGAAATGATGTCACTACAGAATGCCCTTACAAAACATTACAAAATCTTATGTAGAGAATATAATTGATATTTTGCTTTATGAAAACACAGTGTGGAAATCTGAGTTTAGTGTGTTTTGTTAATGTTGACATATCAAAGTGTCCAGTAGTTTGCTTGAAATTGCATTTAAAACCATGGCTACTTCCAGTATCCTAATGTTATTTCTGAACAGGAAAAATCTGCTATACAATATTGAGTTAATTTCATAAGCCATAATAAGCATTAAAGGTGGTGTAGAGTTCTAAAGGGAAAAGTTGAAGTCGTCGTATTTATTGTTTCAGGAAACATATGCCATTAAGAAATGTACATCAACTTCACAAGACACAAACTTGACAGAAAATGTATTTCCCCTAAAGAATGCAATTTTGCCTGACTGAAAAATACACTGTGGTTAGGATAAATTTGGATGGCAAAGCAATCAATATTAGATTTAAGTACAACGATGTTTCAAGATAGTGACTGAAAATAATGCAGAATGCCAATGTTACTCTCCAAAATTAACACTAGCTTGAAAACTACTACAAGCTATGCTTTGCTGTCTCCAGATAATTTTGGGAGTGTCCTTCAACCCATATTGATCCAACCTACCACTGAAAATAGTTGAGATTAATCTAAGAGCAGATTTTCTTTGTCCTTTTTGTTTGGCGGCTTTTGTGTACATTTCTAATCCAAGCAATTTAATTGAAGTTTATGGTTGGCAACAAGTAGAAGAGCAGTCTGAAGATGATAAATCATCTGTGGAATGAAAAGTTGCAGAGGAGTGGAGAAAGTCAAGGGAATGTCTGTGCTAGGGCGGAAACAAGGGGCTAGATGACATGGTGTTGCTGCTGGCTGAGAGAAGATGGAGGCTTGTTATTGCCGTTAATTTGCCAATAAGAAATGTAGTTTGAAGATGGGAGAGGGAAAAAGAGAAGTCTGAAATTTTACTTGTTCTTGTACATTCTGACTTCTGAGGAAGTGATGTAAATGCAAAGGGTCTTATAATATCTTAACTATAATGAACTTTGCCAGCCAAAATAGGGATGGTTACTTCTTGGTGCCTGTGACAGTCTGCATATTGTTGCACTGCAGCAGTTGCAACAACTGTGTGTTGTCCTCGGTTGAAGGAGTGAACTCTCCTCGAGACTGAAGAGGACTAACTGTTGGTGGGCTAGTGTGATCTGCTTTTGACAAGTGAATACTTTACTTTGACATTGACCCAAGAAAATATATTGAAATGTCAATCATATAATTTTTCAGATGTTTTTGTTTACCCTGCAATTGGATCTGTTGTTGTGAAAATTATTCCACTTTTCAGTTCCAGTGGATCCACCTTACCACTTTCTATAGTTATTAATTCACAAGCTGACCTATCTTTATTGCACTAGGAATCTTGTTGATGAACCTTTCTCCATTGCTGAGATTACAAATCTCTGTTACAGTCTTCAATCCTCTAAGAGTAGAGTGGCTGAATTGCTGCATTTTCATGTTCAGCATCGTCTTCATTCATGTCAAAAAATCTTCAGTTAATACAAAAGTTCTTTCATCCCTCATTTAATCAACAGTTAGTACACTTCAGTCTTTTGATGTAGGTAGAAAAAGAGAAGAGGTCCTGAAGGAGGAATACAAGGAATTAGGGAGAAGGTTGAGAAGTAGGACCTCAAGGGTAGTAATCTCAGGACAACTACCCATGCCACGTGTCAATGACAGGAAGAATAGAAAGCTCTGGCAGTTAACTGCGTGGCTGAGTGACTGGTGCAAGGGGCAGGGCTTCAGATTCTTGGATACCTGGGACCTTTTTTGGGGGAGGCAAGACCTATTTGCTAAGGATGGGTTGCACCTAAACTCCAAAGGGTCCAATATCCTGGCGGGAATGTTTAATTTAGTTGTAGGGGAGGGTTTAAACTGATCTGGCAGGGGGATGGTAACCAGGATGCTAGGTTACAAGATGCTAAGGTGAGGGAGGAAGTGTATAGAAACGAATCCATTGAGGATGGCAGGAATGACAGGCAGGTGATAAGTCAGGATAATTTACTGAATAATAGAAGTACAACAAATCGGGATGTTAGGATACAGAATGTTAGGATCGGGGATGAGGATGTTAGGATACCGAATGTTAGGATAGGGGATGAGGTCTACAGGAACATGTCTAAGATAGTAGGTAGCGAAGATAGTAAGAAGGATGGACAGGTAGAAAGTCAGGATAATCTGCTGAACAATAGAAGTACAATAAAATCAATAGCAGATACCAGTCTAAACCTACTATATTTAAATGCACGTAGCATCAGGAATAAAATAGATGACCTAGTGGCACAACTACAGGTTAATAAATATGACATCGTTGCAATCACTGAGTCGTGGCTTCATGATAGATGTGATTGGGAACTGAATGTCAAGGGGTATACAGTGTATAGGAAGGATAGGCGGGTAGGCAGAGGGGGAGGTGTGGGCCATGATGGTTAGTAGTGATATAAAATCAATAGAAAGGAAGGACATTGGGTCAGAGGAGGTGGAATCCTTATGGGTGGAGCTAAGAAACAGCAAGGGTAAAAGGACAATAGTAGCAGTCATATATAGGCCCCCTAACAGCATTCAGGAAGTGGACCATAAGTTGCAGATTGAGATAGAAAAAGCGTGCCAGAGTGACAATGTGAAGATAATTATGGGGGATTTTAACATGAAGGTGGACTGGGAAATCCAGCAAGGCAGTAGTACTCAGGAGAGTGAGTTTGTGGAATGTCTAAGGGATGTTTTTCTGGAGCAACTTATTGAGGAGCCCACCAGGGGATCGGCTGTTTTGGATCGGGTGCTATGTAGTGAACCCGAGGTGATTAGGGAACTAAAGGTAAAGGAACCACTGGGAACAAGTGATCACAATATGATTGAGTTTAGTTTCAAGTTTGAGAAAGAGAAGCTGATAACTGGTGTATTGATAGTTCAGTGGAATAAGGGAAATTACAAGGGTATGAGAGAAGAGTTGGCCCAAATTGATTGGAGGAGTAAGTTAGCTGGAGGGACGGTGGAGGAGAAATAGAAGAAATTTCTACAGGAAATAAGGACAATGCAGGACAGATATATTCCAAGAAAAAAGGTTTTGAATGGAAAAAAGGCACAGATGTGGATAACGAGGGAGGTGAAGGATAAAATAAAAGCAAAAGGGGCGGCGTACAAAGTAGCAAAAATTAGTGGGAAAACAGAAGATTGGAAAGTTTTTAAAAAAATCTGCAGAGAGAAACTAAGAAGGTCATTAGGAAAGCAAAGATGAGTTATGAAAGGAAGCTGGCGGACAACATTCGGAAGGATTCTAAGAGCTTTTTTAAATACATAAGGAATAAAAGAGAGACACAGGTTGACATAGGACCAATTGATAACGGTGCAGGAGGTATTATAATGGACGATAGTGAGATGGCAAGGGAATTGAATGAATATTTTGCATCGGTCTTCACCGTGGAGGACATAAGCAATGTGCCCGTTAGTCAGGAGTCTCACGAATTGGAATTGAGTTCAGTTGAGATTAATAGGGAGAAAGTGCTAGGAAAACTAAAGGGGCTTAAGACTGATAAGTCTCCCGGACCGGATGAGGTGCATCCCTGGGTTCTGAAGGAGGTGGCTGTAGAGATAGCGGAGGCATTGGCGATTATTTTCCAGGAATCGATAGATTCTGGCATGGTTCCGGAGGACTGGAGGGTAGCGAATGTGGTTCCGTTGTATAAGAAAGGTGGGAGGCAGCACAAAGGCAATTAGAGACCTATTAGTCTGACGTCAGTGGTGGGAAAATTATTGGAATCTATCCTCAAGGAGGAGGTTACCAAATACCTAGAGGCGCAAGGCAAGATTGGACCTAGTCAACATGGTTTTGTGAAGGGGAGGTCCTGTCTGACCAACCTATTGGAGTTTTTTGAAGAAATCACAGGTAGGGTGGATAAGGGAGAGGCGGTAGACGTTGTGTATTTAGACTTTCAAAAGGCCTTCGATAAGGTGCCTCGCAAGAGACTGATTAATAAGCTGAGAGGTCATGGAATTATGGGTAGGATAGCAGAATGGGTGGAGCATTGGCTGGTTGGCAGGAAGCAAAGGGTGGAAATAAAAGGATCTCGTTCTGGTTGGTTACCGGTTACTAGTGGTGTGCCGCAGGGGTCGGTGTTGGGGCCGCTCCTTTTTACCTTGTTCATCAATGATTTGGATGATGGAATAAATGGTTGTGTGGCTAAGTTTGCGGATGACACCAAGATAGGTGGAGGAGTAGGGAGCATAGAGGAAATAGAAAGGATGCAGAGGGACCTAGACAGTTTAGGAGAATGGGCAAGGAAATGGCAGATGAGATTCGATGTTGAGAAATGTGCAGTTGTACACTTTGGAAGCAGAAATAAGCGGGTAGATTATTATCTAGAAGGAGAGAAGATTGAAAGTACGGTAGTACAAAGGGACTTGGGGGTACTCGTACAAGATATCTTAAGAGTTAACCACCAGGTTGGATCGGTGGTTAAGAAAGCGAATGCTATGTTGGCATTCATCTCGAGAGGTATAGTGTATAAAAGTAAGGAAGTGTTGATGAGGCTGTACGGGGCACTAGTGAGGCCTCATTTGGAATACTGTGCGCAGTTTTGGGCCCCACATCTTAGGAAGGATGTGCTGACGTTGGAGAGGGTTCAGAGGAGATTTACGAGAATGATTCCGGGAATGAAAGGGCTTACGTATGATGAGCGTTTGTCGGCTCTTGGACTGTACTCACTGGAGTACAGAAGGATGAGAGGGGACCCCGTAGCAACATTTAAAATGTTGACAGGAAAGGATAGAGTAGATGTGGCTAGGCTGTTTTCCTTGGTGGGCGAGTCCAGGACCAGAGGGCACAATCTTAGAATTAGAGGGTACAGAGATGAGGAGAAATTTCTTTAGCCAGAGGGTGGTGAAATTGTGGAACTCCTTGCCACGCACAGCAGTGGAGGCCAGATCAGTGGGGGTGTTCAAGGAGGAGATAGACAGATATCTAAATAGTCAGGGTATCAAGGGATATGGGGATAAGGCTGGAAAATGGGATTAGAATAGGTTTTTTTTTCCCACCCCATTTCTTTTTCCCTTTTCCTTGGAGCAGACTCGATGGGCCGAATGGCCTGCTTCTGCTCCCTTGTCTTGTGATCTTTTGTTCCTTAGTTTTTCTATTTGTTCCTTTCTCAGTCTTGCTATCTTGTGACTAAAATAAAGCTCTTTATGTTTAAAATTATCAAGTGGAAGTTTGTCAAGTACATTCTTCTGAACTTTTCGTAAAACCAAACATATCTAAGATTTCAATCTGTTTCCTTATCTGTGAAAGCTCTTGTGCTACTTTACTGAAGCAAGTGGGGAGGTGGGAGCCTGGTACATAATATGAGCAATTTTGTAGGTGCTAATGGCACTTGGCTATTTCTAATACATTGCCACCAATTTGAGTGTTCTCGATTAATGCTCTCCTTCCCGCTGTTGAAACTTTGGGTGCACCATCTTTTACTTGGTTTGTATTGTAGACCCATTGGTGTCGTACTTTGTCCTGGTACAGGGCCTTCCTCTTAAAGAATCAAACTTTTTGAAGATTTTACCTCATAGGGTAACAGTTTCTTGATTTGTTTAATTGTAGATTCTTTTTCAGTGTAAAAAAAAGTAGAATTTGAAGAGCTGCAGTGTAAAAGGGTGTGGAAAGCAGCTGTATGCAAGTTATTTCCCTCCATTGTTGCAGCTTTCCACTTTTAATAGCAACACTGTGTGACTATGGTGCGAAGGCCAGGAATGTACTTTATGTAAATTGCTGCAGACCCATTCTGAGGCTGCTTAACATTTTGACCTATATCTTTATTGATTATGCAAGCTTATTTTAGATTTAGTCATTGAGAGAAAGCTGGTGGGAGTTGCTGAATCGAAAAATATTGCTACAATTTACGGGTGACTTCACATTGCATTCAACAAACATGGGTTTTGTACAGTGTTCATTTTGGCAAAAGGGCTTTATGAAAATTGCATAGTCAGCGAATCCTGGATTATTTTGTTGGCCTAATCCTCTGTCTAACTGTTTTACATTCCTACTGCACTTGCTGGTCAGTGACCATCCTACATAATGAAATGCTTGTTTAAGTAATCAATTTCATGAGTGTCTGATTAAGTCTGAGGACTGCTTTCTCTTAAAATATAAAAAGAGCTGTGAAAAAGACAATTCTGTCCTGGAGCAATGATTCCTGTTTTGTGGAATGTGCATGCCAATCTTGTGATGAATGGATATGGTATGAACCCAATCAAGAATCACCTTTTTAGACTAGCATAGGTAGTTGGGAAAATGCTAGAACTTGTGAAGGAAGATATCATGTCAAGTCACTTTGATAATTGAGCAGAGTCAAAATGGACTTGTGAAATCCTGTTTGATGATGAAGCTGGATTCTTTGAAGATGTATCTGGTAGAGTAGATCAAAGGGAAATGGTGGATATACACACAAAATGCTGGAGGAACTTCGCAGGTCAGGCAGCATCTATGGAGGGGAAATGAACAGTCAATGTTTTGGGCGAAGACCTGATGAAGGGTTGCATACATGGACTTCTGCAAAGCTTTGACAAGATCCCTCATTCGGCTGATCACAAGGAGATTGGACTTAAAATTGGCTTGGTCATAGAAGTTGTGGGTAGTGGTGAAGGGTTTTACTCTGGAAGTCTGTGAACAGTGCTGTTCTGTAGGGATCAGTGCTGGGATCTCTGTGCTTTGGATAAAAATGTAGGTGGGCTGATGAGTAAGTTTTTTTGTTGCTGACACAAAAGTTGGCAGAGTTGTGGAAAGTGAAGAAGCTTGTCAAAAGTTTCAGTGGAATATAGACCAGTTGAAAATGTGGACAGAAGTTGCAGATGGAGTCTAATCCAGACAAATGAAAGGTGTTGCACTTTGGGAGGTCAAATGCAAGAGGACAGAGTACAGTAAATGGTAGCTTCCTTGGGAGCTTTGATGTACAGAGGGATCTTTGGGTGTAAGCCAATAACTCCATAAAAGTGGCAGCACAAGTAGATAGGGTGGTAATGATGGCATACAGCATATCTACCCTCATCGGTTGGGGAGTTGTGACATTCATGTTACATTTGTATAAAACTTTGATTGGGCAACATTTGGAGTATGGGATACAGTTCTGGTCATTGCATTATAGGAAGGATATGGGTGCTTTGGAGAGGGTGCAGAAGAGGTTCACCAGGTTGCCTGGATTGCGGAGTATTAGCTATAAGGAGAGGTTGGACAAATTTGGAATGTTTTCTCTGGAGTGTCAGAGGCTGAGGGGCAACCTGATAGAAGTATGTAAAATTATGAAATGCATAGATGGGGTAGATAGAATCTTCTTCCCCCCCCCCCCGGTCAAAATGTCAAATATTAGGGGGAAGGTTTTAAAATATTTTTGAAGCAAGTGTTTTATTTTTACACAGTGGTAGATGGCTGGAATGTGCTGCCAGGGGAGATGATGGAAGCAGATGAATGGCCTTTTCCTTCTATATTTATACTATACATATACTCACCTCCCAGGAATATTGGAGATTGGCAGCTTGGTCACACCCAGAAAATTTAGAGTAACATTTTCAAAGTATGGATTTTGTCGTATTCCATGTATTTTTTTCCATTAAACAGTGCAGTATGTGGGCCTCATTAGTTATCCTTTGTTTTGAGACTTTCTCAGCTGGTGAGACCTAGAGTTAAGTGCTGATTGCTTAATCTTTTGACTTCATTACCAGAGGGCAAAATTGGTGGAGACAAATTCAATATTGTGGAAATCGGTCTTCAGTTTTTTGCTTCCATGCCTGAAAAGGATGTGTTTTACAAGGCATTGGTAATGGTAACAGAACAATAGCAATACTTCATTTAGTCAGTGGACCTTTGCTAAATTTGCAAGCATGAAGGCCTTGCTATTGAGTCTGATATTTGCACTGACTTCCACACTTTGTCAGTAGTTGAAAACCAGTAACAGAAATGCAGACTGATCCTTCCTCTCAGTGATTTGCTGGACTGTTTCAGAGGGCATTACCAAATTGATATGAGCCTGAGTTAAGGTTGACCCTAGGTCAAGCCAGGTAAGGATGACAAATGTTCTTCCCTAAGGAAAAAAAGGACTGCCTTTTGGCATTGTTTCCTCCTTTTTTTTATTTTGAAGGTACCGAAGTCAACCACAAGACCCAGCCACTCATGATGGTCATAACTGATTATACTGCTTTGAGAAGCTGTTGCATTGGTTGATGGAAACTGCATAATTGCATTGATGGTTTTTAGTGGGTGAATAATTTGTGTGTGGTAATATGAGGGAGTTTTCTAATGTGTGGGATCTGATGTCCACGAGTTAGAGCACCAATAGCTCCTTAATCCTCATTGAGGTGAATGGTGCATAAATGTAACCTAAAGAGTAGTTTGCCATAGTTGTGGGCAGCACAGTGGTGTAGCTAGTAGAGCTGCTACCTTGTAGCTCCAGTGACATGGATTCAGTTCTGACCTCCAACTCCCCCCAGATTTTACCACTAATCTACACTCTTGAGTTAATTTACAGTAGCCAATTAAGCTACCAAATTTGCAAATGTTTGGGATGTGGGAGGAGACCAAAGCATCCAGAGGAAACCCATTAGTCAGGGGGAATGTGCAAATTCAACACAAACATGTGCAAAGAGGATAATACTGTAAATGGTATTTGAACTTGGTGGGCTGATGGGCCTGTTTCTGTGGTACGTCTCTCCGACTTTATAATTAATGCTCAAACCATGACTGTACAATCTGCTTCCTTTGTACTTTAGTGCTGCTGCTTTGCTATACTATCTGGATGCAAACTATTTTGTATTTAAATCCCCTTCCATCTTGGTTATTTTAAATCATTGACCTTCAGTTTTCTGTGCTTTAAAAATAAATTTATCTGGTGTGTCTGTTTTGCTAGACTTGGGTAAATTGTCAGAACTTGTCAAGAAATAAAATGCAGAGAATGCAACATTCAAATCCTCTTCATCCAATTTGTTAAAGTTTCACATTTAATCCATTAGTTTTGCCTCCTTTTGTTAAACATTTCCATGAATAACGGAAGCTATCTACTTGTAATCTTGGATTATCTTTAATCTTGACAGTATCTAGTTAGCTGTAAACATAGTTTAAAAAAAGACAAATCCAAATAACACATCCTTGATTCTGACTGCATGCTTGCAATTCTCTGCATAAACTTTAGTTACTTGATTTCCCACTAATGGTTCCCATGACAATGTACACAATCCATTGTTAACCTCAAAGGTCATCAATAGATGAGTCTGTTAAATGACAGACTTTTCCCAATATCTACAGGTATAGAGCAAAACCAAGAAAATAATGAACGTATAAATTTGTCAAACCCTTCACTGTTGTGTGGCCCAATAGAAATTTACATGTTGCCATGTTTGCCTTCTAGTCGGTCTATTTTACCTATTTTATTTGGGTTTGTTCATGGAAAACACTATTTGAATGCAGTTTTTAAAATTTAAACTTCAGGGTGTTTTGCCCAGCAGTCCTTGGCTCACCAGCTGGCTAATAAAAATAAAATTCAGAAAATTATACATTTGGTGCAGCAGAATATTTTGAAAACTCTAGTATTGTCAACAGAATACTGAAACTGTTAGTAGTGCTAATGGAAACTGATAGGCAGAGTGAGAGTCAAATTAAAGGAAACTCTGGAGAGTAGTTTCTCCAGTTGTTCATAAATCATTCTTGATAAAAGAATGCAATTCTGGTCAGAGAAAAATTATTCTATCTGCCTGTTACTGATAGCATGCAGGAGGTACAGTGGAAACATTGATTGTTTCTGTTTAAATGGAATGGTGGTGAATGTTCTGTAGGGATCTAATTTTTTTTTCTCTCTGCTGTATGGATAATGTGTGCTAGTAATTAAGGTTACAGAAAGAATTTGATACAGATCCACAAACGGATAAAGAACTGGTAAAGGCCAGGGTTTCTGTCATTCAGCAGACCTTTGACTGAACTCTGGTTCCAGCAGTTTTGCATCTCTGTACCTTTTTTGCTTACAGAAATCAATCACTCAGATTTAAAATTATCAATTGACCATCAATTAGCATTTTTAGAAGCAAGTTCCAAGCTTCTATCAATTTACTCCACTCCTAAAAAGCCTGGCTCTAATGTTTAGACAATGAACCAAGCAGGCATTAATAGCTACTAGCTTAACCTCAATTGAGCTCATCATTCCAACAGAAATCCCCTAGGTTTCATCCACATTTTGCTGAAACCAAGCCTCTTTCTCCCTTGGGTTTGATGAAAGTCTATCTGAAATGTTAACAGTTCCTCATTCCGCTGCCTGACCAGTTTAACTTTTCCAGCACTTTCTAATTGCTGCTTTTTTTTAAAAATCATGTGGCTCAGTTTTCCTTATCCTACACGTTAAGTTTAGCCTGCCAGGCAGGTCCCACTACCTGATCATTAACAACTCATTACACAGACCCAGTTAACGTGTTGGCAACTACAGGAAGTCCCTGGATTACGAATGAGTTCCATTTTTGTCCGTTCGTAAATTGAATTTTTAAGTAAGTTGGAACAGTATGTAAATCAGTACAGTATTTATAATTGTTATTTATTAAAGTTAAACAGACCCATTTCAACGGTTTTCGTTACGTTTTTATTCCGTGCGGGATGCAGTGAGTTAAGGTTCAGTGAGTCGCGGATGATGTTAACCGAACACGGAGCAGTTATTAGCATTTCTTTACTTTGAAGTACCTGGCATGAATCCTTGTCCTCCACGGGTGTTCTCCCCAGGATGAATTGCTTTATAGCTCAGTATAGGGAGGCTACTTGTGAGGGCTGGTGCCGGACAGGCCGTGTCAAGCAGTGCGATCATTCAGCATTGAATGTGGGCCATTACTGGGGACTGGGAGCATCTGCTTCACATGTTAATGTACTAGGAGATACCTTTATGGTAACAACACAACATTGATTGCTGGCCAGTGAGCTTGCACCATAAAGAAATCTCTGGGCTGGGGAAAGCTGAGCAGCAACTTCCATGATATTTAAGTAGAGCGCACTGAAGCCTGCGCCCACTCTCCTCACCCCCCGGCCCAGTGCTTCCTTCTGTACTTGGGCAGAAATCTTTTGTTTGGTGAGTCCAGTGCTGACAAAATATCAAACAGTATGCCAGTGGTTTGACAACATTCCTCAAAAATAAAACTGTTACATAATGTCTGGATCCAGTGTTCACAGCCTCTGTTCTAAGACACGGTTGGATGTTCAGAAAGCATCTAATTCAAATTATTGTGCAAGCAAATTGATTCTTCTACAATGTTTTACGAATGAACATTAAAATTTTTCACAATCAGATGAGAATATGGACAACCATTGCTTTAAACCATACATGTAAATATTTACAGTTCGTTCCATTCGTCCCGTACTAACGAATTGCCCGCTCGTTAGTACGAACCATTGTGTGTAACTTTTTTTAAATAATAGGCTTCAGGGAGGTTGGTTCGTAAATCGGGCGTTCGTAACCCAGGAACTTCCTATACAGCTATTAAGTCATTTCAGCTAATCCAATTGCAGATAATCCCTCTGTTTTACACGTCCCTCCTGCACCTTCTCTCCTTCTGAAAACCAACTTGTATCTCTTTCCTATTTCTGACGAAGAGAAGCATTGACTGTTTCCCTTTCCACAGGTGCTGCATGACTTGGAGATTTTCCAGCACTTTCAGTTTTTTTGTTTCCGATTTCCAGCATTACAGTTTTTGATTTTCACTTACTTTCTCCTCTGTTCGTGCTAATGAGTTGGTATGTCCCCAACTTGCTGCCCACTTATACCAACCAATCCTCCACACCTGAGTACCAACTTGGGAGATGAACTAAAAACAAACTACTGGAGGCACTTGGTGAGTCAGGCAGCATATGTGGAGGTAAAGGGATAGTTGACATTTTGGGTTGAGACTCTGCATCAGGACAGGGATGCAGAGCCTTAACTAGGAACCATACTGAAGCAGACCTCTAGATCCTGTATCCCCCAACCTTGGAATGCCCTGATGGCCAAGCTGTCAAAGGCTTTTGGAACTGTTTCCAATGTTTTGATAGTCATGAAAGTTTAAACATGTTGTAGTAAATTTAAATGAAAAAAAAAGAAAATATTTACCTTTAGTCTTTAAAAATAACAAATTTTAAAATTGCTACTTTTCTGCAGTCAGTGACCCCATTATATAGGTTTCTGGTTCTTACGCCAGGCATCTCTTAGTGTCTGACCGTCTAACCAGCATGTGAGTACTTGCCCATGTTCCAGTGCCTGATATCTGGCTCAGAGCGGACTTGCACATTTGACCATATATGGCTGGCAGCCTGAGAAACGCTGAGCAGCTGATTGAAATGTTGGTCATAGGTAAACTTAAAGCTGTCCATGTATCCCAGTTAAATCAATCCTGGTCTATGAGTTCAACCCTGCATTATGTAATTTTATGTCATTTGATTTCTGGTGAGCTGGCATCTCTCTTGTGAATCAACATTGCTCCTCCCTTGAAGGTCATTATATCCCTCTGAAGGTGTGGTGCTGAAACCGCTCTGTGCTATAGGTGTAGTTATAACCAGACTTTACATCATTGTATAATGTATACACCCTCTTATGTAAAGCTCAAGATTTAAATGTCAGCAATCCATTAGTCCGACTTAACATTTTTGTACCTACCCAAGAAGTTGTAATATATATGCACTTAAAATTTGTGTAGTGCCTCAAACTGAGTGTTCCACCTTAGTATTGACACTTCATCTCTGTAAGGACTCCTGTAATCAAGACCTGTTGATCTACATCTTGTACTCAATGCATCGTATAATGACACTTAATAATTTAAAGCATGTTATTGCATGGGTTTAATTTTGAGTTTTATTATTTGCATAATTTGACCTCACATTTACCAACAGTGTACTCCATCTGCCAGACCCTTGCCCACTCACTTAACCTACCTGTATCCCTCTGCAGACTCTCCGCATCCTCTGCACAATTTGCTTTTCTGCTCAATTTAGTGTTATCGGCAAACTTGGACACTCCACACTGTCCCCTCTTCCAAATCGCTTGTGTATATTGTGAGCAGCACAAACAAGACGCTGGAGGAACTCAGCAGGTCACCATCTCTCGGTCCTGATGAAAGGTCTCAGTCCCGAAACGTGGACTGCGTATTTCCCTCCATAGATGCTGTCTGTTATTCAGTTGCCTGCAGACAATTCCCACCGGTTATTATTTTTTCCCTTTAATATTCCTCAGGGCAGGCACGATAGTGTAGCAGTTAGCGTCACGCTATTACAGCGCCAGCGACCCGGGTTCAATTCCGGCCGCTGTCTGTAAGGAGTTTGTATGTTCTTTCCCCCACCGTGTCTCTGTGCGTTTCCTCCGGGAGCTCCAGTTCCCTCCCACATTCCAAAGACGTACAAGGCTAGTAAGTTGCGGGCGTGCTATGTTGGCACAGGAAGGGTGGCGACACTTGCGGGCTGCCCCCAGAACACTCTACGCAAAAAGATGCATTTCACTGTTTCGATGTACATGTGACTAATAATAAAGATGTCTTGAGGTGATTAGCTGGTGCCTGAGTGTGCTCTGAAATAGACTACTGTATGGTATTATAAATGATCAGTCATTTTGCATGTTTATTCTACATGAATTAAGATAGTCCATGCACAACCTATTTTGACAGTACGAAGTACATGTTTAAAAACTTTAAGCAATTTGTTGATTTGCATTTAGCATTTACTGGTTAAAAACAAATGTAATTAGACAGTTATTAAGTAGGTGTCCTTGATGGAAGTGATTTGAGCACTTTCCATCCACTGGTCTATGTCATACTTGGTCTCTGTTAGGAGGAAGTTCCAATTGTCAAATGACAAATAATTGGCTTCCTTTGTAATTACCTGTCTGAAATTCACTAAATTCAGTGTCAGTTGAGTCTTTTCCTCTCTTTTGTATGAGTCACTTCAATGAATCTCACTGGTAAGTGCTTGCCTTTCAGCAGGTAGCATTGTTTGCTGGACAAACTGATTTGTTCTACTTCGCAGTAATTCAGTGGTTGGGTTGAAATATAACTGCCAAATGAGGCAAACCATTTTGACCAGCAGCCGCTGATTGCCTGAGGTTATCAGCTGTGAATTTAGTGTCTGGTGGATGAATATACAGTTTTATCTGAGAGTTCATAATGGTTTCAGAAACCAAGAAACCTGCATATTTGTCACTGCATAATTGAAGACTCTGCCAATCAACAAGATCATGGCTGATGTTTTGTTTTTGGGACCACTTTTCTGCATTAACCCTATATCTCTATTCTTTGTTTTCAAAGCTCTATTAGTCTCCAGTGACCGAGCCTCCTCAACCTTTTGAGGTAGAAAATGCCAAAGTTAAACTGTCCTCTGGGTGAAGAAATTTCTTATTTGTCCTGACAGTTGACCCTTATTTTGAAATTAACCCAAGATCCAGACATGGAAGCGGGGGGAAATATCTTTGGATCTCCCCTGTCCAGATCTAAAAGAATTTAGTACATTTCAAGTGATGGCTGAATGTTGTATGTTTCTTGGCTGTTGATGCCTCCCATGTGAAGCAGCTTCCTGTGGAGAAGTAAGGAAATGCTTTGGGGAAATGAAAGAGCACTGATAAGCAAATCTGTTATTGTTACAAAAATACTTTATTGCACTAAACATCTTCAAAGTTTAAAAACTAGACTTGGAGTGGCTGGTTAATACTTTCCATGTTCCTAATGTAAATATTTTAAATTTGCCTAGTTTGGGCGATCCATAATCTCTTCCCTTTAGAATCATAAAACACTGAGTACATTGTTGTCAGGACATTCCTTCAAGGCTGCAGATAACTTTGCTAATTGTTGTTTGGTATCGGTTACAATGATGCAAGAGCCATGACTTTACAAAGCAGTTTAAACTCCATCTAGTCTGTAGACCAGGTGAATATAGAGTTTCCTTCATGTCCTCCTTGCCAGAAATTTGCTGTAAATTAATTTCCTTATTTTTCAATGATTATTTACTACATTGTCACTCTGAAGCTAGTGCTAGAAAAAAAATGACTAAAGTTGTTGAAAGATTTTTTTCAAAATATAAGATCCTGAGGGATCTTCACAAAGTGGATGTGGAGAGGATATTTCCTCTTGTGGGAGAATCTAAAACTGGAGGTCACTGATTAACAATAAGTGGGGACACATTTAAGAGGTGAGTTTTTTTTCTGAGAATCTTGCAACATTTAAGAAGCATCCATTCAAGCACTTGAATTACAAAGGCATAGAAGGTTATGGACTAAATGCAGATACATGGGGCTAGTATAGATAAGTTCTCTAGTCAACATGGACATGGTGGGCTGAAGAGCCTGTTTCTGTGCTGTATATTTGTGAGCCTTTGGAACACTTTGCTCAAGGGGCAGTGGAAGCAGAGTCTGAATGTTTTAAAGCAGATAAATTCTTGATAAGCAAGGGGGTGAAAGGTTACTTGGAAGGCTGGAATGCACAGTTGAGCTTAGTCAGATCAGTTGTGATATTTGTGTGGTGAAACCTTCTCATGGGACCAAGGGACCTATTGGTTCTCCAAATTTCTTTGTTCCCATTGATGCTATTTAGGAATCTGAGGGTTCACAATCAGCCTGCATGTCAAGAGTAAAATTAAGACATAATGTTCTTAAAAATGAACCTTTCTTATTATCTGAACAACTTAACATGTTTAATAACCAAATCAGTTTTTATGATTAAAAATGCTTATGTTGTATCTTTCATAACCTAGGGTTGTGTCATACTGAATTTGACCAGATAACATTTGCTTTTTGATACTGATGGAAGATAAGTATTGATAGAGCAAGGTAACTCCCTGTTCTTCAAAATATGTTTGTTAGATCTTCTGTCATTTGAAAGACTACACCTGTGGCAGTCTAGCTGTCCTGAAGTACTGCACTGGAATATCAGTCCAGATTTCTAGTGTCACTTGAACACCAAATCTCTCTCTCAGAATTCAAAATGCTACCCCTTCACCTGTGTAGGCATCTCCAACTACCAAAAGAAAACTAGCACTGTTTCCTTTTAGTAGTTTAAAGAATGATTGCATCCATGTGTGCAAGTGGCACAGTGAGGTGCCAGAAATCATAACTGTAACACATTCTTAGCTTTATTTTGCAGCTACTGTGTTTCTTTTAACAGAGATAAAGACAAGCTGGTTGGTAGGTTAACTGGCCATTGTAACTTGTGTAGCTGGGTGGAGAGTTGATAGGCACACGAGAGTCAATAAGTTACAGGGAAATAAGTGAGGGAACGGAACTGCTCCGAGGGCTATTATAAACTTGATGGGTTCCCTTGCACATTATAAGGGAATATGAGACACAAGAAATTCTGGAGATGCTGGAATCTGAAGCGATACACAAAGTGCTGGGGGAACTCAGCAGGTCAGGTAGCATCTATGGGGAAAATAAACAGTGGACGTTTTGGGCCAAGACCCTTCATCAGGACCGGAAAGGAAGAGAGCATAAGAAGATGGGGGGAGGGGGAGAAGCACACGTAGATAGGGGAGTTCAGATGATAGGTGAGTCCAGGTGGTTGGGGGGGGGGGTGTGGCGAAGATGTAATAAGCTGAGAGGTGACAGGTAGAAGAGGCAAAGAGCTGAAGAAGGAGGAATCCTGTATTCCATGGTCCACTGTCCTCTCCTAAAGGATGGAGGAGATGAGATGGGCAGGTCATCAAGGTGGCGGAAGGGAGCCACAGGGATAAGGGAGGACAAAGGAGTTTGGGGGGGGGAGGAGAAGGAAAAGGGGTGGGGTTATTGGAAGTTAGAGAACTCAATGTTGAGGCCATCAGGTTGGAGACTTCCAAGGTGGAATATGAGGTGTTGTTCCTCCAACCTGCATCTGGCCTCAACGTGGCAGTAGAGGAGGCCATGGGTGGACATGTCAGTATGGGAATGGGATGTGGAATTGAAGTGGGTGGCCACCAGGAGGTTCTGGCTGTTGCGGCTAGGGGATGAGTGGACAAGCGACTCCTTTGCCCACTAGTCCCTCCCTACGGATAACCCCCGGCACGTATGCCTGCAACCACACCAAGTGCTACACCTGTCCCACACCTTCTCCCTCACCACCATTCGGGGTCACAGACAATCCTTCCAGTGAGGCAGCACTTCACCTGTGAGTCTGAGGGTGTTGTTTATTGCATCCAGTGCTCCTGGTGTGGCCTCCTGTACATCGGTGAGACCTGCCACAACAGCCAGGATCTCTTAAGTGGCTACGCACTTCAATTCCACATCCCACTCCCATACTGACATATCTATCCATGACCTCCTCTACTGCCATGATAAAGGGTCTTGGCCTGAACCGTCGACTGCTTGTTTCACTCCATAGATGCTGCCTGGCCTGCTGAGTTCCTCCAGCACTTTTTGTGTTCCTTTAACAGATGGCATGCTAGTTGCATATTAATATTTCAGTTTCTTTTCATGTTAACACCAAGTGCTGTGAAAAATATTCTGTATTGAGATAGTGAAGAGCTGATGAGTTTCATGTTGAGTATTTTAACCCTGTTACTCATCTAGATGGAAACTATTTGCTATATATAGCAACTGTATGTGTGGGGAGTTGGAGCAGGCTTTTTTCACATTATGCAGTGATTAAAAGGTAAACCTCTCAGCATTTTGATAAGGAATCTGATAAGACTAATGGTGGAGTGAAATTAAGGAGACTTGAGGAACACCAAAATTTGTGCAATTGGCTGCAAGTAATCAAACAAATGAGGGAATTTAAAAGTACAAACTCCTTGATGGCTCTGACCTTAGTCTCGTGCATCATTTGGGTTGTCACTTTTCTCTCCAACTATGCCTCACTGGAGGGCCTTGGCATAATTTGTCATTGTTGCTCTGCTGTAACAAACTTGTGTATCAGATTTGCAGAAAGGCTGGGAAGTATCTGAACCTGAGTATTTAAAGCAATGAGAGCTCAACACTTTTTGAATGTCGCACTATAGTTGGGGTATTTAGTGAACCCTGTAGAAGTACCTGTTCAGAATTTTGCATGAGTCATTTCTGTTGATGATGAATCCCTAAATAAACCAAGAGCTAGCCACTCAATGTTTAGCTGGAATTGCCCTCAAAAATTGCACTCTGTACTACCTCAATGTACTCTGCACTAACCCAATGTAACTGCACTGTGTAATGAAATGATCTGTATGATCGGCATGCAAGACAAGTTTTTCACTACCTCGGTACAAGTGACAATAATATAACAAGTGGTTATATTAAGTTTTAAGCACAGAAACATGCTTTTTAGCCCACAATTTCCATGCTGACTGTAATCTTTCTTCTCTAATCCAATTTAGCTGTATTTATAACCACTTCTGCCATGGCAATTCAAGCACCTCTCTGGATGCCCCTTAAATGAGAGTAATCTCACTCCACCACCACAGGCAGTGCATTTCAGACTCCAACAACCTTTTGCATGGATGAAAAAAATTCCCCCTTGTGTTCCTTCTACACCTTCTACACCTCCTGCTTCCAGCCTCGATCATCCATCGCTCCATCTACCATGCCCTGAGCTTGAAATTCCCTCCATTAAGGTGTTCCTTAAGGCCCTGCTCATTGATGCAGTCATCAGTCCCTAGTAACATGATGAAGGTGCTTTTCCAGTGCTGTTATATATGGTCTAAAGGGCTATCTGACCAAGTGAAGATCAAGAAATGGTGGTATATTTCCAAACTGGCATGGTTTGAGACTGGGAGGAACTTTCAGATTGTGACTTTCCCATGAAGATGTTGCTCTTATTGTTCAGATGACCTTTGAAATCTCATTGATCTGAAACATAAACTCTATTTCTCCAAGGATGTTATGTAACCAAGTGAACTTTAAACATTTTGTATTTATTTCAGTAGTAATTTCTATTTACTAATGCAATAATTTGTTTTCATTTATCATGATGGAGAAGCTCGTTTAGAGCTCCTATGGTAAGGAACCTGTGTATTACAACAGTCCATGCCCTTCAGCATAAAGACTGGTGACAGTAGCTTTAAGTCTTCCAGGTCTTTGTGTATGTGTGTGGACTGGTTCATTACCCGAGGACTAAAAAATGGCAATAATGTTGATTAGCACTCTATGTTTAATGTGAATTTGAAATGTAATTTGCAGCATAATTTATGAAAAAAGCATCAAAGTGCCTTATCTAGATGTGTAATTAGTCATAGAGACAGGCCCTTCAGCCCACTGTGCCTCTGCCAATCATCTATCTACACTTATCCCACTTGTCCATATTAATTCCATAAAGCTCTATGCCTTGCTCATTCAAATACCTGTGCAGATACCTTTCAAACGTTGTTACTGTTCCTGCTCTATCACTTCCTTTGTCAGCTCATTCCGTTGGTCAAGTTCAAGAGATAGTTAGATAAGCATATGGAGGAATTTAAAATAGGTGGATATGTGGGAGGAAGGGGTTGGGTAGTCAGGTTTAAAGGTCAGCACAACATGGTGGGCCGAAGGACCTGTATTGTGCTGTATTGTTCTATGGTTCTATTCCAATACCAGATCTGTGTGAAAAATTTAGCCCTCAGATCCACGTTAAACCTCATCTCTCTTGCCTTAAATCTATGCCCCTAGACACTCCTGCAATTGGAAAGAGACCCTGGTTATCTTCCCTCTCTATGCTGCTTGTTATTTTATATAACTATTATTTCACCTCTCAGCCTTCTTCACTCCAGGGGAAACATACCCAGCCTATCCAGTCCTTATAACTCAAGCCCTCCAATCCAGGCAACATCCATGTGAATCTCTTCTGCACAGTCTCTCGCTTAATCACATTTTTCCTGTAGTCTGGCAAGCAGAACAGCATACAATACTGTGGCCTAACCAATGTTTTCGACAACATTAATGTGATGTCCCAACTGTTGTACTTGATGCCTTGGCTGATGAAGGCAAGTATGCCATACACCTTCCTTACTACCCTATCTGCCTGTGCCACTTCTGGGGAACTATGTATGTGTATCCCGAGGTGTTTCAGTTCAACAGCTCTCCCTAGGGCTCTGTGATTCACTGTGTATGTCCTGGCCTGGTTTAACTTCTCAAAATGCATTACTTTGCACCTGACTGAGCTAAATTTCATCTATCATTCCTTTGCTCGCTTTCCCACTTGATCAATATCCCATTGTAACTTTAGAAAACCATTTTCACTGTCCACTGTGCCATCAGTTTTGGTGTCATCTGCAAACTTGCTAATCATGCCACCTACATTCGCTTCCAAATGTCATTTATATATGACAAACAGTAGACCCAGCACCAATCTCTGTTGCACACCTCTGTTCACAGACCTCCAATCTGAATAACAACCCTCCACTACCACCCTCTTTCCTCCTACCACAAAGTCAATTTTGTAACTAATTGGCTAGCTCAGCCTGGATCCTACGTGTTCTGACCTTCCAGACCAGCCTACCATGTGGGATCTTGTCAAAGGCCTTGCTTAAAGTCTGCGTAGACAATATCTATGGCCCAGCCCTTGTCAATCCTCTTGGTCACCGTTTCAAAAAAAACTCAAATTCACGATGTGAATTTTTTTCATGCACAAAGCTATGTGAAGATATAACTTTGCCCAGTTTCCTTCACAGCACTGAGTATTCCTGTTTCGATTAGGAAGCTTTTAGTGTAGATAGGTCCTGAGAGTCTCGTCTCACTTTGATTTGCAGAGGGCATAGGATCAACACTTCAGGTCGAGGCCTGGCATCAGGACTGAGAGTGTAAAGGGGAGGTAGTTAGTGTATGGAAGTGAGGAGGAGGGGTTAGGCAGGAGCTGACAAGTGATAGGTGGATCCAGGTGAGGAGGGATTGAGGGGCAGATGGAGCCAGATGGAGAAGGGGGGGGGGGGTGGTATAACGACAGAGGCTGAGAGGTGAAAGTGGAGGTGACAAAGGCTGCAGATTATGGAAGGCACGGTAGTGTAGCAGTTAGTGCACCAGCAACCCGGGTTCAATTCTGGCCACTGTCTGTAAGGAGTTTGTACGTTCTCCCCATGTCTGCATGGGTTTTCTCTGGGTGCTCCGGTTTCCTCCCACATTCCAAAGATAGAGGTTAGGAAGTTGTGGGCATGCTATGTTGGCGCTGGAAGCATGGCAACACTTGTGGGCTGCCCCCAAAACACTATGCAAAAGATGCATTTCACTGTTTTGATGTATATGTGACTAATAAAGATATCTTAATCTGATGAGAAAAAGTGGGACCAGATAAAGGAGGTGTGTAAAGGGAAGATGGCCAGTATAAAGAGGTGAGGCATGAGCTGGGAAGTGAAGGCATTTATATAGGTATTTGGATAAGAAAATCATAGGGGGATCTGGGCCTAATGCAGGCAAATGGGATTAGTGTAGATGGGCATCACAGATGGCATGGATGAGGTGGGCTGAAAGGGCCCATTTCTGTGTAGTACGAATCTGTTATTAATCAAGAGTTATTGAATGAAAATTGAAGCCAGTGGCATTGATTTAAAAACATCTCTTTTTGTTTACTAATGGCACTTCTAGTATGAAGTTACCTCAGTTGTCAGTTAATTGTAATAGAGGTGGCATGGCACTGTTGTACTTAAACTCTTAGCTGTGCAAATTAGAAGTAATTTCTGTATTAAATTCCATCCAATATCAGGAGAGCATTTTACAATGTTCAGTGAATTAACAGGGTTGCTTGTAGTTGACAGTAATTTAAGATTGCACAAGAAATGACATGGGCTAAATTAATTTTTTTTATCTTCTGTGGTCTTCATAACAATATACTAATAGTGACAGTATAATGCATAGAAAAAGTAATGGCTCTATTAGCTTGTCATATCGTTTTATTAAAATGACAAACTAGTAGAGCCATTACTTTTTATATGGTTAGGTTTATGATTAGTGAATCAGCCATGAAACTTCCAAAACAAAAAATGCTGGGTAAAACTAAGCAGGTCAGGTAGCATCTTCAGAAACAAATAGTTCATGTTTCAGGTGAGGGACCCTTCATCAGACTTGAGAGAGAAATAAGTTAAATTTTCATAAAATTTCAAAATGCTGGTGCATTGTTGTATCTGGTCCTATCATGATACCCAAGTGGCAGTTTCCTGACTGCTGTTTTCGGTACAGTCCATCCTAGGTAATGACTGGGTTCTGTTTTTACAGTTATCCATAAACTATTTTGTCTGTAACTGGGAAAATACATAAATCACTCTGATAACCAGACCTCCACAGTATCGTAATGAATGACGTCAAAAGCACATAAGATTTATAACTGTCACTAAAAGTGGATAAAGAGCAGAAACTATTTCTGCCATGTGTTGGACTTTTGAATCTAATACTGTTATGGGAACTCCATGTGTAGGGATGTCTATAAGTTGGGTGTTTGTAGCCTGGGGACAGCTTGTAGTGGCCTGCCTATGTAGGATTGACTGAGCTGTCCCAACGTTACTTGCACGTGTTTGGCAGTTATTGTATATAATCTAATTGCATCTTGTGCTCCTGTCACCGTTTATGGTGCCCACTGTAGAATATGTATTTAAGATTTGAGACCTGTGTGGAGTTTATGCATTCTTCAGTGAACATGTCGTTTTTTACAAGGTGTTCCTGTTTACTCCTGCATTTCAATGATGTGCTGTTAGGATATTTGGCTACTGTACGATTCTCCACAAATGACAATACAGTTGGAGTTGATGTGCCTGTGAGAGGGAATATGTTAGTGCTATGGGGGAATGGGATTGGTCTGGGACCTGGCATGGACCCAGTGGGCCAATTGGCAGCCTCCTGTATCATCATAAGTATAGGTAACAACTTTTAATATGTATTCCTGGGACTATGGGTAACATAAACAGGGCTTTTCTTGGAGTATTATCTTGTTTCATGTATTCTGTATCTTTCAGTTGTTGCCTTTTTGTTTTTGAAAACTCCATCCTGATTTCTCTGGGCTTTATCATTGTTTATCACAATTCCGTCAGCAGAAAGTTGCTGAAAAAGACTCTGATGCAATTAACTTACAGCATGGTTACGGAATGTAACACTACAAGGAACACTGTTTCCTTGCTCTGTGATTTGTATAAACGACCTGGATGAGGAAGTGGAGGGATGGGTTAGTAAGTCTGCTGATGATGCAAAGGTTGGAGGTGTTGTGAATAGTGTGGAGGGCTGTCAGAGGTTACAGTGGGGTGTAGGATGCAAGACTGGGCTGAGAAGTGGCAGATGGAGTTCAACCCAGATGTGTGAAGTGGTTCATTTTGGTAGGTCAAATATGATGGCAGAATATAGTATTAATGGTAAGACTCTTGGCAGCGTGGAGGATCAGATGGATCTTGGGGTCTGAGTTTATAGGACACTCAAAGCAGCTGCATGGGTTGACTCTGTGGTTAAGAAGGCATACGGTGTATTGTCCTTCATCGATCGGGGAATTGAATTTAGGAGCCGAGAGGTAATGTTGCAGCTATACAGGACCCTGGTCAGACACCATGGAGTACTGTGCTCAGTTCTGGTCACCTGACTACAGGAAGGATGTGGAAGCCATAGAAAGGGTGCAGAGGAGATTTACAAGGATGCTGCCTGGATTGGGGAGCATGCCTTATGAAAACGGGTTGAATGAACTCAGCCTTTTCTCCTTGGAGCTACGGAGGATGAGGGGTGACCTGATAGAGGTATATAAGATGATGAGAGGCATTGATCGTGTGGATAGTCAGAGGCCTTTTCCCAGGGCTGAAATGGTTGTCACAAGAGGCCACAGGTTTAGGGTGCTGGGGAGTAGGTATAGAGGAGATGTCAGGGGTAAGTTTTTTTTACTCAGAGTGGTGAATGCGTGGAATGGGCTGCCAGCAATGGTGGTGGAGGCAGATACAATAGGGTCTTTCAAGAGACTTTTGGATAGGTACATGGAGCTGAGAAAAATAGAGGGCTATGGGTAAGCCTAGTAATTTCTAAGGTAGGGACATGTTCAGCACAGCTTGGTGGGCCGAAGGGCCTGAATTGTGCTGTAGGTTTTCTATGTTTCATTGACTGGCAACTTCCAGTGCAATTTGTATTGCAGGCATGTGTACTGTGCATGTTCAACAATATCTGCACAATATTGTAATGTCATTGATCTCCCTCCATCTGGAAAGCCCTGGCTCGCGTGCAGGTAAGTTCCCTTTGTGTCGTCCTCTACTGGTCATGTATGAATCAGATTCATTCTGGGTTGGGAAAGTATAGGCAACTGGGATCGTACTTGGTTTCACCTGAAAATTTAAAATTTGTGAGTCACTTGGTGTTTGGAGGCCAAATGTGAGTTGCTATAATGACAGGAGTACTGGAAGGTAATAGAGGATGAAAGAATGATTTGGTATAAAGCTGCACTAAGATGTCAAAATTAATTTTGTTCTACAAGTATTGCATGAAAGGAGGAGAGTAATGGTGAGGAGGAGCTGTGATCAGTCTGTTTGAAGTCAAGCGGAGAAATGCAAATCAGAAAATAAAGTATCCATCTGCAGACTGACTTCTGTCCTTGGTTATTTGATAGTGCTACCAAGGCTATCTACTTATCTCTGGATGTTAAGAGACACATGCTTTGCTAATTTAGATACATAAGATTTATAATTTTTTGTTTCAGCTGCACCTGTTTTCTTCATT
The DNA here is from genome assembly GCF_009764475.1 of Pristis pectinata. Lineage (NCBI taxonomy): Eukaryota > Metazoa > Chordata > Chondrichthyes > Rhinopristiformes > Pristidae > Pristis > Pristis pectinata. The sequence continues at coordinate 21,111,049 of NC_067436.1, forward strand.
CTTTCTGAAACTTGGGATCTGTTGGGAGACAATAACTATACAGCAGAGGTCAAGTACCCATGACTACAATTGTGTCATCAATTATGGTTGTGGGAGTACAAGATGTGATGGACTGAGGCTTGTATACAAAATGCAAAAATGTATTGGATTAGTTGTAATTACTTTGAAGCAATGAACTGTTATTTTAGCCTAATGAGAATTCTGCTATAGTTAAGAGTTCTAACCCTAGTAAAAGGCAATACCCATTGTTTCTGTAGAATTCATCTCAGGTCGTGGATTGTTTAAATTAAAAATCAGTAACCATATTACAGAATATTAACATACAAGATTTGTGCATTGAAACATGCAGGCTCAAATTTTCTCTTCACTTGAATTTACTAAAAATCTCTTTTGGAGTAGACAGAAACTGATGTGTTTTTATAAAATTGCACGTGGTGTAGGCGCAAACCAAGCACTTTAATTTATCAGATTGGAAGGTAGTGTAATGTTACTTTTTGCTTCACACTCCAGTGGTATTTATAAACCTCCCGATGTGTTCCTTTACATGCCATTCTGACTGCATCAATCTCCACAGGCAAACAAATTGAATACCATGGTTCACACCCAGTGGAGGCTTTTCATTCCTTTGAATTCTTATTCCATTTGTTCAATATAAATGAAACAAGATCGTGAATTCTATGTGATTAGTCATAACTTAACATTGAAACATCTTAATGTGAAGTCTCCTATGTATTCACTCCTACCATTTGCTTTTCCTTTTGCCACTCTTTTCCTTCTCCACCTTAAAAGCCAGTAATCTGGACATGAAATACCAGAGGTTTCATCCTGGTCATTGGGTGGAGCTGATCTGGGAACAGTTGCATTGCAGTGAAACTGGTTGCTCAATACTTGCTGCACCTATTGAGTTTCCTCCCAGTCACATGACTTGTGAGTATGTGTGAAGTTAGATACACTAAAGTGTACTTCGGTTGACCAAGATAAGAAGTATTATCCTGATGGGCATGCTGGTTTAATTGGCACGTATGAGGGCCAGTAACTAGAACTTCCAGGGTACACAAAACCAAGAAAGCAAATTCCATTTCATTGTTAAATATATCCAGGTGTTTTCCATGTACTAGCTTTATTGGAATGTTTATGATTACAAAATCTGGTTTTCCAGCTGTAAATTATTGAGTACATGTGTGTTGAGTCATTTTTTTTGTACTGGAGAACAACAGATCTTCAAACAGAGGGAAATATTGCTTTTTTTTCTCAATATTAACTAAATAAATTTTGGGAAGATGCTTGTCCATGTCCAAGATAAAGTTCAAGTAACATAGCTTCTATAAAATGAAAAATTCATCATTGGTTTCCACAGTATTTTGATTTGTATACAAAAAAGCACCTCTGTTGATTTGTTCTTTGCTGTTATTTGGTGAAATGTAAATAACTAATGAAAGCAGAATTTAATGTAGAATGAGATGGATTCTTGAAGCAAGGAGGTGAAAGATTACTGTGGGTAGGCAGGAATGTGGATCAGAGGTTTCCGTCATCGGCCATGACCTTAGTAAATGGTGAAGCAGGTGCGAGGGACTAAGCAGCTTGCATCTGTTCCTGATCTGTTTCTCTATCACCCTAGTAGAATGTTAGACCAATAGTGCAGCAGTTAGTGCTGCTACTTCCCAGCTCAAGAGACCCAGGTTTGATCCTAGCCTTGGGTGCTGTCTGTGTGGAGTTTGCTCATTCTCCTTGTGACTGTGTGGGTTTCCTCCAGGTGCTCTGGTTTCCTACATCCTAAAAATGTGCTGTTACATTAATTAACAATTGTAAATTACCCCTAGAACATAATTGGCAAAACAATCAAAAGGGATTGATGGGTATGTGAGAGGGAACAAGTTGCAGACCTTCAGGTAAACAAGAGGGAATGGTACTGATTCCTCTGTTGAGGACTGTTATATACTGGCAATGAGTCAAATGCCCTTCCATGTCCAAATAAAGAAATTAAGCTTTAAAATTCTAAGTTTTATATATGACATTGGAACATAGAACAGTACAGCACAGAACAGGCCCTTCGGCCCACGATGTTGTGCTGACATAGCTAATCCCTTCTATCAACAGAATGCCCATATCCCTCCATTTTTCCCTCATTCATGTGCCCATCTAAGACCTCTTAAAAGCCGCCAGTGAATTTGCCTCCACCCTATTAGGGAACGCATTCCAGGCATCCACCACTCTGATTTAAAACAAAACACTTACCCCTCATGTCTCTTCTGAGCCTACCCCCTCTCACCTTAAATGCATGCCCTCTGGTCTTGGATCACTCAATAATGGGAAAGAGATATTGTTTGTCCACCTTATCTATGCCCCTCATAATTTTATATACTTCCAACAGATCACCCCTCAGCCTCTGCCACTCCAGAGAAAAGAGCTCAAGTTTGTCCAGCCTCTCCTGATAGCACATGCCCTCTAATCCAGGCAGCATCCTAATAAACATCCTCTGCACTCTCTAAAGCCTCGACATCTTTCCTTTAGTGAGGTGACCAGAATTGCACACGATACTCTAAATGCAGCCTAACCAGAGTTCTATAGAGATGCATCATAACTTGACTCCTATACTCAATACCTCGATTAATGAAAGCAAGCATTCCATAAGCTGTGTTAACCACCTATCCACCTGTGTAGCCACTTTCAGTGAGCCATGGACTTGCACCCCAAGGTCTCTCTGATCTTCAACACTGTTAAAGGTCTTGCCCTTAAGAGTGTACTGCCTCTTGATATTAGTCCTACCAAGGTGCAACACCTCACATTTACCAGAGTTGAACTCCATCTGCCATTTTTCTGCCCACATCTGCAACTGATCTATATCATGCTGTATCTGTCGCCAGTCTTCTATACTATTCACAACTCACCAGTCTTGGTATCATCTGCAAACTTACTAAACCATCCATCAACATACTCATCTGGGTCATTTATGTACATCACAAACAGCAGAGGTCCCAGTACAGACCCCTGCGGAACACTACTCACAAGCTTCTAGCCCAAATAAGTCCCTTCGACCACCACCCTTTTGTCTTCTATGGGCAAGTCAGTTCTAGATCTATGCAGCCAATTCTCCACTGACTCCATTGAATCTAACATTTCTTGATTTCCCTATTATGTGGGACCTTGTCAAATGTCTTACTGAAGTCCATGTAGATGACATCCACAGCTCTACCTCTGTCAATCTCTTGTCACCTTGTCAAAAAATTCAACCTGGTTATTAAGACATGACTTGCCCTACACAAAGCCATGCTGGCTTTCCCTAATCAAGCCATTGGATTCCAGATGCTCATATATCCTATCTCTAAGAATTTTCTCCAGCAATTTCTCTATGACGTGAGATTCACCAATCTATAGTTCCCTAGATTTCCCTTGTTTCTTTCTTAAATAGAGGAACAACATTAGCCACTCGCCAGTCCTCCGGGACCTCTCTGATGGTCAAAGAGGACACAAAGATACTGGTCAAGGTCCCAGCAATTTCCCTTCTTGCCTTCCTCCCATTGGGCCCCGGGGACTTATCCACCTTAATACAGTTTAGGAGACCTAACACTACCTTCTCCTTGACCTCAAAATGCCCTAACATGTTTATGCCCTTAATTCCAATTTCTGCGTCCTGCATGTCCCTTTCCTGGGTAAATACTGGAGAGAAAAAGTCATTCAGAACCGTACCCACATCCTCTGCATCCAAACATAGATTACCTTCTTTATCTTTAAGTGGTCCTACCTTTTCACTTGTTATCCTCTTATCCCTTATGTGGGTATAGAATGCCTTTGGATTCTCCTTAATCGAACTTGCTAAGGACTTTTCAGGCCCCTCCTGGCTTTTCTAATTCGTTTCTTGAGTTCATTTCTAGTTTCTTTATATTTCTCACGTGCTCTGTCTGATTCTAACTTCTGAAGCTCGACATACTTTTCCTTTTCCTTTTTCTTGATTAACATCCGAGGTTCCCTTATTTTGCCATTCATGTCCTTCTAATCAGGGCATACCTATCCTGTACCCGATGTATTTGATCCTTGAATACTTTCTACATGTTCGACCTGGACTTGCCAGCAAAAAGGTGTTCCAAGTTTACTCTACCTAGTTCCTGCCTTATGCCTTCATTATTAGCCCTGCTCCAATTTAAAACCCTCCTGCTAGCCCCATACCTATTATCTATAGCTATCCTGAAAGTTAATGAGCTGTTGTCACTGTTCTCCAATTGCTCACCCACTGATAGGCGAGTCACCTGGCCAGACTCATTACCCAACACCAGGTCCAGAATAGCGTCTCCCCTTGTTGGACTGTCAACGTATTGATTTAAGAACCCCTCCTGGGTACACCTAACAAATTGTGCCCCATCTAACCCTTTTAAACTAAAAAGGTCCCAGTTTGTATTAGGGAAGTTGAAGTCTCCCATGACGCTGTAATTTTTACACATTTCCCTAATCTGTTTGCATATCTGTTCCTCAGTGTCCTGGTGGTTATTGGGAGGTCTATAGTACACCCCCAAGAGTGATTGCACCCTTCCTATTCCTGAATTCTACCCATATAGACTCTGTCCGAGCCCTCCATCATGCTTCATTGTAAGAATCGTCTAGTGAGTGGTACTTTTTTAGATTTATCAAGCATTAGTCATCTTTATTTTTAGTTTCTGTTAACTGATTGTTTGAAGATGGTTCTCCAGTTTGAATTGAATTATTTAGGTTGAATTTCACGGACCAACAATATTCTTCATGGTCTTGTGATGCTGTGTCCTGACTAGATGTGAACTTTTGTGAAAGCAGTCTAGCAAAGATCATTGGAAATTCAACTTCTGTTTAAAAGTATGTGCGACATTTTATAGTTTCAGAGTTGCAGTTGAATAAAAGTGATACCTTGGCAGATTTAGAACATAAATTCACATATCTGCACTAAAATTATTAGTGGACCTGTTGCTCTGATTGCGTTGTGATTGACATAAAGCATGTGCTGAGATAGCATTGAAGTCCATTCCAAATGTGACAAGGTATGTTTAGTCAGTCATGTGTAAACCTTGAAGCTTGGGTTTTGAACTTCAAATCCTAGATGCTACTTTGGTGTTTAATGTATTGATGGGAGAATTTCAATTCCTTACCATAGCTGCAAAACACAGACCTCAACCCACAAGTGTTTTGGCAATGTCAGTTGATGCTTCAGAGATCTTTAGCAGTTGAAAACCCAGATTGACTGACACTTCACGATGGACCACAGTGCCCTGGGACATTCTGTTAAGTTAAAAGTATGGAATACATTGAACAAGTCTTTGTGTATTTACTGCCTATAATAAATTCCTGTGTTCTTATTTATAAGGTACACAGCTACTGTGAATAGAATCTTTCATTGCATACTTTCCTACCCTCCTGGAGTGAAACAAAATCTCGCAGCCCCACTTTGTGCATTGAAGGGAGACTTTTATGCTTCTGCTAATTCTGCTGGCCAAATATAGTCATAGATTTACAGTGGAGAATGGCATGGAAGCTAGACAGTTCAGGGCAGGGAACAGTGATTTTCTGGAGAATATCAAGATTACAACAGAGGAGGTGTCTTCAGAAATAAGAACAGAAGGTGATATAGCAGGCTAACTGTTTCCTCTTTCAGTTGCTGCCTGACCTGAATGTTTCTAACATTTTCTGTTTTTATTACCTGTTTAATATTTTAACTTTTGTCTTGAGTTGAATAAATATCAATGTTGCATCTTTAGAATTATAACCAAGTTTCTCTCAAATGATCATATAGATAAGGGCAACACAAACTGGCACTAAAGAATGGACTCTTGTCTGCACTTTTAATCAACCTTCATGATTAAAGGAATTTCAGACTCTCTGATTGTAGACTGAGTGGAGTAGTACAGCTTGTAGATACATTTTCATTCAGGAGTGGTTTCTTTATGTTCATCTGGGCACTCAGCCAAGGTCTTGTACTTGAGAAAAGCCCTGAATGACTCCCCAAGACACACAATTTAATTAGCAGCTTGCATCTGCATGAAGCTTTTAATGCAAGGCAGGTCCACTCTATCTCTGCCAATACTGACCCATGCTTACAGCACTTCCCTGTGCAACACCTGTCCTATTACCACTTTCTTTCTTATCATCAATGCCCCAAATACACCCCTGTGAAGCTGTAATTTACACTCAGCATCACCTCATTTTTCTAAACTTCAAAGCTGTTACTTTAGAAGCGTTAGATTTGACTGTTTTTGTAGACATGAATCTGGCTGTGTAATTTAGATTTCTTGACTGATTTGAGATGCAATATATAATTTATATTAAACTAATATGTTTAAGCATTGAGAATCTTGGATGTGCAGAATGCTAGCTCTCCAATCTGTCAACTGTTCATGGCTGAGTGGTATTTGGTTATCAGTTGCTTGAGTGTGATTAAATAGGGATGCATGCTTGGTGGAAAAGGGAGTCAAGATCATAGTTCTGGACAAAAAGAATGGAAATACTGCGTAAAGCCAAAATTTTGAGTTTATGAATTGGGGGTACCTTTTTAAAAAAAATATCAAACCAGGAGACAATGCTGGAGATACTCAGCAGGTAAGTCAGCACCTGTGGGGAGTGGGGGGGGAAGAGAGTTAACGTGCTAGGTTGATGACTTTTCACTAGATCTGGAAAAGTGTTTCTGTGCTTAAGTTTCAGAGAAAGGGAAGGAGTGGTAAGGACAAAGGGAATATCTACCATAGGTTGGAGACTAAGGTTGTCTGGCTGATGCCAAAGGATGTTGTTATATGCCTATGAGAAAGAAAATGCTGGGAACCTATAGGTTGGTTTTAAGTTGCAGAAAGGTGGTGGGAGAGATGGATACGACAAAAGAAATGCAGTAAAACTGATCTGCTGTCCAGCTATTTAGAAATCCCGATAGCTCAGCAAGTAATGTTTCTCATGCTCCCTCTCCACTCATCGGGGCCCTGTTTCCCAAGTTCTCCCTCTACTCACCAGAAAACGTTGCCTGCTATGGAGGGCTTTACTTGTAAGGAGAGATGTGGACAGGATGGGTTCATTCTCACTGGAACATAGTGGGCTGAGGGGCGTAGATAGGGAACATGGTCTTTTTTTTTACGGTGGGATTGTCTAGAACTAGACGGGACAGGTTTAAGATGAGAAATTTAAAGGGCAAGTTTTCCACAGGTTAGATTTAGTGAATCTCAATTGTCAGCAAATCAAATCGTATATACATAGTTGATAGCAGTAATTGGCCAACAATAGGCAAAGATTTGTTCACTATTAAAACTAGAGGGAACGTTGTTCAGCTTGAATGCTTCAAAATTGTGCTTAAACTATTGAGAAAGCATGCAAGAATGTTCAAGGATACCCACATGGGTATTGCACATAATGTCTATATTCCTAGCTATCTAAGTGCTGAACCAATCAACTGTAAGCCTAAACCTGTGTCACGTGCATTGAACAAGCAGGTGGAGGAAGAGTTAGATAAATTCGAACAAAATGAGTTTGTGAAGATGAGCATGACTGGGCAGTGTGACTTAAAAGCTAAAGTGGATAAAGTAGATCAGTACAAGATGACCTTGAACTAAGCAGTTCATGACCAGCAATACCCATTATTTACTTCACAGAATTTATATAGTTATCAGGAGACAAAGTTCTCAGCAAACTAGATCTGTGATAAGCACATGTTAAGTTGAATGTGGGTGTCAGTGATATTTGATAATTACTGAATCTGCAGCAGTTGTATTCAGAATTCTCTTTAGGATGTACATTCATCACTGAAGATCTTTTTGGGTCACTGTATACAAGATAAAAGTTTAGAATGTTGTCTGTGCAATCTGATTGCCACACTATAGGAAAGATGTGATAGCTTTACAAAGACTATAGAAGAGATTGGCCTGGATGTTGTCTGGAATGGAGGGTTTTACTTATAGGAGAGATTGGTTAGGCTGGGTTTATTCTCACTGGAACGTAGGAGTCTGAGGGGTGACCTTGAGATATATAGGGGGACAAAAAAATTATGCAGGTGTGGCGATTCACCATCTAGTCGGGCGAACCGGCTCGGCAGTCGGGTCGCGCGGCGTCAGAGCGATGAGGCCCAAGATGGCGGCGGGCCTAGTCTTTCCGAGCGACGGGGAGAACCCGCGCGCGGGAAAGTCCTGATGACATAGGACTTACGTCATTGCTGTTTGTTTTGGGCGGGAACATTCTCCCTTAAAGGGCCCACGCAAGGCGGGAAAATAAACCAGTTCTGTTTGGCAATCCTCTGAGTAGAGTCTTGTTTTATTCCGCGGTAGCAACCGCTACATTGGTGACCCCGATGGTCCAAACGGCTTTTGGACCCGCGAAATGGACGACAGCGCAGCAGCCAACGCAGTGGCCCTCAAGCTGCCCACCTTTTGGACACTTCGGCCCAGTGTCTGGTTTGACCAGGCCGAAGCGCAATTCCACCTTCGGCAGATCACCTCCGACTCCATGAAGTACTACCACGTGGTTAGCTCTCTGGACCAGGAGACAGCCGCCCAGGTTGGAGACTTCATCCAGTCGCCTCCGGAGGAAGATAAGTACCCAGCTTTCAAAGACCTTTTGATCCGGACCTTCGGCCTCTCCCGTCGTGAGCGCGCCACCCGCCTGCTTCATCTGGATGGCCTGGGGGACAGATCCCCATCTGCTCTAATGAATGAGATGCTGGCATTGGCCGAGGGACACAAGCCATGCCTGATGTTCGAGCAGGCCTTCCTCGAACAGCTCCCCGATGACATCCACTTGTTGTTAGCTGACGCCGACTTCAGCAACCCCCGTGAGGTGGCCGCCCGGGCAGATGTCCTGTGGAGGGCCAAGCGCGAGAGCGGTCCGTCCGTCAAATCACCAGGCCGCGAACCCAACGCCCGCCTCACCCGGCCCCAGCAACTGAGCAGCCACGCCCCAGGAACGCAGACGACGACACGGGTGACCAGCTGTGCTTCTACCATCAGAGGTGGGGTGCGGAGGCCCGTCGATGCCGCCCACCCTGCAAGTTTCAGGGAAACGCCAGGGCCAGCCGCCACTGATGGCTATGGCGGCTGGCCGCCGACAGAGCCTCCTATTCGTTCAGGACAAGAAATCTGGATGGCGTTTCCTCGTTGATACTGGAGCGGAGGTCAGTATTTTGCCCCCGACAGGCCGCGACACTCGTGACAGGCCACCAGGTCCTCTACTCAATGCCGCCAACGGTACAACGATACGGTCTTTCGGCACCCGTACGCTGCAATTACACTTTGGCGGCAGCCATTTTACCTGGACCTTTACCCTTGCCACCGTCGCCCGACCACTCCTAGGAGCCGATTTCCTTCGGGCCCACAACCTGTTAGTCGACCTGCGAAGGAAGTGGTTAGTCCACTCTAGCACTCTCCGGACCTATCCCCTGGGAGAAATCAGCCCACCAGCCCCGCACCTGGACTCCATTTCCCTTTCTGGCGACGATTTCGCCAAGTTCCTAGCTGACTTCCCATCGATTTTGGCACCTTCGTTTACAAATTCTAGGCCCACACACGGGGTACGACACCACATCATTACCACAGGGCCACCCCTTCATGCCCGAGCACGACGATTACCTCCAGACAAGCTCCGCCTGGCAAAGGAAGAGTTCCGTCACATGGAGGAGCTGGGGATTGTTCGCAGGTCAGACAGCCCCTGGGCCTCCCCCCTGCACATGGTCCCCAAAGCCACCGGAGGGTGGAGGCCCTGCGGCGACTACCGCAGGCTGAATGACGCCACCACCCCAGACCACTATCCCATCCCTCACATCCAAGACTTCGCAGCGAACTTACACGGGGCCCGCATCTTTTCCAAAGTGGACCTCGTTAGGGTGTACCACCAAATCCCGGTCCATCCGGATGACGTCCCCAAAACTGCGATTATCACCCCATTCGGCCTGTTCAAATTCCTTCGGATGCCGTTCGGCCTTAAGAACACCGCGCAGACCTTCCAGCGGCTGATGGACGCGGTAGGCCGAGACCTGGACTTGGTGTTCATTTACTTGGACGACATACTGATCGCCAGCTGTAACCGCCAGGAACACCTTTCCCACCTCCGCCAGCTGTATTCCCGCCTCCGCGATTTCGGCCTCACGATTAACCCGACCAAGTGCCAATTCGGACTTGACTCTATCGATTTCCTCGGCCACAAAATCACCAGCGACGGGGCAACACCCCTACCCACCAAGGTGGATGCTATCCGCCATTTTGCCTGCCCCGACACAGTCAAAGGCCTACAGGAATTCCTTGGGATGGTCAACTTTTACCGTCGTTTCATCCCTGCAGCAGCCCGTATCATGCGCCCTCTGTTCTCGCTGCTGGCTGGTAAGGGCAAGGACATCACCTGGACTGACGAGGCTGCGGCTGCTTTCGTTAAGGCCAAAGACGCCCTGGCAGATGCCACGATGCTGGTACACCCCAGGACTGACGTCCCGACTGCCCTCACGGTAGACGCATCCAACACTGCGGTGGGTGGGGTACTGGAACAGCTACTCGAAGGCCGCTGGCAACCCTTGGCATTTTTCAGCAAGCACCTTAGACCGCCCGAACTGAAGTACAGCGCTTTTGATCGGGAACTTCTAGCGTTGTATCTGGCGGTGCAGCATTTCCGACACTTTCTAGAAGGCAGGCCTTTCACCGCTTATAAGCCTCTGTCCTTTGCCTTGTCTAAAGTCTCCGATCCCTGGTCAGCTCGTCAGCAGAGACATTTATCCTACATTTCCGAGTTCACAACTGACATCCAACATGTCTCCGGAAAGGATAATGTCGTTGCTGATGCACTTTCCAGACCAACCATCCACAACCTATCCTTGGGTGTCGACTACACGGCCCTAGCTGACGCACAGCAAGCCGACGACGAACTGCCCAGCTACAGAACCGCAGTCTCGGGTCTGCAGCTCCGAGATTTCTTGGTTGGTCCAGGTCAGCGGACCCTACTTTGCGACGTTGCGACTGGTCAGCTCCGCCCTATAGTCCCTGCAGCCTGGCGGAGACGCGTTTTTGACTCGGTACGTGGGTTGGCGCACCCGTCCATCAGATCTACTGTCCGACTGGTTGCCAGCAAGTTTGTCTGGCATGGCCTGCGCAAACAGGTCAGTGACTGGGTCAGGACTTGTCCGCACTGCCAGACGTCAAAAATCCAGCGACACACCAAGGTCCCACCACAGCAGTTCGAGCCTACCCGTAGGAGGTTCGACCACATACACGTCGACCTCGTGGGCCCTCTGCCGGTTTCAAGAGGAGCCCGGTACCTCCTTACCATCGTGGACCGGTTCACGAGGTGGCCTGAGGCAACCCCCCTGTCTGACATCACAACTGATTCCTGCGCCCGGGCGCTGCTCACAACTTGGGTCTCACGTTTTGGCGTTCCGGCCCACATCACTTCAGACAGAGGCACCCAATTCCAGTCTCTGGGCTGCATTAGCGAACCTGCTAGGGACGCTGCTGCACTCCACCACGGCCTACCATCCTCAATCAAACGGGTTGGTGGAACGTTTTCACCGCCATCTGAAATCGGCCTTGATGGCCCGCCTGAAGGGTCCTAACTGGGTTGACGAGCTGCTTTGGGTCCTGCTCGGCATACGCACTGCCCCCAAAGAAGACCTCCGCACTTTGTCAGCTGAGCTTGTATACAGGGCGCCACTAGTTGTCCCCAGGGATTTCATACCTGCCCTTCGGGACCAAGGGGAACAACCCTCAGCAGTCCTACAAAGACTGCGCGAGAAGCTTGGCGCCTTGGCCCCGATTCCCACCTCACGGCACGGTCAAGCCCCATCCTGCCAGCCCAAGGAACTACGGGACTGTAAGTTTGTTTTCGTTCGCAGGGGCACACCTCGGGCGCCATTGCAACGACCATATGAGGGACCGTTCCGAGTCATACGGAATAACGGATCCACTTTTATTTTGGACATTGGAGGCAGGGAACAGGTTTTCACGGCGGACCGCCTCAAACTGGCCCATTTGGATCTGCAACAGCCTGCCGAGGTTGCCCCCCCCCCCCCCCAAGCGGTAGCTGGCACAGCCCACGAACCTTGGGGACTGTCTCGCCGGTTCGGGGGGGGGGGGGGGGTTGTGTGGCGACTCACCGTCTAGTCGGGCGAACCGGCTCGGCAGTCAGGTCGCGCGGCGTCGGAGCGACGAGGCCCAAGATGGCGGCGGGCCTCGTCTTTCCCAGCGACGGGGAGAACCCGCGCGTGGGAAAGTCCTGATATTGCCGGTTGTTTTGGACGGGAACATTCTCCCTTAAAGGGCCCGCGCAAGGTGGGAAAATAAACCAGTTCTGTTTGGCAATCCTCCGAGCAGAGTCTTGTTTTATTCCGCGGTAGCAACCGCTACACAGGACATAAATAGGATACATGGTCTTTTACCTAGGGTGGAAGAAATCTTGAACTAGAGGGCATAGCTTTAAGATGACAGCAGAAATTGAAAGGAAATCTGAGGGGCATGTTTTTCAGAGGAAAATGGTTACATTGAATGAGCTGCCAGAGGAAGTGGCAGATAAAATTACAATGTACTTGGAGAGAAAAGGAATGGAGGGATACAGGCCTAATGTGTGCAAATGGAATTAGTGTAGATAGGCATCATAGTCTGCTTGGATGAGTTAGGTCAAGGACCCATTTCTGTGCTGTATGACCTTGACTCTATGAAATACTGAAGAATAATCTCTTCAATTGGTGTTTAGACAACTAAATGCAGTGTAAAACTCAAGAAGCATCTCTTCTGCATTCATGCAAAAAAATAATTTAACTTGGGCTCAAAGAACATAAAGTAAGAGTAGGTTTCAGTCACACAGCCCCTGCCAGTTAGTGGCTAATCTGCCCCAGCAATCATCTCTTCTGGGCCACTTCCCTATAGACCATGATTCCCAGATCCTTCCAAAATTTATTTTCTACTTCAAGTAGATGTTAATGGATTGCTGCAAATTAAAACAAAAGAAAGCAATTGTGAATTGAAGGAATCCTGAAACACAAGTTATTTTTTGCTATGGTAGAATATTGTACTAGATTTTTACCAGATCTTGCAATGGGATTAATGTCATTGCATCACTTAGGAAAAAGAAAAATAGAATTGGAGTGAAGTATCAAAAGACATGACTTTATATAAAAGTCTTGGAAGTTAGTCTTTTCATTCATTATTAATGTGCAAGTTGAATTGGAGTTGGAATTTTCGAGTATGGATAATAGAGAATCGTCAAGAAAACATGTTTGCATGTACATTAATGGAGACACGAGCTGTTCAACTTCACTAAGGCATGAGCGATTGTCATTGGAGTGCAAAATACTCATCTTATTGTCAGACCTTTACTTTGGTTTGTGACCATAAGGGTTGCAATGATTTTTGATCTGAAGCTGACAACACTAGCAATGGGTTTACTGAGAATGCAGCAAAGGACCATTCTCTTAACTAGGCATGATTACATGATCAAATATAAAGTTGGAAGCCAAATGTGATTGCAGATGCAATTTTAACATCACCTAATGACAATTCAGTCTTGGCACATGAAAGCATGATCTTCACATTGATGAAAGTACATGATTTCTGATTGTAACAATAGAGATTACCAAGATATTGTTCTCAAGCAGGTACATGGAATAACTTAAAGAATGGATTGAATCAGACAAATATCCAGGTAAAGACATAAGACCATATTCAACATTGTCAGTAGGAAAATTGTTAAATGGGGCCACATAGTTGTCAAACTAAGTATGTTGCAACATGAGAGCTTCACCACTGGGAATTCTGGTACCGTGAACATGAAGGCAAATGTCAGTAGTTTTGTTTATTGGTCTGGTTTAAATGAAGAGCTTGAAGTGCTTGGAGCATCTGTCAGGATTGCAGAGCCAAGTTGGTGACGACATTGCTACAGAATTGGGAGTGATCACGAAAAGCACCACAGAGTATTCATTGGTTATATTAAGAGGGAATTGATAACTGCTAAGTATTCATTGTCAAACAAAATGAATGTGTTGGGTCATACCCTGAAGCAGAGCATTCCATTAAAGAATTGAGACCCATTTTTCATTTCAGCACTTAAGTCATAGGCCATTGTTGCCTCCATTTCTATTTGAGCTCTTAGAGACAAAATGAGATGAAGCAGATGCTTATTTTACCATAACATTGTCAAATGGTGTAGTAGAGAAATCAGTGAAAATTGTTGAAGCAGTGAAGGAACAGACATTACAGGGAACTCATTTAACATTGAGACGTTGAGCAAACTTTTGACTGAATTTCAGACCATTGTATAAGTTATACTTCTGTCCTAATGTGGAGAAGAATGAAAATATAATTGAGCTACTCAAATTCTGAGGTGGAGAATAAAAGAAGCAGTTGTGCCAAATGAAATCATGGCTCAAGCCGTAGAGAGAAACATTCTAAACAACATTTGAAAGTTAAAATAAAAATATACTCAGGAAATACTCAGGTCAGCCAGCATCTGTAGAGAGAAACAGTGGAACTGCCGTCATTCTTGAAGATTTTCATTGATAGTACCTCAATTTCTGTCCACGGAGCCTGATGTCTTGAATATTTCCAGCATAATGTGAGAGTATTTGCACATTAACACCACTTAAATCCAATATTCACAACCATTCTGCCAACCAGAAAAGGTCCCATTTATGAATACTATTTCCTGTGAGCCAGTTGGTCTTCCATCTGTGCCAACATGTTTCCAACACCATCCCCCCCCCAACTATGAGCTTTTGTTCTGCAATAACCTTTAACGTGACACCTTATGAAATGCCTTTTGGAGATCGAAGTATACTAAGTGCACCATTTCACATGTTATTTCTTCACAGAACTAGCCACTTTGTAGTGAGAGTGAAACCCTATAAAAGTTTTGCCACCCTGCAGTGAAATTGGCACACAGAATTTGCACATTCCCTCCATTGCTAGTTTCTGATGGTTACTCTGACAGCAGCTCGATACAATTTGGATATTTTGCTGGCAGTGCTGAATCCTCTACAGTTATACAGCCTGTGCTCTGTGGCTAAGATATGTACTAAGGCTTTGGATTTGTACTATTAAATAGTAATAAAAAATTAAATAAGTTTAAATAGGTTTCTAATTTAGAGTTGTCAAGTTTTCGGCATGGAAACAGGCCCTTTGGCTCAACTTTGATGACAAGGGTGTCTTCCTGGTCTAGTCCCATTTGCCTGCATTTGGCCCATGTCCCTCTAAACATTTTGTTGTTGTTCAGAAGTCTTTTCAAATGTTGTAATTCAGATTTGGTCCAAGAATTGATTTGGACTATTCATTGTGCTCAAATCCTGAGTCCAGTTTTCATTGGGAGTGGTTCTCCCATGACACGGTCTATCTGGAATCTAGCACAAGGAGGTTGTTTGGAGGATATGACTTTTGCTGTGTTGGCTTGCTTTCCTTAGTGATATCTTGAAATTGGTGGTAATTACTTTAAAATCTTGTTTATGCAGTGTTCTGCACAATCTGCCCCATGGTGTCCAAGGATGCTGAGTGCCAGTGTTGATCAGTGATGTTTACAGTTTTAAATCCTCATGTACTAGTCTGTCTGACTCCACTGATTTATGACAAAGATTGTAGTTGATCACATGAGCCAGTCAGAAACACAACAAATGGAGTCTCTCAGCAGCTTTTTAGTGCTGGCTGAGTGGGTGTGTAACAATTAAAGCAAACCCTGTAGTATCTTGTACCAAATCCACATGTTAAATTGTAATTTAAGTAATATACATGAACTACACTGTGATTGTTGACCTTTAGCTTGCAAGCAGTATGTGAAAATAGAGGTGCAATCAATCTCTGTACAGGGTGTTTTATCACTGCAGGAGGGAAATGCAGTGCACTGCTTCCCAGGTGGCTTGTGACTTTCTCCTGTTTGGGCTGTTGAGGGGACAGGTGTGGAATTGAAGCTTTTATTTGTGCTGTCTTCCTTGTCAAAAGTGTAAAGAATTTGTGGTCGCAAAGGAGTTGACTGCTAATGACATATCTAATTGATACAGAATGAATGATCAGTGTGGGAGTGTAAAATCTTGTACTATATCTCAAGGCTATAACATGAATTTTTAATCTTTTTCTGAATCATTCAACTGTTTTTCTGATAAATGCAAAGATGTGAAGTTAATGATCATGTTTCATAGACATTTAAACACCAGATTAACTGATGTTTATGTGTCTGCTTCAAAGTTGTGGAGAAAGTTGAAAGTAGTTATTGTATTCTTTGCTGATTGTGAGCTGTGCTGCTGACAGTGTTGTCTCGCATGGGCATGACTCCACTAGTACCAGTTTCTTGGCAAACTGTCATTATTTGTGTATGATACGTCACTTTGCTGATCGATCAGCCTTTGGCAGCACACATCTAAGACCGATTCTTGTTTCATGTCATGTTGATACTTGCAGCCAAGTTGCTATATAATCATTATTGAGGATCATTGCCATTTCACTTCACTCAGGCGCAGTTACTGCTTTTCCAGCTAGCTCAGCACGGCAACAATTAAAACTGCATGTATTCTGCTTGTTAGTGGGTAGACTAGGGATTAATGGTGTGTGCTTGGAAAAAGTGCACAGATAACATTGAGAATATTTTGTATTGTTTGGCTGAAGAGGGATGAAAATTGTGTATAGTTAGAGGAGATTGGAATGAAGCAAATTTGAGCATCTTGTCAATGTTTTTGCAGCTTTCACTGGGTCACAAGTTTCAGAAAAAAACTAAAAACGCTTTATTTGAATAGGAAGCAAACAGCTATAGGACTAAAGCTAAGCAGTCTTCTAAGGTACTTTACAAAGGTTGCTGTTGTCGTCTCTCAGCATGGTTGAAGCTTTGTATTTATTAGCTGTAGTTTGGCTGAAATTGTTTCTTGATAAAACTAAAACAGGAGAAATTGGGGAACAAGAAAATGGCAGAGAAAGTATGAAAATATTTTTCATCTGTTTTTGTAGAGAAAGAAACAAAACCAGAAATAGTGGAAGACTATGGGTCTAGGGTGAAGTGGAGCTTGACCTCACAATCTACCTCATTATGACCTTGCGCCTTGTCTGCCTACACTGCACTTTCTCTGTAGCTGTTACACTTTATTCTGCATTCTGTTATTGTTTTACCTTGTTCTACTTCAGTGCACTGTGTAATGAATTGGTCTGTACGAACAATATGCAAGACAAGTTTTTCCACTGTACCTTGGTATATGTTACAATGAACCATAGAACAATACGGCACAATACAGGCCCTTCAGCCCACCATGTTGTGCTGCCCTTCAAACCACACCTAAAGACTATCTAACTCCTTCCTCCCACATATCTCTCTAACTTAAATTCCTCCATATGCTTATCTAAGAATCTCTTGAACTTGTCCAATGTATCAGCCTCCACCACCACCCCAGGCAGCGCATTCCATGCACCAACCACTCTCTGGGTGAAAAACCTCCCTCTGACATCACCCTTGAACTTCCCACCCAATACCTTAAAGCCATGTCCTCTTGTTTTGAACATTGGTGCCCTGGGAAAGAGGCGCTGGCTGTCCACTCTATCTTTTCCTCTCAATATCTTGTATACCTATTTCACTTCCAATAAAAAAAAAGCTTGTATTTGAGAAATTAATGGAACTTGAAGGCAATAAATCTCCTACACCACCTGAGATGAATGCCAGTGTTTAAGGTGCTGGCTATGGAAATAATGAAGGGACTTCAGTAAGACCTTTGACAAAGTCCCATGTGGAAGACTGGTTCCCAAGGTTTGGGACCTTCAGATCAAAGGCAAATTGGATCCAAAATCAGTTTGTTAACAGATACTAGAAGGCATCACTGCTGTTTATGGAGTCATAGAGTTAAACAGCATGGAAACGGGCCCTTTGGTCCAACCTGTTCTGGTTGACTGAGCTAGTCCCATTTGCCTGTTTTCTCTAAACCTTTTCTATCCATGCACCTCTTCAAATGTCTTTTAAACATTTAAAAGCGGCCTCTGCCACTTCCTCTGGCAGCTTGTTCCATATATCCACCACCGTCTGGAAAAGTTGACCCTCAGGCCCTCTTTAAATATTTTCTCTGTCACCTTAAATCTGTCTTCTAGCTTTAGACTCTCCTGCCCTGGATAAAGCAAGTTCCTGTCTAGTGACATCAAAATTAACCTTGCCTCAATTTAGCACTTTAACTTGTGGACCAGTCCTATCTCTTTCCATAACTATTTTAAAACTGATATTATAATCACTGGTCCCAAAGTGCCAACCCACTGATTCTTCAGTCACTTGCAAGATTTGTGTTGTCTAATATAGATTCTACTGCTCCTCAAGTTGGCTATATATTTGAACGTTAATATTGTGCAGATATGACCAGCTATCAGATTAAAAAGCAAATGTAGCGGGTTAATATTTGAACTGGGGACACCATTGTGCTGCCTCTTGTAACATCTGCCTCTGTTTGCTTCTGACCCCATTAGCTGAATATGCATCATGTAAAGGATGCTGATAAAAGAGAAAACATATCATGTTATGCTGCTTGAGATGGCCATGTTTGGCACTTGTGATGTGACTATTACTTCCATATCATCCCAAGGCCAATTGTTGAAGTAGCTTTGATCCATGCAGGAATGCACTGCTTCAATTCTTGCAGAATAGAAAATGTAAATGAAATTGAACATTATGCAATTGGTAAACATTCTTACTGTCCGACCTGATGATGGAAGGTCATTCTTGAAGCAGCCAATAAATGTTTAGGCCTAGGACACTGTCCTGTAACACCACTCAAGAACTGAAATGATTTAACATCTGATGTCATGTGGGAAAGCTTTCTTTACTTTTCTAGTTTAAAAGTACAGCTGGTTCTGACTGACTAATTTCACCATTTGTTAAACTTGGTTCCTCCAGTACCAAAGTCTGTTTGTGTTCATTTCTGTTCTTCATGCCCTAATTACATCAGTAACTTCTTAAATGACTTCTTCAAATGATCATCTTACAGTATTCTTGGTTCTAGAAGCAAATATATATATTGACTATCTGAACATGTAATTCACACCAGTGTTCTTTGATCAACCCTAAACATGGGGCTTCATTCAAAGATTATTTTTGGCATTTCCCATAAAATTGCTTCCTGACCTGATTCATTGTGATTAACCCATTTTCTAATGAAGCACATGAAGCTGCCAGTTAAAGGCAAAACACTTTAGATAAATATTGCTTGTATGAATTTTAATTTGTATAATGGGTTTGCCATATGCTTTGAATACTTCTTGAGCAAAGGATCACTCTTAGAAACTGCAGGATTTTAACACCTGATGTCCAAGATTATTGTTGTGGGTTTCCTGCTGAATCACGAGGTTTCAGAAAATACAAGGAGTTTTCCTTTGTCTAGCCCATATATAGAGCCACACAGTAAAATCCTTCATTTCCACCCCTTATCTCTGCTAATTTTTTAATCTGAGATGGATATGATTTTATTTGAACAGAGATTTTGCACTTGTGCAGCATCTTTACGATGGGAAGAAAACACTTTACAACCAATTGAAGTACCTTAGTGTATGAATGCAGTTGTATTACAAGGCCTGAAAGTGGTTGATATGATCTTGCAAGACTGACATTGAATGGTGTGCTCCACGTAAACTCGCCTTGTACACTTGAGGGAGAGAAGCCAAGGTAATGTTGGAGAAATGTCTATTGTATGAAGGAGCAAGACTTTTTAGTGAAGACAAATAGAACATATGCAAATTTAATCTAATTGTTTCCCCTTTTATTTTTTTGGATTTTGTAATGTTTGCTCAGTGGGGTTGGCCACCAAAGAAAGTGAGAAGCATGAGATCAGTGGAGGAGTTGTACAGATCATAACTTCGCTTTTAAGCCATCTGTCATTGGTAGTTTAAGCAGTGGACTTATCCTGAAATTCTGTCCCCATCTTTTGTGTGTTTGTCCACCTGTACGTGTGTGATATTGTAGAGAAAGCAGCATTTTTTTTTTTTGCAGGCCTGAATCTAAGTTCAAGGATGGAATTTTCAAAGTTCTTGGTTCTTTGACTACATATGCTAGATGTACATTTATTTTCTACTTCTGAATTTATGGAAACTGGCAAGACTTGCTAAACTTGTTGGTACTTTTTTGTATTCTAGAATACAGTCATGGAGGAGACGGTGATATGGGAACAACAGACAGTCACACTTCACAGGGTGAGTCATTGGGATCATCTCATTATCCAGCAAACTCTTAGTTATTGAGGACGTGTCCAAGAGATCAGGATCAGGTGGTGGGAAATAGCAAAAGGAAACGTGTTTTATCTTTAAACTTAAACCCATTGTGAATCCATCTGATGATGGAGAACTGTGTGTAAATGTTTCAGTAAGCAAGCCATTTCAACCAAGTTCAGTCCAGGCTCCACTGAGTTCATAGATGGCAGAAAGAAGGTAGCGACTGATTTCCATTCCTTCTGAAGTACAGGTGGGGAAAAACCAGCCAAAATTCTCTTGGATAGTATCCAATAATCCCTGCTTAAAATTGTATGTGCATATGAGTAGGATTGTTAGCTTGGATGTTGTGACAGTTTATTTTTCTGCTTAGTTGAGTCTGGTGGTGGTACAGTGCTTTGACTGCAGTGGCCTTGCCTTACCTTCCTTTTCCCCACTCCAAAAATCTATCTGAGTCCTCTCCTCAGCTTAAAAACCCATCAGCAGTAATGTTAAAATAAATCAATTTCCGTATGTATGCAGATAGAGCTTAATTGAATCTCTGGAAAGCCTTTTGATACCTTTTTATTTCTAAATCGATTGGGGCACATGCAATACATGAAAAGAACATTTGCTGCATTAAGTTATTGGTAACATCACAACTGTTGTTTTTGGATGCCATCACAGACTCCAGCCCCTTGTCACCAATTCTACCTTGTGCTGAATCTGAAAGGGACCATTTACAATCATGCTTCGCTCTGCAGTAAGCTTATGGCAACTTGTGCCTGTCTATTTCCACAACTGTAGTACCACCTTCAGATTCAGCTGTTGCCTTTGCTCATCTGCTGTGGGGGAAAACCTCAATCCATACTGGGATCTAGAAAATCTAAAGTTTCTGCCTGGCCTCCAGTATTCTACCCTGCAATAACTTGAGATCATTTGAAGCACTGCTTTCAATGTCCAAACTTGCATTGGCCCAAAAATTCATTGCACTCCCCCACTTCCCGTGCCATCTCAGAATTTACAAAACCAGAGTAGAACTAAGTAATCCTCAATCCCAATAGACTGCCTAAGGAGAGTAAACATAAATGCAAGAACATAGTGAATAAACCAGATGAGTTGAGGGCACTGATGCCACATGACAGTATGATATTTTAGTTATTATGGAAACCTGGCTGCAACATTTTCTGCTGAGATAGAACAGGGTGAAGAAAAAGTGTGGGTGTCAGTGTATGTTAGGAAACAATCATAGTTATGAGACAGGGTGAATTACAAGACAGATCATCAAATGAGGCTCTGATTGAACTAAAGAACTAAGGAGCAGTTAGTGTTGGGAATATACCGTAGACCTATAAGTAATCCAAGGGGAAAAGAGCAAAAATACTGCCCTGTGCTTTTGCATCGGTGAGGGTAATGGGGGATTTCAGTAACCAGAATATTATCTCAAGTGGAATCTATGCAGAGGGCATGGAACTTCTGTTTTGCATTCAGAAGAATTTTTGTTACCCAATCCATAGCAAACCAAACAAGAAGGATAGGGCCATTTTTAGTTTGTTTATTATGGAATGAAGCTAGGCAGATGGCAGGAGATTTGATGGGGAAGTATTTTGTAGTAGGGATTGTAATTCAGTTAGATTTAACCTAGTTATGGAAAAAGATAAAATTAGAGTACAAGTTCTAAATTGGGATGCAGCCAGTTTTACTAGGCTGAGAAATGACTTGGCAAAAGTGTATTGGAAACTACTACTAGAAGGTTAATCAGTCTTGAAGCATTGGTAAGCATTGAAGGATTTTCAGATGGTTCAGGGTGAATATGGTTGCACAAAGGAAAAGAATGGGACTGCCAAATTTAGAGCACCCTGAATGATGTGCTTAGAAGTAGGTTAAGGCACTAAAGGGAAACTAGGAGCTTAATATAGCAGAAAGCCAAGAAGAGTATACAAAGTATAGTATTGAAAATGGGAGGGAAATTAAAGTAAAGAGCAAAGGAAAAAAATATTGGGGGGGGGGGGGTGGGGGAGGTCAAATCAAAATCTCGGAATGTTGAATAAATATATAAAAGATCAAGAGAATAAAGCAGGGAAGAGCAGGACCTATTAGGGACCAAAACGTTGTATTGTGTTCGGAGGTGGAAGATGTGGGTGAGGATTCTAGTGAAAACTTTGTAGCTGTCTTTATGACGAGGGGGGGAATGGTTGATATTGTAGTTAGAAAAATACACGGGTGTTAAAAGGAGGAAATTGTAGGGTCTCTAACTAAAACTTTTCAGTCTACCTTGGTTACAGGTGGTGATAGGATACCATTATTTAAACTGGGAATAAGGGCTAAACTGGGCAATTACAAATGATGGTGGGAAGTTATTGGAATCTATCCTAAGGGAAAGTATGAAGCATCATTTCTAAAGGCACAGATTAATTGGGACAGTCAGTAGAATTTTTATGGAAAGCTTGTATCAGTAATATTAATTCTTTGAGGAAATGATGAGGGTCAGTATTTTATAGATTTTATCAAGATCTTTGACAAGGTCCCATATAGCAGGTTGGTCAAACAGATAAGAACTTATTGCATAAGTGGTAGAGTTACAAATTAGATCCATAACCGGCTCAAAGATGAGAGGCAAAGAGTAATGATCAGCCTGTGTGGTTGACGGGAGGAAATCTTTAGAGTACAGAATGACGTGGATGGTCTGGTCAGTTGAGGAATAAAGGAGAAATCGGAATTTAATCCAGAGAGATGTAATATAAGACAGTTAAAGTGAAACAAGGCTAGGGGATATACAGTCAATAGTGGGATATTAAGCAGTGTAAAGGAACAGGATGATCTTGGAATGAATATCCATTCACCCTTGAAAGTAGCAGGACAAGTCAATAAATTGGTTAAAAAGGCATGTGGGATGTATTCATTATTTGAGACATAGCATACAAGAGCAGGTTGGTTATGCCAGGGCTATTTCTGACACTAGTTAGACCACAGCCTTGAGTATTGTAAACGAATCTGGACAATGCATTGTAGGAAAGATGTGATTACACTTGTGAAGGAGCATAATTGGAGACTGAATTGAAGTGTGTAAAATAATGAGCTATCTTGAGAGAGTAAAGAAGGAAGGACCCATTTCTCTTGGCAGAGAGATCAAAAATAAGAAGGCATAAATTTCAAGTGATTGGTAGAAGCATTGAAGGGAATTTGAAGTAAAACATTTTTTGCCCAGAGTGGTACAGATCTGGAGCTCACTGCCTGATAGTGGTGGTGGCAGAAACTTGACTCTTAAAGGTACTTGCAGGGCTACAGACAGGGCTGATCTCTGTTCTAACTAGTTCAGATGATGGGCAAAATGGCTGGCTCTAAGTTATCTGTAATTCTAATTTGCTACATCCTGTTGTATATGCTTCAATGAACTTCATCCTTGTTAAAATGGGAGAAGTTAAGTACATGTGACTTGTTATGCCTTCTTGGGCCAACTGCAATTGCTTCTATTACGTATCCAGTGTAAGAAATTTTTGATATTTTTCAGTTTGGTGTGCACAGCAATTTCTATACTAAAAGTTTTTGTCATATTTAAATGAGTTGTTTTTGCTGCTGGTTTATCTGCTAAGTACAGTTTCTGTTTTCCTTGTGAAGTCCTTGTTCAATGTTTCTGCTTGCACATTGTGTCAAATAGTTTTAAGCCTATGTACTGCTGGGTGAATGGATAATGACTGTAGCATGAACCATTACTATAGTAACTGACAATAAGAGAATTGCTTGAACAATCACACCATCTTGAAAGACTGAAGTTGGTCATTAACTAATTCCCTTCTATTCTTATTTCTTTGGAGACATGATCATTGAGCCCTCACTATAGCAGTATATAATCTGGGCCATTCCTCCGGAGGACTGCAGTGAAAGCCTTGGCTTGCTCTCAAGCTTCTAACTCTGAGCAGATAGTGTATGGCTGTAATTGCTGTTAACTTAAGCAATATAATTGAGAAAGCCAGTCCTTGGTCAATGCTGTACTGAAGTCTTAAACTGAAGAGAGATGCTGACATGGAGGTGCCTTACACCTGAAGTCTGCATTTAAATCTTGCTGCTTTCAGAGTTGCATCAGTGCTTAACATTTGTGGTTAATGAATAGTTTTAAAAAATGTAATGGAAACAAGTTTTGAAAAAGTAAATATGAAGGTTAAACCCCCAAAACCCCTCTCCACGCCCCCGAGCAAAATAATGAAAACAGGGTTTGTGATGTTATTAATGTAGCTGGAGTACTTGAAGCTGTTTCTGGCACATCACACTATACTTGGTGTTTGGCAATTCTATCAACAAGATAATGCAGTAACGTTGACAGATTCAGTCGCTTCTCCAATTTTCTGAGCATACAGATGGGGTTCCTCTTGTCTTCAACTTCTACCCCACCAGCTTCATTCAACAGAATCTCTATAATTTCCACCATGCCCAATGGGGATGTGACCACAAGTAATGTTTTCCCCCTTCCCCTTTCAGTGCACTGAAGGGATTATTACCTCTGCAACTCCCTGATCTGCTCTTCTATCTCCAGAAACACTCCTTAATATGCTGCAGGGCAAAGTACCATGCGATACCTGCCCTTTCACCTCTTGCTGTCATCTAGGGACCAAACAGACCTTCCAAATAAAACAGCGATTTACCTGCACTGCTTTTAATTTAGCATATTGTTGCCACCTTTACACTGGGGAAACAAATTGCATGGATTGGGTCAGAGGATTGTAGACTGCACATGTTCAGTCCACAAAGGCATCCCCTGACTTCGTGGACCTGCTACGTTAATTCTCCATCCCACTCTGACCTCGGTCTCAGTGCTACATTGCTTCAGTGATGCCCATGGTAAACTCAAGAAACATTTAAATCAACTTTCGTCTAGGTACATTAACACTCTTGAATTGATAGTGAAATTAACATTTCAGGAATTACTTCTTCCTTTCCAAGGATATGGCTATACCTTTAATTTTTATTCCCAACTGTTGTAGTTTGTGAAGTGACTGTAGTGAGTGGGCAGCAAGTTGGTGGCTGGAGTATAATCAATGAAAAACTGAGTATCCACTTAAGGAAGAATAAAAAGGCAAGTTATTAATCTGACTGACACTACAATATGTTGGAATACAAAGGGATCTGGGACTCGGTACTTGAAAGTTCCAGACAGGTACAGAAATTAATCAGGAAGGATAATGGAATATTGGCCTGTTTTGAAAGGGGATATGGAATATTGAGTAGGGAAAATCAAAAATAAAAACTCCAGATACTGGAAATCCAAAACACAAAATGCTGAAAGCACTCAGCAGGGCAAGCCACATCTACAGGTAGAGAAATAGTTAATGTTTCAGGTTGAAGACCGTTTATCAGAACTTGGAAGGAGAGAAAAGAAGCTCGAAGTTGCAGGGAGGGCTGGAGAGGGGAATATCTCTAAAGTAAAACTGAGATGACCATTGGGCTAAGCTGTAAACAAAGTTATCTAGTCAATGAGTGAATGGGAACAGTTAGAGAGTGAGAACATGGTCAGAAGAATGCAGGAGACACAAGAGGCTGCAGATGTTGGAATCTGGAGTAACAATCAGTCTGCTGGAGGAACTCATTGGGTCGAGCAGCATCTTTTGGGGGGGGGGGGAGAGAGAGAGACAGGAATTGTCGACATTTTGGGTCAAAATCCTGCATCGGACGATTCCTACGGTGTTGGGGTTTAAATATGAAGAAAGGTTGAGCTGGTTGTGCCTGTACTGAAGAGTGATCTTACTGAAACATTACAGGTCCTGATAGGGATTGACAAGGTGGTGGCTAAAGGATGTTTTCCACTTGTGTGGGTATTTAGAACTAGGGATATAGTTTCAGAATAGGGAATCACCTGTTTAAGATGGAGCTGAGAGGAGAAATTTCATGACCCAGAGGGTAGAATGAGAACTTTTGGAGTTCTTTAGCCTAGAAAGTGGGATAAGGGGAGAGAATGGGGAAGTGATGGCACCAAGTCCAACTGGTTGACTGCATTTGTACCTTGTGGCCTTGTGTTACCTTCACAACTTTAGTCTGCATCTATCAGACTTTCCCTTTGCTCTTCCCCTCTTGCAACTTAACATGCCTGTTTATTAATTTTTCAATCTGAAATGTCAAATCTGACCCAAGATGTCCAATCTGTTTCTTCTTCCATTGATGCTGCTTGATCTGCTGAGTGCTTCCAGGATCTCTGTTTTGAATGCAGCAAGTATTATGTTCATTCAGTCAGACCACCAAGAACAATTAATTATATTTGGGTTAGTTGATTGTGTAGACACTTTAGTTTATTTACCATCAAGTTTTTATCAGTTGCAGTGAGTAATGTCTTTAAATTTCAGGCTCCTGGATTTGGATTTGGAATTGCAATATCAGGAGGAAAGGATAACCCACACTTTCAGAGTGGAGAAACCTCCATTGTCATTTCTGATGTTTTGAAAGGAGGACCTGCTGAAGGATTGTTACAGTAAGTGCACAAAACTATTCTTTGATACCATCTAATGAATGCGTCACTTCAATTGATATTAAGAATGAGAGATGGCAGCTATGGAATTTAAATTCAGTTTTTATTCATTTTCCAGGATTAACAATAGTAAGGCCAGTGTTTAATATCCATCTCAAACTGTCCTTGAGTTAGTGGTGATTGTTCATTTAGAACAGTTAACCAGTCTCTAATGATAGCTACAGTAAATAACATTGTTGTAAAAACTCATCTGGTTCACTGACTTCCTCCATGGGAGGAAATCTGTAATCCTTTTCTAGTTTGGCCTAAATGTGGCTCCAGGTTGCCATGTGGTTAACTCTTGACTGCCCACTGAGGCAACCCAGCAAGCTACTCGGTTGTACCATTCTGTTCAAAACCACTTTCTCAAGGGCTGTTAGGGATGGGCAATAAATGCTTGCCAACATTGCCCAGATCCCAAAGCAGAATACAGAAAGGAAACTACATAACATTCTAACCCTGCCCTCCAGCTTCTCTGCCATAGTTGACATGCTCGTATGCATTTCCTCCATTACCTGTGTGTCTGTTCTCGCCAACCTCTTCCCAGGCAGAACAGGCAATAGGGTTCCCTTGGTCCTTGGCTTTCGCTCTACCTGTGTCCATACTCAATATAATTTCTGCCAGCTCGAATGTGATTCCAGCATCAATCATATCTCTCCTCTCCCCAACATTTCCTGCTTTGCACAAGACCACTTCTTTTTGTGACTCCTGGTCCACATCCTGCCCCCAGCACTTTCTCCCTTGCAACTGAAAGAGGTGTAACATTTGTCCCTTCACCACCTCCCTCACCACTGTCCAGGGACTAAACATTCCTTCCAGGTGAGGTAGACGTTCACCTGCACCTCTTCCAACCTGATCTACATTCAGTGCTCACAATGTGGCCCCTCCCTTATCGATAAAACCAAGCGTAGACTAGGTGACCATTTTGCGGAGAACCTGTACTCTGTTGGCAATGGCCAGCTGAACGTCAATTTAACTCTCCTTCACCCTCTCACACCAACTTGTCTGTCCTCTGCCTTCTCCATTGCTACAGAAAGGCCAAATACAAATTATAAGAATAACTTCTCATATTCCACTTACAATCCAGGGGTATGAACATTTGAATTTTCCAATTTCACTAACGCACACACCCCTACCTGGTTTTCTTCTCCCTTTCCCATCCACTCACCCCCACCCACCTAACCTGGTTTGATCGGCCCCACTAGTTCTACATCTATCCTGCCCTGTACTGCTGCTATATACTGGCAGCTTTTCCTCTTCTCCCTCAGTTCTGAAGCAGGGCCTTGACCTGAAATGTTAACTTAAACCTTTGGCCTCCTCAGATGCTGCTTGACCCTCTGAGTTCTTCCAACATTCTGTTTTTTGTTCTAGATTCTAGCACCTGCAGTCTCTTTTGTCTGCAGAACACTCCTTTAATCATTCTATAACACATTTTCTCTTCTCCCGCACAGCAAGGGCTTGCATATTAAACTGCTTTGTGCTTAAAGGAAAGGGGCATTATGAACTGGAGTTTAGAAATTTGTTAGGCCAGAAGGTCCTGCTCTTCCCATATATGAAGGAAGGGGATATTTCTTCATTCTGGTTGTTGGTTGTTAATTGTTACCAAACAGATTGGATTTTATAATAAACTGTATACAATAATATTTTAAACTATAATTTTTGGGTTAAAGGGGAGAGTCTTGTTTCATCCATGACTCTTAACATTTGAATATGGATCTAAAAATTCCATTAAACTGAACAGAAGTTGAATTTTCTGTCTTTTCCAGAAAAAACTTTTAAATATCCATTGTTCAAAGCACTTGTTTATAGGGATATTGTTCTGCTTAATTAAACCCAGAATCTCATCTATAAATAAAAATTAATGCTGAAGAGGTGGAGCATATTCTTTGCCATCTATAAATTTGTTAGCACAGAGAAACACCATTTTCATCAGCTATTTTTTTCTCTCCTAGTGAGAATGACCGGGTTGCCATGGTTAATGGAGTTTCAATGGATAACGTGGAACATGCATTTGCTGTCCAGCAGCTGAGGAAGAGTGGAAAGAATGCAAAGATTGTAAGTGGATTCACAAAGTTTTATGTTATTCAAACTATCTGAGGTAAAACTTCTCTCTTCTGTTAAAAGATAACATGGGCCAACTTGGAACAATAATCAATCCATGGCTACAAAATGGGCATATTGCATTTAGAACCATAGAAAACTACAGCACAGAAAACAGGCCATTCGGCCCTTCTAGTCTGTGCCGAAACATTCTGCTAGTCCCACTTAACTTTTGATGACCTCAGGATGATGGATCAAAAGTTGTGCTTTTTATTTGTTTTGTTAAAATGTAAGAAATTACAGTTTGTTCAATGAACAATTGTTTCTATCAGTAGTATGGAGATTTGGAAGTTATGCACAATCCTGTATTCAATCAACCCGATGTTCATATTCAAGTTTCCTTATGATATAGGAGGCCAATTAGCCCATTGAGTCCACACCAGCTTTTAGAGCAATCCATTCCCCCACTAGCCTATTCTCTCTAACATCCATGAAAGTTCTCCCTGATTCTCCTATACTGGTGTAATTTGCTGTAGCCAATTAACCTATCAACCAGCATGTCTTTAAGATGTGGAAAGAAACTGGAAACATCACATCGTCACAGAGAGAACATGTGCACTCCACACATACAGCATCAGAACAGGTTGCTGGAGCTGTGGAACATCACCAAAGTATATTGCTCTACTAAACAATCAGTATAGACAAGGAATGTTGAAAGTTAAGTTGTTGGTCTTCAACTAAATGAGATTAAGTGTGAAAAATGCATATCATCTGTAATATGGGCTATGGAACTGTTCCTCTCAGTTAAAAACCATGTTGGACCTGGTATTTGAGTTAATGCAAATGTTGATGTATTTTTGTCCACAGCTGTTAAGCAACAATTGATCAATGTCATTATGTGACATTCTGTCTTAATGTGCTCTCATCAATGACGTTATCCACCACACATTATTTTATGGCGATTTTTCATATTTCATTGAATGCATTTCCTCATTGTATTTCATCACAAGGTTGGCACGTATTGCAGCATTTACTTTTTGGATTTTTTTTCTCAGTAACTTCAGAATTCTTCAGATTTCACTTTCATTTTTCCATAAAGCCATGGTAGCTGCCTGCTGATAGAACTGTCGCCTCACCTTGGAGGGGTGCTTACCAATCTAGCTCAGGTGCATGTGAACATTTTGCATGAATAATTTGCTCACTTGTGTCCAATAATCATGGACGCAAGCACCGAACTTGCATAGGATATAATAATATGTAAGGCACAAAGATGTGTCATTTGGTCCAAACAGTCCTTGCATCTGTGCTCTTCTTGAGCCTCCCCTTGAATGAACTTGCATAGGATATAATAATATGTAAGGCACAAAGATGTGTCATTTGGTCCAAACAGTCCTTGCGTCTGTGCTCTTCTTGAGCCTCCCCTTGAATGTATCCCTAATGTGATAGTGAGTTCCACATTCTCACCCCTCTGGTTAATGAAGGTTGTTTAAATTTAATGGATTGGGTGACTCTGATAGCCCCTAGTTAAATTTTTGGGAGCATTCTCTCTGTATTCACTCTTATCAAAAAGTTTTTGTCATTTTAAAAACTCCATTTGAGTTGCCTTTTTCTCAACAGTCCAGGTCTGTTCATCCTTTCCCGATGAAGGAACCCTCGCATTTCTGATATCATTCTTGTAATTCTTTGCACTCTTCCTGGTGCTTTGATAGGTTTATTTTATTACCATTAGGACTGTAAGCAGTGCTCAGTATGATCTAAGGTTCAATACATGTTTAACATCTCCATTCAGTTATGTCTTGATTTAAATAACCCTAAATGATTGGTTTGCTTTCTTTTACCGTCTTGCTACCTTTACCACAAACTTTAGTAATGGTGTGCATTGCTTTTTGAAATCCCTTTGTTACTGCTGTATCTCCCATCAAGCTGGTGCTCATCATCCATTGTTTGATGCTTCTCTAGTCTCCTCACTCTCTTGCTCTTTGCCCTTGATTTGTCACTGTGACAGTCCAGCTTGGAAAGATGCAAGGTGTGGCAAAGGGAAACAATCTGCTATTCTAGCACTGGTAGGTCATTGAGAGTAATGTGAGCTTTTCTTTCTGTTGTATCCAACCATGATTCTGACACAGGACGCCTGAGAAATTGACTAGATAACTTCTGAGGTAGATGACCCACACCAAGAACCAGATGTTATGAATCTTCCCATTGCTCCCCCACACTGTGCATCCCAGGGGAAAAACTCATTTCAACACAAATGTTATGCTAGTCTCATCCTTTGATATGGGAATCCATTATAAAGTTAATAAAGAACTAGTATAGTCTATTTTACTTGGGATGTTCCAAAACCCTTGATGGGCAATAAATTAGTTTGAAGTGGTCACTCTTAAAATGTTGCAAATAACAAAGCAAGATCCTGCAGTAGCATTAGAGCATCTGTGCTTGTGTTGATTGAGAGGGAAATGTTGATTAGAACATAGGGTGAACTATCTGCACTTTGAAAATGCAGTATCATGTGTTGTACCTACAAGAAAGGGCAGATGGGGCTTTGGTCTCATGCTTTGAATGAAAGATGGTATCTCTGATAATGTAGCACTGCATGAATACTCCACTGGAGTGAAAGGTTGGATTGTTTGCACAAGTCTTTGGAGTAGGACTTGACCCACAACTTAATGACTTGGGTGAGAGTACTTGGAACAGTGGCTCTCGGAATTTCAAAGCAAGTCAGGAGAAAAAAAATGCTGAAACTCTGACGGCTCATGTTTTTGTTTAATTCTTTCAGACAATCAGGAGGAAAAGGAAAATTCAGATGCCAGTAACGAGAGCAGAGCCAGATCGACAGCCTGTTTCGGAACCTGAGGATGATAGTTATGAAGAAGAAGAAGTTTATGATCGTAAAAGTGGACGAAGTGGGCCGAGTCCTTATGGTGGGAGGAGAAGTGAGAGGAACGTTGGGAGGCATGAAGATAGAGAGAGAAGCTTGTCACCAAGATCGGAGCGAAGATCAGTCTCTTCAAATCTCCCACCAAAGCCTATAAAAGTGACGTTGGTAAAGTCAAGGAAGAGTGAAGGTGTGTACATCAGAAAAATTGTAGCTGCATAGCTATCCAAAAGTGTCAAGATCAAGCAGCTTTTTGTGGAGGATTTGGTACATTGATCTGAATGAAAATATTACCCATGTTGGCAATAGAACAAAAGTAACACCACTACTGTGTGAATTCTGTCTGATCTTTAGACAGGATTTTCTTGTGGCTGTTTAAGACGATTGCCAACAAGATGAGTTGAAATTCTGAACATCTATTTTAGAACTGAAGCACAGTTAGGGTGGTTCTAATTATCCTCCAGAGTGTTCACCTGGACTCAGAAAATGAAGCTGGAAGAAGACATCGTGCTTGATGGCCTCGGTCACTGGACCAGGAGCAGTAAATGGTTTTTGCAAAACAGGCAAGACTAGGGTTATGGAGACACAAGAGACTGCAGGTGCTGGAATCTCTAAGATCAGCATTATTGCCTCACTTTGATATCCCCAAAGATGTATATCATGTTGGTATTCGCCATCGTAGTTAATTCACTCTGATTATCTTCCAGGGCATAGTATCAAAGCCTCTTGTTTACACCTGCAGATCCAATCCCCAGCTCGTGCTTTCTTGACAAGATGTTATTATGGGGTGTGGTAATGGTAGTTTGATATATTGGCTGATCAGTGTGTTTTGGAGACAGTAATTAAATTTAAGCAAGACTACGGGCACCCGACATGGGTTCTTTAGGTGGAGCAAGGATTCAGCTATATGGAAGATTGTACTGCAAGCAATAGATGTGTGGTGAGGTAGTAGTGGTCAGCTTACAGTAATGAGAGTTTTTGCTTCATTGCTCTCTGGTCAGAGTATTAACTATCCTCTGGTTTTGATGATTAACATTAAAAAAATTGCTTTGTCAGCATGATGTCACTTTGTTCATACTGGAGCTCTGTAATTGGGTATGAATAAAGTGTCTGCATGCTTGATGAGGAAGGGAAATGCAAATTTTTGCAACATCTGGCCTTGCAGTGAAAGTGTTGTTGACTGGGTTCAGTCAGCTTACACAGGTGTGAATAGATATTTCTCATGTTGGTAACAGTTCCATCACAAGGAAAAGACTGGAACGTGAGCTTGAATCTACGTTAAAAATTACAAAAATCTTTGCTTTTCCCTCCTATATATTGGGCTTCTCCTTTTCCTATCTTCAGTCCTGAAGAAGGGTCCTGACCCAAAACACTAACCGCCTGCTTTTCTCCACAGATGCTGCCTGGCCTGCTGAGTTCCTCCAGCATCATCGTGTTTTTCATCTAGATTGCAGTATCTGCACTCCTTTGTTTCTCTAAAAATTTCAGTTGTTGGGCTATTACAATTCCATCTCTCATTTAGTGGGAGTTCCACACTGTCTTTCTGTTTCGTATATTTTGTTCTACATTGCTATCTCCAGGATCTGTGGCCACTGATTAGTTCATCATTTAGTGAGCTGAGGTGGCAAATTTTATATTGTATTCAACAATAATAAAACTGTTCTTTTTCTACCAAAATATTGCATGTAAATTGAAATAACTGGTTTAAAGCTGTAACCAAAACATTAATTATTTGAATCCCTTGGTCTGTCCAGTGGGGTGCGGGTTGCATTTAATGACCTGCAGACCCAGAATGGTCAGTTGCTGGAGACACACATGGTGTAATTGTTACTCAGATGAATTGTTGATGTTTTTCCAAATTCGAGATTATTAATCAGAATTTAAATTTCACAGCTTCTGTGGTGGAAATTCAACTTGGTCCTTTGAATTGTTAGTATAAGCCTCTGGGATGTTACTTGGATAATTTAGTTGGAAGGGAGGTTGGCTTATGGGTCAAAGGTTTGTGCTTAACTTCTCACCTGGAGCAAACTTATTGTTGAAGTGAAAGCCAAAAGATCTGTTTGAAATCTGGGGAGAGAAGGCACACGGAAATGCCTCGTTCCTACCTGGCAGAAGGTGCCTTCAGCCCCACAGCAGCCAGCAAATCCATCCCCATTCATTCCGCCTGTCTTTCACTGCTTGTTCGTACATATGGGATGTCTGTAAGTCAGGCTTTAGCAAGCTGTACATTTGAGCTATTTCCCCAACAAATTTACACCACTCTGCTGCACCTTGCCCACCCAGTTACAACACCAGTAGCAAGTGCGAATGTGGAAGAAGTCTTAATTGGAACAGATACTGAGAATTTTGTGGTAATAAATTGGATTTTGGTGCTGTTCTTGTTTTTTCCTCTGAAGGAATTTTAAATTTTCCTCCATTTTAGCTTTCCATGTTCCATGGAATGATACGAACATCATTGCTTTTAGAGTTAATCTTTTTTTTATCCCACAGAGTATGGTCTGCGATTGGCAAGTCACATTTTTGTGAAAGAGATCTCTTCAGAAGGGTTGGCAGCCAAGGATGGTAACATACATGAGGGGGATGTAGTGTTGAAGGTCAGTCACTTTTGGTTTCTGTCTTAAAATTTTGAACTTGTCTCTCAAGGGTTTCTTTCTCATCACTTTCTTCCATTCAATTTTGAACGAGCTAAACATGGACTGCGACATTGGAATGGTTCTGTAAGGAAATATTAATGGTCTTTAACCGATATCCACACACAATCAATCTATCCCATTAAGCACTATTTTTTTAAAAATTCAGGGTTGAGGACTTTGCAGGCTGAGCCAGCATTTAATTGCCATCCCTTATTGCCCTGGATAAGGTGGTGGTGAGGTGCTGCCTTGCACTGCTGCAATCCTTGAAGTGTGGGTATACCCACAATGCTACCCAACACATTGGAGGGTACCTTTGATTTTAACAGGACTTGATCTCCACTAGGGCTTGGTGGGGTCACTTATACCAATGCTTTTGTGGACAGTTTCATATGCCACAGGCAGATTGGTGAAGATAAGATGAAGTATTGTTTCACTCTCTACCTACTGCAGACTCAGAACAGCAGCTTTGTCCTTCAGAATCTGGCCAGCTTTGTAAGTGGTAGTAGTGCCAAGCCACTCTTGGGGATGGATGTTAACGACCCTAACCAGAGTAAGTTCTGTGCCCTTGCTACTTCAGCTGAGGGAGGATGGAAGATGGTAATCAGGAAACTGTTCCCTTGGCCATGTCTGACCAGATGTCATGTGATTTCATGGGGTCAGGACTCAATGCTGAGGGTTGATCCCTCTTGCCTGTATACCGTAACAATACAGGAGGAGTAGGACACTGGGCCCCTCAGGCCTGCCCCATCATTGAATACGATCATGGCTGATTGATATTGGCCTCAACTCCTCTCCTGTGCCCATTCCCATAATCGTCAATCCTTGTTCTTCCAAATATCTATCTCTGCCTTAAAGATATTTAGTGATCTGGCCTCCACCACCCTGGGGGGCAGGGAATCTACCCTCAAGAAATTCCTGTCCAACTTCATCTTAAATGACTGGCCCATTGGTTTGTAGCTCTGTCCCTCGTTTATACTCTTCCACTGGTGAAAACATCTCAACAGCTACACTGCTAAGCCCCCTTAGGATCTTGTATGTTTGAATCAATTCACCCTTTATTCTTCTAAACTCCAAGGAATACAGGCCCAAGCTGTATAGCCTCTTGATAGGGCAACCCTCTCATCCCAGGAATTGGCCTGATAAATCTCCTTGGACTGCCCCCAGTGTTACTGTAACTACTGCATTCCAACTCTGGTGGCTCTAACCCGCTGAGTGGACAGGAGACATCCAACGAGTGTGATGGAGGAGACCTGTGCCTGATTTCTGAATTGCACTTGGTTCATTGATTCAATCTCGGGCTGAATTCCAGGGGTCACAACATGCCTCTGTTCTGACTTGGAGTAAAAATATGCTCATAATGACTATTGTGTCACTTAAGATTACATGCAACCATGCATGTTGACAACAGAACTGGGTTAATTTATGCATAAGCGTCTGCCACTGCAATCTTGTTTGAAAGATGGCCAATTGAATAAGATCTTGATATCTTTAAAAATTAAGCAGTCACACTGTCCATCGCTGTTTCAAAATATCAGTTTGATATCTATGCAATCCATTTTGGTGACTCGGCATTGGCTGGAAGTTTTGTCTTGTGCTTTGGGTTTAATATAATATCTATCTATATAATCTTGGTTTGTTCTTAAAATTAATTCAATAAATAATTTTGGAATTCTAACCCTGACAAAGAGCTGCTCTGGGGGAGAGTGTGTTGCGTTACTGTGATTACAGTTTTGTGCTGTTGCTGATGAAGGAAAATGTTCTGCTCTTTCAGTAGAATGAATGCTTTCTATACAAATGCAGAAACCAAGCTGTAATAGCATTGTTTTAACAATGTGTCATAGAGCATGCTATTGTCTTCCTGTGACTGCTGCTTTTAGATAAGGCCTGTGCTATTTGTGGTTAGGCTCCAAACTCTGCATTACTGTGATTCTTTTGTTCCATTACAGATCAATGGCACTGTTACAGAAAACATGTCATTGGGAGATGCAAAGAAACTAATAGAAAGATCAAAGGGCAAGCTTAAAATGGTGGTACAGAGAGATGAGAGAGCCACTCTCCTAAATGTGCCTGATTTGGATGACAGTATTCCTTCTGCAAATGCTTCTGAAAGAGATGGTAAGTATTTGAACTGATGATCGTTTAGGGACAGGATTGTGGTTCCTTCTGCTCCTGGCTTTGGAATACAAGTGACACATTACATTAAATTTCTGCTCTGTTAGTGCTTATCAGATTGATAAAGAGCAGGCAATGTGAAATCTGCTGTAGACTTCAGTCAGTTTGTGATAAGCCAGTCTTAGATGGACACACTATTAAATAGGTTCACTGAAGGACTTTAACAATTCCTGTGTGCACCATGTGATACTGTCCCACACAACACTGGCTGCAGACTAATTGTAAATCAATGGAGGTTCATTTGTTTTTTGCATTTTGAGTTTTGTTTTGAATAACAGCACAAGAACTGGTGAATTTTGTTAGATATTTCAGAGATCCATTCACTGGTGTCTGATCATTCCAACCATTCAAATGAGAGGCCACGACTGCGCAGCCGTTCTCGATCACCTGACAAGCGATCCGACTGGTCTGACCAATCACACCATTCTCCACAGCCGATCAGCAATGGAAGGTAGACCATAGCCTTTGCTCTGGGCTTGTGTTGTCAAAGGTTGTACTGAACTCAGACTCTTGGAACTTTTGTAGATTGCATTATTTTTGGAAAATTGAGTTGTATGACCTCGTAATCTCTTGTACATGAGGGATGTTGATCATTTTGGTTTACTTTTGATTATTTGACAGCCTAACAGGAAAAATATTCTGACATTCAATCATACAAATTTCAATGCAGAAGATGCTGAAGCCCCTTGTGCCTATGCAGCCTAGTCTGGAAACAGCCGCTATAATCCTTTGCATCAGAGCACTGCCCTGACATTCCTCCCTTTGTCTAACTGGGTGCCACTTATACTGCAAATGGGCAAAATGACATCAGATTTTTCATTAGGTTTGAGATCTGCATATGGTATGGTGGCGGAGCCGGCTATCACTTCAGTAATTTGTGCTGGAGTATTGGGAAACATTGACAATGGCTTAGGTTCCATGATCCAAAATGGTGAATACTTTAAGATCATTTTCCCTTAGACAATATATAGAAGGAGAACAGAATTTTACTGTGTATTTTGAATACATGAGTATTCATCTTTGAAAAAAATTTGGGTTAGTGGATAGTGGATAAGAGGCAGCTAGGTGTAACTTCTCAGCTTCCTACAGAGACGGTAGGAAGTTTACTATCCAGTTTTCCTGTATTTGCCTTCATCTCACACTTCTCAAATTCCTTAAATCTCATTCTACTGGAAAATCTGTTAATTGTTAAAGTTTCTAAAATTCAGCAGCTGACTTGTTTTGCTGTCTGACTCCAGTAGTGAGTCCTGCTCTACAGGATTGACATGTGCTGCCTACAGATGTACTGTTGCATTTAGAGTCCTGCAGATTTTTCACGCTGATGTGTGAATTCATGCTTTTCACTGTGTACAAAAGGTTAATTTTTAAACCTTGTGCCTCAGTTTCCTGCCTTTGTTCAGGACAAGAGCTGTTGGGCTGTAAGTTCTGTGCCTTGAGCATGGGAAATGCTTTATTTTTGGCTCAGTTGCTCAGGATGACATTAGTGTATAAAGGATAACTGAAACTGAGTTGACTATAGTTTGAGAGGAGGTTGAAGAATGTAGTTCTGCTGGTATTTCAGGACTCTGTAAGTTGGTGAATGCCGTTTTCTGTTCATTCTGCATCTAGGCAAGATACAAGTGTTAAAAACACAGCTGGAGAAACTTGTTTGGTCAGGCAGTGAGGGTAAAGAATTGTTGACGATTCAGGTTGAGACCCTGCATCAGGAGCCTGGTCTTGACCTGAAACATCAATTCCTTTGCCCCCACAGATGCTGCTCGACTCAGTTCTTCCAGCTGTTTGTTTTTTTTTTGCTCCAGATTCCAGCAGCTGGAGTCTCATGTCTCCAAGATACAAGAGTATTCTGAAAGTGCTGTTATGTGAAATTGTGCTTGTTGGTATTCTTCTGCCTAATATTTAAGAATACAGAAGTTGAACATAAATATGTGCAGTGTCTGACAATAGTCAGACTGATGTGATTGTTTTGCCCTATGTGTATCGTGGTGTCAAACCATGTAAGCCAGCAGAGGATAGTGATTGAGCTGCTACCTGTAAAAGGGACATTAGTCCAGGAGTTAAGTTGTTCCCTAGGTATTTGCTGTTTGTGTTGCTAGTTTTCAACAAGCATGTCTCTCATGTAGTGATTGGCAATTTGTTTCTGAATCCATTTTGTTGCTTATTGTGATTCCATGTGTCCAACCTTTGTTTGAGCTTCCCCTTCCAAGGCGTGTGGGCTTTCTTGTAGTTCTAAGGCTGTACAAATTTCTGAAATAACTTGTTTGGGTGTGGATGACTTTTTAAATATTACTGCATTTCCCCACTTCTGAACTTACTGAATCAGGATGGGATCTGCTCCTATGCTGCTGCCAATACTCAGTTTTCATATACTGGGGAATTGGGTTATCTCCTGACAGTGCCTTGCCTCCCTTCCCTAACCGTGCACGAGCTGCTTCACCGCACTTCCTGCCCACTGATCAGAATCAAACTGATTCTCCAGGTCAAGGACATAAACCAGCTGTAATATTTCTGCCATTTAAGGAGGAAAATTAAAGTAACAGACTACTTTTAAAAATTAAAATCCAATTTATTTTTTCAAAGTTGGAAGTTCTCCATGAAAGTTCCTGTTAACTTGACCTGTGGACATTGGGGTTTGAATGAGTAGCTCCCCCTTGTGGTAGGAAATGTCACTGAGACTGCAGGAAAAAGGCTTTCTCATTGCAGTTCTGATGTTTAAATGTGTCGTTCATCTGATGTGTAGTTCTTGTTGGCTTGGCAACATTAAAGTCCCTTTTCAGAAGCTACGGATTCAAAAGCACTAAATATTTCTGGCAAGTGTTATTTCCTGGCGTGCACACTGTTGCATTGACAAAGCTAAATTAACCTTGCATCTTGGGGAAATGGCAATGCCTTCATTTGTCCTTGCTTTCTGTTCATTCAAAGTAAAGTTGTCCAAATCATTTAAACCTTGCCTCCTATTAGGTTCTTCTGTAATATGAACTATTTTGTATTTGGTGTGGTTTCATTGTCACTAATTGGAAATCAAAAAACTGCAGATGCTGCAAAGTGAGTGTGGGATTAATTTGACCTGTGGACATTGGGGTTCAGACCACCATTCGTTGGTGGCCTATTTGCCACATTATGACTGTTTCCTTCTATGCCATACCTATGTATGCGTCACACTATGTGCCATAATTAGACGTCTTAATTGTATTTTATTCAACCTCTGGCAGCATGTTCAACTTATCACTCCCTTGGACCTCCTTTAAAACTTCTGCCTCTCACCCTAAACCTACGCTCTCTTGTTTCTGATACCTACCATGGCAAAACGACTTTGACAATCCATGCCTATCATCTTGTATACTTCAGGTCACCCTCCCCAGCCTCCTTTGCTCCAGGAAAAAACAAGTCCAGCCTATCCAATCTCTCCCCATATATAAAGCCATCTAATCTAGGCATCATTGTGGTAAATTTCCTCTGTACTATGTTGGATCTTGCTGAACATAGGTCACCTGTCACATTTCTCTAAATTAGAGCAGTGGCTATGCTTCAAGTATTGCACTGCAAGGTATTT
Organism: Pristis pectinata; assembly: GCF_009764475.1. NCBI lineage: Eukaryota > Metazoa > Chordata > Chondrichthyes > Rhinopristiformes > Pristidae > Pristis > Pristis pectinata. The sequence continues at coordinate 21,150,893 of NC_067436.1, forward strand.
TTGTGTGTGACTAATTTAATCATTGTGCCTTTGCTGGAGGTTTGTATTCACTGAGTGCACACTATTCAGTCCAGTAACTTAACGCATGTGGTTAGTGAGAGCAGTGGTGGGGTTTTGCTGCGGAAGCAAAGAAAAAGTAGACTACTGAAGGCAGATTTTGTATTTATTTTCTTAGTCAAAGGTCCCGTGAAGATGATGTGAACAGAGGACCCAAACCAGGAGCAGTCTCAACACCAGTGAAGAACACTGAAGAGGCTTTTGTAGTTAAAGGTGTTGAAGAACCAGTCGCTACAGTTACTGATGAGAGAACAGAGAAACAAGCTCCTCCATTGCCAGGTCTGCTGAGAACAATTATTGTTTTTGAAAGGAGTGTTACTTTTTCAAGGGCAAGTAGTTGGGATGGATTCCGTTAGAGAGTTCAATGGGTATAACTAATCAAACTACATAACTAAAACTGAAAAAGGGGATTAATGTTGGATTAGTGTAAATGAGTAGTGACTAGTTGGCTCAGACTCAGTGAACCAAAGGGCCTTTTTCTGTACTGTGAATTTCTATGACTCTGGCCTGTTTATTCTGGTATCTGGCACGAGTGTTAAATCTTTGCTGTTATAAAGTTATATTTCTTAAGCATTAGATACATATTGAGAGACATACACTGCATGTTTCTAAATTCACACAACATTTTTAGTTGCTCACCTTTTAAAATGGGAATGCGATTGATTAACCTATTAAACCACAGAATGAGAGACTTATTTATATTGGAGAAACTACTTTCCAAATGGCATCTAACTTGACCTATGTCTGCAGAGCCAAAGCCAGTGTATGCTCAGCCTGGCCAGCCTGATGTAGATTTGCCAGTCAGTCCATCTGATGCACCAATTCCAAACTCGACACATGACGATGGAATGTTGAGGTAATTCAGCTAAGATGCATTGATCTGCAATGTACTACTACTCATGTTGACTCCATTGGCTGTGATTTGAATCCTGTTCATACTTCCCCAGTGTGTTAGCTTTTTAGAATGGAGCTTTTATGTAATGTTCTGTGGGTGATTGAATCTGGGATTTTCACATATCAAAAATGTGTCAATAGCGTGAATTTGTTAACTGGGTAAGTATTGGAAATGAAAATTTGGGGCGTGCACTTATTCCAACATTGGCATTCATTTAGAATGAAAGAGACCAAGACAGATTTCCATGCAGGAGTTAATTGTGTCCACCTTCAGCTGGATGCATTGTTGAAGTAAGCGGCATTGATTTATTTAAGGGAAGGCTTGATCTGCATAGGGGAGGTATGCAGGAACGTGTGGGGATATGCGTGTGTGAGGCATTAACAAAGACACAGGGCAAGTGAGTGAACAGTCTGTATATGTGCTGTAGAAAATGGAATGTAAATGTAGAAAGGACTTTTGGAAGAAAAGCTGTAAACTTAACTTCAAAGCATGTATTAGGTTTCTCCGCCTGTTATTTGGACAGAAAAATATTGGAAAATTGTCTGAAATTGATCTGAATTCATTGGATGAAGATATCTTGTACACAGTTCAGGGCACAAAATGATGACAGGATTTTGAATATCGCATTCTCCAGGTGAACTTGGAGAGGAACATCTAGTTATGTGAGGACGTTGATGGTTAATTATTCCATTTTTGGAAAGGAGTGAATTTAGTGAAAGTCCACACAGGTCACTACAATTTCTGTAAACAAATGTGTGTATTTTATGGGTGGAGAGTTAACTTCAATGATGGTTTCATTTTAAGTAATCTTTTTCAGGCCAACTATGAAGCTTGTTAAGTTTAAGAAGGGTGAAAGTGTCGGACTCCGGCTGGCAGGTGGGAATGATGTGGGAATATTTGTTGCTGGAGTATTGGAAGATAGTCCTGCAGCCAAAGAAGGTCTCGAGGAAGGAGATCAGATCCTCAGGGTGAGGCAAAATATTGTCAATGAATTAATTTGATTGACTGTTTAACTAAGACCCAACACAAATTAATTTCTGTACTTCAAGAATACGGTGTTTCATCAGCATAAATTTTGATTAGCTGGAGTATTTTCTGATATCTTGTCAAAAGCCAGCAGCTACACCCTTCAGTGAGGTAAAAGAAAAACTATGAAAACTGTAGCTTAAACCTTACATTTTTTTAAAGTCAGAAATGCAACATTTTCAATTATCTATTACTCAGAATAGGAACAGAAACTCTAATTGGTGGAATTGTGAAATCTCATTGAAGGGTGCTGATACATCCAAGCTTTGCAAAATGGAATGCCAAAATCTGTTGGGAGTGGGGCTAGTCTTAGCACGTGTTACTGTGTAACTAACATCTCTCACCACAGGTGAATAATGTGGATTTTGCAAATATCATACGGGAGGAGGCAGTACTATTTCTGCTTGACCTTCCAAAAGGCGAGGAGGTTACCATCCTGGCACAGCAGAAGAAAGATGGTGAGTTGCTTCCCTATAGCTATAAGCAAAAGTACTAAAATGGTTCACTATCCAGAGATGTAACCACTTGTTGAAAGGGTCTTGCAGATGTTTAGAAAAAGAACCCTGGTGAAAATATGAAAAAGCTGTGTTACGTACCAGCAACAAAAGAAACACACCGAGTCATGTATAAGTGTTAGAAACTATTTTATTAATAACTAATGATAAGAAAGGGAAAAAAAATGTTAGATAGTAAACATTAACCCCAAAAACTAAACTCGTCGTGTGTGTGTGTGTGGCAAATTCCCAAACTCCAAGTCCAGGAATAGTTCTCAAAGTTCAGTTCAGCAAGCCATAAGGTGAAACGTGAGCAAAGGCTTTTGCAAAACCACCGTTGACTCAAGAGGAAATGTAGAGAGAGAATAGAGAGAAATTACGAAATCCAAATGTTCCACGATGGAACCCATACGACACCTCGGTCACTGATCTCCACTGCTTTGTTCCAAAGTACCTGCCACCCCGAAAGGCATTCGAGACGTGGCCATCCACAGAAATACCTGTTTCCTTCTACAGGTTAATGACAAAGTGGACTCCACTGGATTATTCCAAAAATCCATACGTGGATTGTAGTGACCGACACAGTTATTGTTTATCATCCATCGATACAGAGGCCAGCAGGCAGTGTCTGTCTCTTCCCCTCTCTCTTTTCTGACTGAACCAAAACATCAGTCTGTCATTATCTTCTGCTGTTGTCATAATGATGCCACACACACTACTATGTCTTAAAGGGACATTCACCAAATAGTAACCTAATCTGTAATAGCTGGAACTACTCAGAACATTGGTCAACATCTGTGGAGAGAGGAAAACGATAAACATTTTCTATTTTTGACAAAAGCTATAGATATGAAGCATTAATTTTCTCTCTCTCCACAGTATTTCCAGCATTTTCTGTTTTTATTCCTGCAGATGATGAATAGAAACCATAATTTTGATAAACATGTTGGCAAGATGGAGGGTCTGAATGAACTATAATTTCTATTATTGTTGATATTTGCAATCTAGTCCTTTAATGCAGCACAGTCCATTATATTCATCATAAAATATTTCCTGTTCTAGTCTATCGACGTATTGTGGAATCTGATGTGGGTGATTCTTTCTATATCCGGACTCACTTTGACTATGAAAAGGAATCTCCGTATGGCTTGAGCTTTAACCGAGGTGAGGTGTTCCGGGTAGTGGACACACTCTATAATGGGAAGCTGGGCTCCTGGCTCGCCATTCGAATTGGCAAAAATCATAAGGAGGTGGAGAGGGGTATCATTCCGAACAAAAACAGGTGGGTGATGAGAACTTCCACTCAGTTGTGTTTCTCCTTTAGAATTCTGTGATTGGTTCTGTATGTTTAGGAAATTGTTGCTCAAACTAACACTGTTATAACACTTTGGTAAAAGGTTTAAATAGGAGCCACTGCTCAAACTAAGTTGAAAGTACAGCTGTTGAGAGATGGCATTCCAGCACCACGCTTTATATCTGATTCTCATGAAACCATTACAGAATATTAGAAAACTGTTTTATGGAAATCTTAACTTTTGGAAAAGGTAGTTAAGGAAAAATACAGCTTAGTTCCTTAATTTGGTCACTGGTTAGTGTTGAAATGTCTGTGTTGTTATCAGAGCTGAGCAGTTGTCCAGTGTGCAGTACACACTTCCCAAAACTGCTGGTGGCGATCGGGCTGACTTCTGGCGCTTCCGTGGACTTCGTAGCTCAAAGAGAAATCTGAGGAAAAGCAGGGAAGACCTTTCTGCTCAACCAGTTCACACCAAGTTTCCAGCTTATGAGAGGGTTGTGCTTCGTGAAGGTATTGATGAAAATGGATGATACTCCTTCCCTGTCCATCACTTGTTCTCAGTGGTAACATTCTACTTCAGAATTCAGAATGCTTCACAATTTTCTTTGGAAAGATCATTTGTATAACTGGTTGTGAAATGGCGTCAATCCATGATAAGTGTAAATAACATATAGGTGGTGCTCTAGGGAGTGGAGCAAGTATCCGTCTAAAGCATCGTGGAACACAAATGTTTTGAGGTATTAGCACTGGTATTGACTTTACTGGAATAAGTGTCCAGCACAGGTGTGGGTGGCTGAGGGTAGTATCAGCTGTGCAGGCACATCTTTGTAAACTTAATTGTGGAAGGTCGGTTGCAATTGATCTTTACTTGCAACAAGCTTCCTGACCCCATGAAGAGTTGAAGTTGTTTTTCAGTTAACATTATGTTAAGTTATTTATTTGAATGGGGATTTTTAAAAATGTTTTTCAATACCTTACCCTATGTACACTCAGATTTGGGAGGAGTAGCTGGTCTAAGTTTTTGCAGTGACAGAGCCTGGATGCTGGCACTAGGACCCTGCCGGTCATCCAGCCTGTGTGCATAGAATCAGACCCTTCCTGTCACCCAGCCAGAGACAGTAGGCCAAGAGTTCATAGCTGTCATCATGCCAGTAATATATATACATAAACTACTGACAAAATTATTTAAACGAATATACTTGAAGGCCTCCTTAGTCTGGAGTCAGTGCAACACTGTGCCAAAATAAATCCTGACATGATCTTGTATCTGCACACCTTTGGTTTAATTTTGGCCAATTGCCCTTGGACTTGTTGGTGATGTGTCTATGGATTGGATTAGCCCCATAATTCCTTCTCATGCTATCACTTCATCCTTTGTGCACAGGATATGGCCCTTGGCCTGAATTCTCTAAACTGATCTGAAAGGGTGTTAAAATGAAGTGTGCATGATTTTTTAAAAATTTATCTGTACAGTGTACTGTAATTAACTGTTTTGCATTGTCTTTTTAAAGCTGGGTTCCTGAGGCCAGTGGTCATCTTTGGACCCCTTGCTGATATTGCTCGAGAGAAGCTTGCCAGAGAGGAGCCAGATTTGTACGAAATTGCAAGTAAGTTTTTATTTTCTTCAGCTATGTTTCTGGGTCATGATTCAAGATGGAAGACTGTTCATAAGGTACAGTTGCTGTGACTCGATGTCACAGAGTCATAGGGCAGTACAGCACAGATAGAGGCTCTTTGGCCCAACCAGTCCATGCTGACCATGGTGTCCACCCATCTACTTCCAATTTCCTGCGTTCGGCCCATATCCCTCTCAGCCCGCCCCTCCATGTACCTACCCAAGTGCTGCTTAAATGATACTATTGTACCTGCCTCAACCACTTCCTCTGGCAGCTCATTCCATATACTCACCACCCCTGGGTGGAAAAATTTGCCCCTTGGGTCCCTTTTAAATCTTTCCCCTCACCCTAAATCAATGCCCCCTCATTTTGGGCTCCTGACCCTGGGGGGGAGAAAACTTACCGTCCACCTTATCTATGCCCCTCATGATTTCATAAACCTCATTCTCCTACACCCCAAGGAGTAAAGACCTAGCCTGGCCAACCTCTCCCTATAACTCAGGCCCTCTAGTCCTGGCAACATCCTTGTAAACTTTTCTGCACTCTTTCCAGTTTAACCATATCTTTCCTATAACAGGGAGAGTCATAGTCACTGCAGAGCCACAACTAATGTCACAGTGCATGAGCTGCACACATTTCTGCCGTGTCAGCAGTAAAATCAGTTGTACAGCACAGCCCATGGTGTCTGTGCCAACATTTTGCCCATTAACACTAATCGTCTTTATCTCCATCCCCCTTCTGCCTTGCCTACTTAAGTGTCTTTCTAAATGTCTCATAAACGTAGAGATTAAATCTGATTCCACCACATTCTCTGGCAGTGAATTCCTCTTTTTTTTTAAAAATAACTTTCAAATCTCCTTTAAACCTCTTTCCTCACTTTAAACTTGTGTCCTCTTGCTTTTGATATCCCTACAATGGGGAAAAGCATTCTATCAACCCTCTCACAGCCTCTCATAATCTTTCTTACTTCTATCAGGTTATTCCTCAGCCTCTCTTGTTCTGGAGAAAACAAGACCAGCCTACCCAATCTCTCTTCGTAACTAAAGTCCTTCAGTCTGGGCAACATCCTGGTGAATCTCCTCTGCACTCTCCAGTGCAACCACATCCTTCCTATAGTGTGGCGACAAGAACGGCACACAATACTCCAAGTGTGACGTGACTGGTGTTTTGTAAAGTTGCAGCATATTATCCTAACTTGTATTCCGCAAAGACAAGCATTCCATATACCACCTTCACCACCCTATCCACTTGTGCTGCCACTTTGACCCCTAGGTCTCTCTGTTCATCAACATTCCTTAATGCCCCACCATTTACTGCACATGTCCTACCCTTATCTGACTTCCCAAAATGTATTACCTTGCACTTATCAAGATTAGGTTCTATCTGCCAATGCTCAATCCAATTTTCCATATGATTTGTACCCTGCTGTAGCCTTGGGCAACCTACCTTGCTGTCCATAACAGCACCAATTTTCATGCCATCCACAGACTTACTAATCATACCTTCTACATTCAACACCCAAGTTAAGATACCGTATATCACAAACAGCAAAGGTCCCAGCACTGATCCCTGTAATACACCACTAGTCACAGACGTCCAGTCAGAAAAACATCCTCCATCACCCTCTGCCTCCTATCATCAAGCTAATTGTGAATCCTTTAAAATATGCATTTAAGATCAGGACCCTGCCTTATCAGATCATCCTCTCATTCCATTTGGGTGAAATTTGACAACACAATATTCTGCAGATTCACTTCAGAGTGAACTGAACTCATAAAAGTGTATAAAACCAGGAAATGCTGGAAACGCTCAGCTGGTTAGGCAGTATCCGTGGAAAGAGAGTTAACGTTTCAAATCAAAGACTTGAATCCTCGCCTGGAAACTCTTGGTGCTTTAACTTTGTGTTCCCAACATGCATTTCTTAAACCAAAATCAGCCCACATTTTCACATAGGAGTTGAATAAATGAGAATTCAAATAATTTGCTCTGTGAATAAGTGTGTTTTGTGAATCATTTGTGGAGAGCTGTGCCTGGGAGGAGGATGGACGGGAAAGCTATATTGAGGTTAGGGGGCAATGGTGTGATTGGTCTGTGACAGAGGGATAATACATGTGTCATGGGAGTGGAAATGAGTTCCTGTTGAAGAGCTGTCTCGTGGTTAAGGAAGATGATGTGGGGAGTGTTGGGGGGTGGGGGTACAGATATAGGGGACTGAATGAGTTCTGGCTGGAAGGTGCAGGGGTGGGCATGATTGGAGACAGCTGTGACCAGCTAGGTGAGGGTTGTGATGGGTATGTGAGAGCTGGCTAGGGGTGGGGTTGTGGTCTGGGGGAGCTGTGGCCTGGCTGGGGAGGTTGGGAGCAGGGGACCTGTCACCCAGGTGGGAGGAGCTGTGACTCCCCTGGGGAGGGGTTGGGGGTGGAATATGGTGGGGGAGCTGTGACCTAGCTGGGCAGGAGGGTGGTGGGGGAGCTGTAACCAATCAGTCCCCCTGCAGAGCATGCCCTTGCACCGATGGACTTTGAATTTACTCAATTACTGTTTGTTGATGCTCATGATTAAGCAAACAGTATTCAAAGAGCGAAGAAATGGTGAATTAATTAGTGATGAGACATAATTTAGTCTTTGCTTTAAATGTTTAGCTACTGTTTTCTTCTGTCCCAGGGAGTGAGCCCAGAGATGCCGGCACTGATCAACGCAGTTCTGGTATTATCCGACTACACACAATCAAACAAGTCATTGACCGAGTAAGGCTTCTTTCTGTCTCTACTGATGGAGCAATTTGTGATTGAGTCTGAAGTCAATTACATATTTCCAACTGCCTTTCTGCCATTTTAGGATAAGCATGCAGTGTTAGACATTACTCCAAATGCAGTGGATCGGTTGAATTATGCACAGTGGTACCCAATTGTAATCTTTCTAAACCCGGATTCCAAGCAAGGCGTTAAAACAATGCGGCAAAGACTCTGCCCTGAGTCTCGAAAAAGTGCGAGGAAGTTGTTTGAGCGTGCCATGAAACTGCGTAAGAACAATCATCATCTGTTCACGTGTGAGTATATATTACCAATCCTGACAAGTATGGCTTGCCTGTAAATTTGAACATGGCACAAGTAATGTCGATATTTTGTGTATATTATTCCAAGGTATTGAGGCTACCTTTAGACAAAGTTAATATTGTAAAAGACCTGACATGAATAGTTTGCAAGTTGAGAAGTTCTTGGTCAGCAAGCATAAGAATGAGACTTGGTGTAATTTAGAACTTGAGCTGAAAATTTTGGGTAAGCTCTGGTTCATGGAGAATGTGGAGTGGGAGGCTGTCTGGAGGTGTCAGAGATGTGGATAATGGTTTCTCTGCAACATTTGTTAACGCAGGTGAGAGATGGGTGACGTTACAGAGGAGATGGTTGGTGATAGTGAAGAAATGATTTATGAAACTTGTGGTTAAATAGAATGTGACAAATATAAATAGTCTGAGTGTCAGGAAATTGCCAAGAATAAGGTAAAGTTTGTGGGCAAAACTATGGCTTTACTTTTTGGTAATTGCAGCTAATTTTTGCTCATCTAAAACTGAATGTGGATAGACGTGACGATGGCAAGAGGTATCGAGAAGTGGTGATGAGGTGGTGTTGGATGTGCTCAGTATGCATGTTAAAATGAGCATGTGTTTTGAGATGAGAAATAGGGAGAGGCAATGAACAGACTGGGTCCAGATACCCAAAATAAAATCAAGCTACTCAGAACAGATGTGGGTTGTGATGCATCATCACTGCATTACCTCGTACGCCAAATGAAGTAGATCTTTGTCGGTGCTGTTTGTGTGTTAGCATTGTTCCTTTTTGTTTCACTTTAGCCAAGGTTGTTTGATCCCCAGAATAATTATGAGCTTGTGTTTGTGTTTTTACAGTTGTGTTGTAGGATTCTGGGTTAGTCAGGATCCCAGAGTGCTATAGTTCAAACTTTTTTTAAAAAAAGTTATCAATGGTCTGTTGTTCAACTTTTAAAAGTGCTGGGGTGAAATTGTGCATTGTTCCTATATCCATTTATTCTTCAGAATTTGATCATTCAGTGAATTTGTTTAGATGTGGTACTCTTTCACTGGTATTTCCTGCTGATTTTGGAAAGATCAGAAGGACATGCTGAGTGTACGTTGCAGCAGGAGCAGTTCACTGTTCATCTTCATGCCATGGCATCCACGATTCTTTGCACACAAACTCTGGTTCAGTGTGTAGGAAGTGTCTGGGCATTCTTTCTTTTAGAGCACAAAGGGTTTTTGGGGAAAAAGAAACACATTGTAACAGTTTTCTTGACTTCTTTTACAGCTAACATCAATTTAAATTCAATGAATGATGGCTGGTATGGGGCATTGAAAGAATCTGTCCAGCAGCAACAGAACCAGTTAGTTTGGGTATCAGAGGGAAAGGTATGAAAATTTCATTTGAGTCAAAATTGTGTACACTGTTATGCTTTTTAAAATGTCCCTTTTTTTTCCTCCTTCCCACCAAGCAGGAACTTGTGCCTGCCGAGCTCCTGCATTAACAGTTTGCAAAGCAGTTTGGGTAATGTGGATTGCCTGTTAATGTAGGGAAGTTCATCCTTCAATATTCCTTATTCATTGCAAAACAAACGTTTGTGATAATCTGCATCTGTTGTCTCTAGAGAAACATGTAATGAAATTGATCAAACCCTTGGTCTTTTAGTGATTGAAATGTGTGAATTTGAGATTCTGAAATATTCTAAAAGTGTAAGTAGCTGCAGAAATCCTCTTATTCGTATCATTTAGAAGGACAGAGTAAAAATGAAGCCATTCCAGTCAGAACCCAAATTTGAACATAGCAAGGACTAAATCAGCCAGGGGTCCTATGCCTGATGACTGCCCAGTGTCCATTTATGGAATTTGCTTTGTGAAGATTAACCTCTTGAACATTGTACTTGATCATTGCATTTCTCTGTCTCCTGATCCTAATAAAGTTCATAAACTAGAAGAAAAGCAATGGGCTTTTCCCAGGGCAACAATGGCTAACACAAGGGGACATAATTTTAAGGTGATTGGAGGGAGGTATAAGGGGGATGTCTTTTACACAAAGTGGTGGGTGTGTGGAATGCACTGCCAGCAGAGGTTGTGGGGGCAGATACATTAGGGACATTTAAAAGACTCTTAGATAGACGCATGAATGATAGAGAAATGGGGGGGGCTATGTGGGAGGGAAGGGTTAGATAGAGCAGGATAAAATGTTGGCACAACATTGTGGGCTGAAGGGCCTGTACTGTGCTGTAGTGTTCTATGTTAATGAAGGGGTTAAAGGTTAGCAACAAATTTGGTTAAAAAGCACTTCAGTTTGTTAATCTAGCAGATTCATAAATCCTGAAATGTTTCATTTAACTGACATGAAGTTTAATTGCCTGATGGTGCGCTCAGATTTTGGCTTATTTTTTGTGTAGGCTGATGGTACAGCAGATGATGACCTGGACTTGCATGATGACCGTTTGTCATACCTTTCGGCTCCAGGCAGTGAGTACTCTATGTACAGCACAGACAGTAGGCACACTTCAGATTATGATGATACAGACACAGAAGGTGGTGCCTACACTGACCAAGAACTGGATGAGACTCTCAATGATGATATTGGACCCACAGAATCTGCCATAACTAGATCCTCGGAGCCAGTAAGGGAAGATTCCTCCATGATGCATCCAGAATCTATGCCGCGAGCATTCCCATCTTTTCCGGCACAAATGCACAAAGTAGATCCTTCTGTCTATAAACCTTTACCTAATCAACCGGTGAGTTCAGCCTGAGACCAAAGCAGCAGGATTGAAATTTCATGAAAAATTTATTAAATGTATAGTATTCTATGTTAAGGAACATAGTTTGGAATAGGACATCTTGGAAAGTTTAAAACCTGATTTAAAGAGCAGCTTAAGTCTAGAAAATCATCCCAAGGTTGCGAAAATGGACACCAAGCCAAGTGAGGGCACCAATAGCTTAGTCAGAGAAGGCAAGGAGATTTGCACTGAGAATTCTGAACTATGTGGTGAGGCATTGAGCTTGCATGGGAGTCTGGAGTCGGGCATGTATTGTTCATGTTCGTTGAGGGTTGTTGGATTGGAGAAGAGGAAGAAAGATTGGGGTTGAGTCGTGAGAAGATAAAATCAAATGGAGAATGTATTTTTGTACTGTTGGAGTGACTAGCAGCCAGTATAAATCAGTAGTGACCTTGGCACTGTTTTCTTGTGCTATTTCATATCCCTTAATATCTAAAAAAAAATCTTAAGTTTCTGTCTTGAATGCTCATTAACCACAGGTGAGGTGCCAGAATACTGGAGGATAGCTAATGTTCCTTTATTTAAGACTTGCGTAAGGCATTTAACAAGGTCCTGCAGGGTAGGTTGTTCCAGAAGGTTAAGGCACATGGGATCCAAGGCAAGATGGCTAATTGGATCCAAAATAGGCTGGTGATAGGAGACAGAGGATAGTGGAGGATTGGAAACCTGTGACTCGTGGTGTATCACAGGGATCAGTGCTAGGAGTTTTTGCTGCTTGTGATGTATATTAACAACTTGGCTGTGAAGTAGGAGGTATGATTGGTAAGTTGTGGATGACATGAAAATTAGTGGCTTTGTGGATAGTGAGGAAGGTTGTGCAAAGCTACAGCACGATACAAATCAGATGGAAAGTTGGGGGGGGGGGGGGCGGGGACATTGGCAAGGGAATTTAATCCCCACAAATGTGTGATGCGTTTTGAGAAGTTGTATAGGGCTGGAACGTATACAGTAAAGATTAGGGCACTAAGGGATGTTGATGAACAGAGACCAAGGGGTCCAAGTTCCTTGAAAGTGTCCGCATGGGTAAAGAAGAAGTATGGCATATTGCCTTCATAAGTTGGAGCATAGATATGAGTTAGGATGTTTTGTTGCAAATGATAAAGCATGAATTTAAATTCCCTGGCTGCCATGGTGGGATTTGGACACGTCCAGTCCTCAGTATGCTGGTTTAGTAACAATGAATGTAACCATTCAGTACTGCACAGATCTTTTGATGTGAAATAAGGTTCTGGCATGCACCCAATTGATCCTTTGTGTTGCTGTCAATAAAGAATAAGCTTTCTGTCAGCCCATAATATACTGCCAGTGAGGTGAGACTGGCCGTGGTGTGTAGATGCAGAGATGTGCAACTTCCATTTACTGATTGATGAACTCCCTCCAGTAGTTGTAATTGATGGCAACAATCTGATCTTCAGGGAACTGGAATTGGTTTCATTGTCACTTGTACTGAGGCACAGTGGAAAAACTAGTCTTGCATTCCGTTCATTCAGATCAATCCATTACACAATGCATTGAGGTAGTACAAGGTAAAGCAATAACAGAATGCAGAGTAAAATGTCACAGCTACAAGAGAGAGTGCAGGTAGACAATAAGGTGCAAGGTCATAATGAAGTAGAGATCAAGAGTCCATCTTATTGTACTAGTTCAATAGTCTTTTAACAGTGGGGTAGAAGCTGTCCTTGAGCCTGGTGGTACGTGCTTTCAGGCTTTTGTATCTTCTGCCCGATGGGAGAAGAGAGAATGTCCTGGGTGGGTGGGGTCTTTGATTATGTTGGCTGCTTTACCGAGGCAGCGAGAAGTATAGACAGAGTTCATGGAAGGGAAGCTGGTTCCTGTAATGTGCTGAGCTGTATCCACAACTCTGTGCAGTTTCTTGCGGTCCTGGGCAGAGCAGTTGCCGTACCAAGAGTGATGCATCCAGATAAAAGTTGGTGAGTGTCAGAGGGGACATGCCAGATTTCTTTAGCCTCCTGAGGAAGCAGAGGTGCTGGTGAGCTTTCTTGGTCATGGTGTCTACGTAGTTGGACCAGGACAGGTTGTTGATGTTCACTCCCAGGAACTTTGATTCCTCTCAATCCTCTCCCCTTAGCACCATTGATGTAGACAGGAGCGTGTGCACTGCCCCCCTTCCTGAAGTCAATGACCAGCTCTTTGTTTTGCTGACATTGAGGGAAAGGTTGTTGTTATGACACCATGTCACTAAGCTCTCTATCTCCTTCCTGTACTCTGACTCATCGTTATTTGAGATACGGCCTACTACAGTGGTATCATCTGCAAACTTGTAGATGGAGTTAGTGCAGAATCTGGCTACATAGACATGAGTGAATAAGGAGTAGAGTTGGGGGCTGAGGACGCAGCCTTGTGGGGCACCAGTGTTGAGAATAATTGTGCTGGAGGTATTGCTGCCTGTCCTTACTGATTGCAGTCTGATAGTCAGGAAGTCAAAGATCCAGTTGCAGAGGGAGGTGTTGAGTCCTGGTCTTGGAGCTTGGTGATGAGTTTGCTTGGAATTGATAAATATTATGCATGCAAGTCTACAAATGTGCTGCTGCATTCTGATAGTTTTCCTCTTAATTGTGGGATCCAATCCTGACATTTGTGGTCCTCAAACAATGGAGACAGGAACAGTGTTCACAAGTCAGTGATACAACTTTGACAAGTCGGTTTAAGAACTTGAAATCTGCATGTGTGCGCGCGTGCACATGCATGCATGCCAATATGCTGTCAGTGTGTGCGTGTGCACCTGTGTGGTTAAACCCCTAGCTTAACAGACTTGTCCAAAGTTTAATTTCCCACAAATTCTATACTTCTGACCTCAGTTATGCTAGAGACGAGGAATTTCATTTTTCTCCGGTGTGTTAATAGTTTTCCTTATCTTTGATTGGAATGTAATTATAACTTTATAATGTGGTTAAGAATGAAAAGGTACAATTATAAAGATGTTATCAGATTAAGTAGTTGGATGATGTAAATTTGTGAATTTTTTATTAACTTCAGTTGCAGATTAATTTCTATTTTAATTTTAAGATTATTTTGATAAATCTGACTTGCATTGTGTGAATTATTTAAGAACAGTGCTGTAGTTAATCTTTCCCCTGAGGATGCACCTTGCAGGTAACACGAATTAAATTAAACTATCTAATTTTATCTTGGACGTTTCACAGAAAACAGATATTCTTCCTGCAGTACTCAATTCATCCCAGCAGCTTGAATCTATTCCTGTGGTGACTATGCCCTCTGCAGTCAATACCACAGTAGATCTAAACAATGTAAGACTCGAGGAGATGGCATCTCCTCCCCACAGCAGCCCTGAACCCCAGATCGATTCCTACAGCAAACCCAGTCCTGAGCCTTCTCGTGTCATTCATTCTGTCAGTCCTAAGGGGCTGACAGATCCAGAACCGACAGCGGCTCGAACTGCAGAACCAACAAAGGTACCACTTGCTGCAAACACTTTGCATGCCTACTGCACAGATCTTCTGCTTGCTAATGTTCAACCACCTGCTCTCGCTTTGGAGCTAATCACATTGCTGAAGTTAGAGGCCAGACCAAGTGTGTGGTAAGCAAAGTAACAATCTTTTATGATGGAGAGGAGGAGTTTGTGGTGCCCAAGCTGCTCAAAAGATGGTACTGACCTGCTTAATTACTATGCAATGGAGATTCTAATGAATATTACACAGGCACTAACTGGATTAACATTAAGCCTATTCTAAGTTTTCCTTTCTAACAGCAAAGTGCTTTCTAAAGTATTAAATTTTAAAACCTAATAAAAGTTGATCCAACTGAGAGTAACATCAGCCTCTCAATATTCCAGTGGATTAAGAAATTTTAACAGGGTTTTAACACTGATATAGTTGGTTTGGCCTATACCTTGAATGTTCTGCTTGTGCACCTTCCCTGCGATTGCTTATTTGCTTCACTTACAAAACTCTCTGCTGGGCTGGCACCTGTACCGATTGTGGACTGCAAGTAGCATTGTTGTGGCATGGTTGTAGGGGATCCTGCTCTCATTGAAGACATCAGCATTGTTTTTGGACAATTTATTTCACTTAATCCTCACAGATCTATTTCTGAATGAGTGTTTGGTCTGTTAACTGACTATCTCAAAATGTAGCCTTGAATTAGAGTTGTGTAGGTTCAGCACTTGGTCTGAATTGCATTCAAGTATAATCTTTCTATTTTTTGCTTCTGTTAATATCGAAGCTTTAAGTATTCTGTGCTGTGGGGAGAAAGTTGCATTGTCCTGAAACAACTGCATTTATAATCCAGTTCTATTCACAGACATTACTTTGATTTGAAAGAATATTTTGTAGATCATTGCATGAATACAACTCATTACAACTGTATAACTTCGAGTCACTGTTTAAAATTATACATTTAAAGTTCTTGATCTATGATTGTGAGATTGTGGTAGTTGAAAGGAGTTCCTGGTACACAAAGTACACGTGCAGCCATTGTTTTGTGGAACGTAAACTGCTAGGCCATGGCCTACGTCATACCTGCATCAAAGTTGAGGCCAAGCCTTTCCGCTACCTTGAGATCTCAGAATAGTTGTTCATGTTCCCTCGTGTAGGTGGCCACTGTTTAGATAGGAAAATTTGTTGTGAAGAGGTCAGTTTCCTCTTTCACTTTTTGATAGTGTATATATACGTATTAAAGAAAGAAATTGCACCAATTCAAAGCTTTCTTTGAAAACAAAAAGGCAGTTTTGCCTGCTTAATTGTTAATCTGATAAATTCATACATCTAACATATATTAGATGGCTTTTTAGTCTAATACTTGGGATAGTATTTTCTCTTGCTTTTTGTGTAAAGACTATAATTATAATCAGCTATGGGCAGTCATCAATGTTAACGTCTTAAAAGGTAAGTGACAATTTATTCTCCCCACAAGCAGGCTTAGCTTAATTCATCATCATAGTGATCAGGCCAGAACTTTGAGAGGGCCAGATATCAAATAGATAGTTTCCAAAGAACTTTTCAATCCTCATTTCCCAGTACATTCTGGACCAGATTTGGATGCAATTCACTGCTATGTTTTGTATACTAACCAGTTGAAATTCATCTATAATTTAGAACATAGAATTTGCTGGTTTGGGAGCTGAAATTTCATTTCATTTTCCTTTTTGATCATGTCAGCCGTGAGTTTCCACTCTGAAATTCATATTCCAGCATATCAATCTCTTTTTCAATCCAGTAATTCCTAAGGTACATCTTAAAACATGTCCATGTTACCTAATAAACTTACCAGCCAAATTAAAGTGCAATTGAAGCCAATCTTGTTTCATTGGCAAAATAACTTGTAGGAAGCAAGTTAAAAATTCAACAATAAAAATGCAAATATTGGAATTGAGAATAGAAAAGGATGGAAGCACACAGAGGCCTATCCACCTGTGCAAAGATGCTGTGTAATATTGATTCTGGATCTGCAGTTGGATCTTATGTTTAGACAAAGGATTTCGAGTCCATGTTCAGTTTTCTGTTCTGCAGGTGGTGATGGGGCCGCTGTGTATTTCCAGTCATATGTTTTGTTTTTTTGCACAAATACTTGCATACTGCTACAGAGTTTGATCCTTTTTGTTGTGTAGATATACCAGAAGGACTTGTACAATGATGAACTTCCAGGGCACAATTATGACATCATGCAGCCAGGAGGCAACCATTCTGTACTGAGAACTGATAAAGAACCTCCACAGCAAAACAGAGGACATGAGCAACAGCAGCATTTTGAGGAGCAACCTTACAGACACGAATCGCAAGCAAAATACGAGCAGGTTCCTCCAAGTTATGGTTCTGGTTTGCATTATGATGAAAATCTGCCCAGTTACAATGACAAGTGGCCACATTATAATGAAAAACACACTCCATACCAACCTCCTTACTTTCAGGACCAGGATCCACAAGACCATGAGCCAAAGCATCAAGAACATTATCCAGATCGTGCCTACCAACCACATCACGAAGAGCCACCACCTTCAAGCCACGAGAACAGACTGCCACGTTATGATAAGCCACTTAAAAATTACAAGCCACCTCAGCCGCAGTTCAGTGATCCACACCTTCATGGCTTTGATCCTCGTCCTCGATATGAACGTGGTCCACAGGTTTTTCACCCACCAGCCCCCAGATCTCCAGAACCTCAGCAACAGTATTTTGACCCCCAAGTCCGGACCTATGACCAGGGCCCATCTCAAGGCTACAACTCCCTCCCCCGGCAGTTTGAAATGGTCCATAACACGGATGCCTCCTTTCCTCCTCCTCCACCTCCTCACACTAAACCTGCTGAATCCCTACATTCTGTCAGTAAACCACACCCTCCACCACCAGGAAAACCACAGGTGGAGGATGACGTGGATCCAGCAATGAAGCCCCAATCAGTTCTCACCCGGGTAAAACTCTTTGAAAGCAAGAAATCTTCTTCAATGAAGAGCAAGGACCCAACTGAAATGGCACCACTAAGGGTAGGTTTTAAAATTTATTTTATGCAGTATTGTTTACACTGCTTTTGGTGGGTACCATGGTGTTAAAGATGAGCTTTAGACCTTTTTAAGGTAAGCTGGAATGTTTGCACTAATTTCTACCCTCATTTGATTTTATACCCAATATTGCCGTAAGGATTCAGTATGAGGGGACATTGTTAATGTAACTCATCCCCGGCTACTATTTTAAAGCATTTTGGCAGACTACACCACTGCTGTATCTAAAAATTTCAGATGATTACATTTTGATGTACTGACCACTTTCTTTGGGGTAAGTTATTTTATCTATATTTTTAAATGTGTTAAATGCCATAAACGTGACTTTTCCTGACATTTTCACATCAAGTATTTGTACAAAAGTGGGTTTCACTGGTTAGGTGAAATAGTTTTTTCAAGCCTGCTGCTTTGACTGATCTAGTTTTGGTGTTGGATTTCTGAAGAGCATGCCTATTGGCTGAGTGCATTATTAAATGATCCATTATTCCGTAAATGCTAGAATTTGGAACAAAATCAAAAGAACCTTTTTTGTATACATTAGAGCAAATCTGACAGCACCTGGAACAACAGGCTGATCTGGGGAAAGAGGCTGATGGAATGTCTTCCTATTTTTCAAAACTGACATATCTACATATTCCTAACATTTTCTGACGAACATAGAGTAGTACAGCACAGTATGGGCCCTTCAGCCCATGTTGTTCTGACCTATATAAACCTACTCTTATAATCAGTCTAACCCTTCCCTCCTACACAGCCCATAATTCTCTATTTTTCTTACATCCATGTGCCTATCTACAGTAAGTCTCTTAAATGTCCCTATTGTATCAGCCTCTGCCACCATCCCTGGCAGTGTGTTTCCAGGCACCCACCACTGTTTCAAAAAAAAAAACTACTTCTGACATCTCCCCTAAACTTTCCTCCTCTGACCTTAAATTGATGTCCTCTGGTATTGGCCATTGCCGTCCTGGGGAAAAGGTGCTGGCTATCCACTGTATCTACGTCCCTCATAATCTTTTGCACCCCTATCAAGTCCAGCTCTCATCTTGCATCGCTCCAAAGAGAAAAGCCCTAGCTCACGCAACCTTTCCTCATAAGACATTTGTTCTCTAATCCAGGCATCATCCTGGTAAATCTCCTCTGCACCCCCTCTAAAGCTTCCACATCCTTCCTATAATGAGGTGACCAGAACTGAACATAATACTCCAAGTGTGATCTAACCAGAGTTTTATAGAACTGCAACATAACTTCACAGCTCTTGAACTCAATCCCCCAACAACTGAAGGCCAGGACACCATACACCTTCTTAACCATCCTATCAAAGCAACTTTGAGGGATCTATGGACTTGGACCCCAAGATCCCTCTGTTCCTCCACACTGCTAAGAAACCTGCCATTAACCTTGTACTCCACCTTAAGTTCGATCTTCCAAAGTGTCTGGATTGAACTCCATCTGCCACTTCCCTGCCTAACTCTGCATCCTGTCTATGTCCTGTTGTAACCTATGACAATCTTCTACACTATCTGCCACATCTCCAACTTTTGTTATCTGCAAACTTACTAACCCATCCTTCCACTTCCTCATCTAAGTCATTTATAAAAATCACGAGCAGGGGTTCCAGAACAGATCCCTGTGGAATGCCGCTAGTCACTGTCTTCCAGCAGAATACTCTCCATCTACTACCACCCTCTGCCTTCTGTGGGCAAGCCAATTCTGAAACCGCGCAGCCAAGTCTCCGTGGATCCCATGCCTCGTGATTTTTCTGGATGAGCCTACCATGGTAAACCTTGTCAAACACCTTACTGAAGTCCATATACACCACATCCACCACTTACCTTCAATTTGTTTCGTTACGTCCTTGATAAACTCATTTAGGCTTGTGAGGCATGACATGCTCATCCAAAGCTATGCTGATTATCCCTAATAAGACTATGCTTCTCCAAATGCTCATAAATCCTGTCCCTAAGCATCCTCTCCAATAGTTTGACCTCCACTGATGTAAGACTAACTGGTCTAGAATTCCTGTGATTATCCTTATTACCTTTCTTGAACAAGAGAACAGCATTTGCCATCCTCCAATCCTCTGGTATCACTCTTGCAGCCATGGAGGACGCAAATATCGTCAATGGCCAGCAATCTCTTCCCTCGCTTCCCATAGTAACCTGAGGTATATCCTGTCTGGCCCGAGGGACTTATCTATCTTAATGTTTTCAGAAGCTCTGACAGTGCCTCTTTCTTAACCTCAACATGCTCCAGCACATTAACCTGTTCTGCACTGATCTCACATTCACCCTGGTGAACACAGAAGCGAAGTATTCATTAAGGATCTCCCCTACCTCCTCCGCCTCCAGGCTCATGTTTCCCCCTTTATCTCTGAATGGTCTTACCCTCACTCTTGTCATCCTCCTCTTGGTATTGGTATTGGTTTATTATTGTCACTTGTACCGAGGTACAGTGAAAAGCTTGTCTTACAAACCAATTGTACAGGTCAATTCATTACACAGTGCAGTTACATTGAGTTAGTACAAAGTACATTGATGTAGTACAGGTAAAAATAGTAACAGTACAGAGTAAGGTGTCACAGCTACAGAGAGTGCAGTGCAATAAGATGCAAGGTCACAACAAGATAGATCGTGAGGTCATAGTCCACCTCATTGTATAAAGGAACCATTCAATAGTCTTATCACAGTGGGGTAGAAGCTGTCCTTAAGTCTGGCAGAGCAGTTGCCGTACCAAGCTGTGATACGTCCAGATAGGATGCTTTCTATAGTATGTCAATAAAAGTTGGTGAGTGTCAGAGGGGACAAACAGAATTTGTTTAGCCTCCTGAGGAAGTAGAAGCGCTGGTGAGCTTTCTTGGCCGTGGCATCTACATGATTTGACCAGGACAGACTGTTGGTGATGTTCACTCCCAGGAACTTGAAGCTCTCAACCCTCTTGACCTTGGCACCATTGATGTAGATAGGTACATGTACACCACCCCCTTTCCTGAAGTCAATGACCAGCTCTTGTTTTGTTGACATTGTGGGAAAGGTTGTTATCATGACACCATTCCACTAAGCTCTCTATCTCCTTGCTGTACTCCGACTCCTTGCTGTTTGAAGATGCTGGCTACAATGGTGATATCATCTGCAAACTTGTAGATGGAGTTAGAGCAGAATCTGGCCACAGTCATGAGTGTATAGGGAGTAGAGGGCTGAGGATGCAGCCTTGTGGGGCACCAGTGTTGAGAATAATTGTGCTGGAGGTATTGCTGCCTATCCTCACTGATTGCGGTCTGTTTGTTAGAAAGTCAAGGATCCAGTTGCGGAGGGAGGCGTTGAGTCCTAGGTCTTGAGTTTGGTGACAAGCTTGCTTGGGATTATTGTATTGAAGGCAGAGCTGTAGTCAATAAACAATAGTCTAACATAGGTGTCTTTACTGTCCAGATGCTCCAGAGCTGAGTGTAGGGGCAGGGAGATAGCATCTGCTGTAGACCTGTTTCAGTGATAGGTGAATTGCAATGGGTCCAGGTTGTCTGGTAGGCTGGAGTTGATGCGAGCCATGACCAACCTCTCAAAGCACTTCTTCATGTATGTGTAGAATGCCTTGGTGTTTTCCTTAATTCTACTCGCCAAAAGCTTCTCATGCCCCCTTCTAGCTCTTCTAAGTCCCTTCTTAAGCTCCTTCCTGGTTACCTTAATTCTCAAGAGCCCTGCCTGACTTTTGCTTCCTGACCTGTAAGTATGCTTCCTCCTTCCTCTTGACTAAATATTCCTTCTCTCTTGTCAACCATGGTTCCTTTACTTACCATAGTCTCCCTGTCTCAGTGGGACAAACCTATCCAGAACCCCATGAAAGTGTTCCCTAAGTAACCTCCACATTTCTTTAGTGCATTTCCCTGAGAACATCTGTTCCCAATTTGTACTTCTAAGTTCCTGCCTAATACCAGTGTAATTACCCCTCCTCCTCCAATTAAAAAAGGAGCCCATATTGTCTGCTCTTATCCTTGTCCGTGGGTATGCTAAGGGTCAGAGTTGTGGTCACTATCTCCGAAATGCTCATCCACAGAGGTGTGTCACCTGACCAGGTTCATTGCCTACTGCTAGATCCAGTGTGGTCTCTCCTTTAGTCGGCCTGTCCATATACTGTGTCAGGAATCCTTCCTGGGCATGCCTAACAAATTCTGCCCCATCTAAACCTTTTGCACTAAGGAGCTGCCTATCAATATTAGGGAAGTTCCCCATGATGACCCTGCTAATTTTTTTTTTGCACCTTTCCAAAATCTGCTTACTTATCTGCTCCTCAGTGTCCTGATGGTTATTGGGGGCCTATAGAATACTCCCAATAGGGTTGTTGTTGTCAAGGCCCCACTCAAACACTGACCACTCCAAAATGGCCATTCTGCTTGACCCTGATTATTTTTATTGGCTGCTGCTAATTAGCCAATCAATTATTAACCAACAATTTGCAAGTGTGCCTCTTTTTAGAGTCCTGTTCAGTGAAACTCCCACAAGTCCCGAGATTTACCTCCTTTATACTTGTACTAAATTGCATTGTCACAGGCCTTTTGAGCTAAAATATTTCAAAACAAAATTGTTTACTTTTTGATCAATGTCAAATGGTTTGATTTGGTCAGTTTCCATTCGGGAAAACTTGTTCTCTGCTGTTTGAGCTGTGTTCCCAATGGTGATGTCAGATCCATTGACTGCACTGGAGATTTGTCACTCTGGTGATAGACTGTTTTCAACTGTCTTATTGTTTAGCCGAATCATCATTGCTGTTGTATAATTGCAAATAATTTCACCTGTTCATAGTTACACAGTACGGAAACGGGCCCTTCAGCTTAACGGGCCCATGTTGACCAAGATGCCCCATTCAAGCTAGACCCATTTACCAGCATTTGGCCCATATCCTTTTAAGCCTTTCCAATCCACGTACTTGTCCAACTGTCTTTTAAAAGTAATTGTTATTGTACCTGCCTCAATCACTTGCTCTGGCAGCTCATTCCACATACCACCCTTTTGTGCAAAAAAGAAAAAGTGCCTCTCAAGTTCCTTTTTCCCCTCTCACCTTAAACCTGTGCCCTCTAGTTCTTGATTTCTCCCAACCCTGGGAAAAAGACTGAGTGCATTCACCCTATCTATGCCCCTCATGGTTTTGTACACCTCTGTAAGATCACCTTTTAGTCTCCTATGTTCTAAGAAATAAAGTCCTAGCCTGTCCAACCTCTCCCTGTAACTCAGTCCCTCAAAATGACAACGTCCTTGTAAATCTTTTCTGCATTTTTTCTAGTTTAATAACATCTTTCTTATAGAAGACCAAACCAGAGTATTGTGTTCAACCAAAATTGAACACAATACTCCCAAGTGCAGCCTCACCAATATCGTGTCCAACCACACCATGACCTCTCAACTTAATGCCCTGACTGAAGAAGGCCAGCATGCCAAAAGCCGCCTTCACCACCCTGTCTACCTATGACTCCACTTTCAGGGAACCATGTACTTGTACTCCAAGATCCCTCTGTTCCACAACACTCCCTGGGGCCCTGCTATTCACTGAGGGTCCTAACTTGATTTGACTTTCCAAAATGCACCTCGCACCTGTGCACTGTTGATTGCACAATATATGTTGCTGTTGTTCTTTTTTGTAGTGGTTAATAACCGGTACCTTCTGCAGGAGTTGTATGGTTAAACTCATTCTCTTGATAAATAGTTGCCACTTGAAACACCTATTTCTCAACTTTGTATATCATGCTGTGTGTGGCTTGACTTTTGGGGGTAGTAAATGAAATGTTAAATTAATGCAGATGTTGAAAATGTGATTCCAGCGATGCTCAATGCCATTTAAATTTGTCTCATTTCAGTCTCCTGAAGTAGCTCCTAAGCCTGTATTAGTTCCGGTCTCCGCTTCCAAACTGGTCTTTCAGCCAACACCAGAGCAGGAAAAGCCTCCGCATGTATATAGGTACAGCTGTTGTATTTAATCTTTGGTTGATGAAGTTATCTTGCTGAAAGGACAGGAATGATCTGACCATCTCCATATTCTTGGCCTTTGGTCTTTTCCATATAAACCTCCTATTCTGGGATTCTCTGTCCTGCATCTAAGATGCTGGGACTGTTCTGTTCCTGGCTTTTCAGTGACCATATTACTACTGCCTAAATGGAAACTGAGTACCTGAAGGTTCTGTCCATGCTTTGGTATTGAACAGATTCAGATGTTAAAACAAGATGTGTCTGGTTGGGAGGTCTTGGCTAAAATTGCAGCCGATCGCCACAACCTGTGGTAGCTGTTTTTGCCTCTATTTGAAGATGCTGGTACTATTTGCATTTCTCATTTGGAGCAGCCCAAAGCTGTGGTTGGTACTCCCACTTACTGTGGCTCCCTGATTCAATAAAATATTAAGTTTTGAGTACAGTGTACAATTCAAATATTTGTACTGAATGAAATGTCTAACACTGACATAAAGGGAGCAGTAGTCCATTCCTCCCCTTGTGTCTATTCTGCCATTCAGTAAAGTAATGGTTATCTTTTAACTTGGTGCCACTTTCCTGCACTAAATCCTTAACTCATTCCCCTAGCATCTAAAAATCTATTTAGTATACTCAATGATTCCACCTCCAACTATCAGGTAATTCCAAAGATTGTTGTCCTCTGGGTGATATTTCTTCTGCTCCATCCTGAAGGGCTGATCCGTTATTGACCATGATGCCTGGTTATGGATCCCCAAGCCAGAGGAAACACCAACACACCTGCTTGACCTTTGTATATTTCAGTGAAATCACCTTGTATTGCACTAAACTTGAGTATCAGTCAGATCACTTGCAAGTAACTCCTTTTTTGGGTAGGAAGACTAGACTTGTAAGCAATATTCCAAATGCACCCTCACCAGCACCCTGTATTATTGAAATAAGATGTTTTTGCTGTTATGCTCAAATCCCCTTCCAATTAAGGCCTTTTGAATGTTGTACCTGCATGCAAATCTTCAGTGATTTGTGTACAAGGACAACAAGTCCCCCTGAACACCAACACATTTTAGTTTCTCATTCTATTCTTACTGTAAGGGTTTGTTGTCAGATTACAACCCAATTTAGGCTGAACATAAATACAGCTCTTTTATTTCGTGATGGGATTATCTTTAATGTATTATATTTGAATCATACGGTAATTGACTTTCTTTTCCTGCAGGAGCCCTGAACCTCAAGTGAAAATTCTAGAAGAAGCGCCACGAACAAACAACTACAGTGCAGATGAGGATGAGGAAGATTATCGGAAGCAATTGTCTTATTTTGGCCGCAGAAACGTAGATCTGAAGCCTGTAACTCAGCTCCCTCCCAGCAGCTTCCCTGAACCACCAAAATCATCAGAGTTTACACTTCAGCCCAACTACCCTGGATACCTGTCTAGGTAAGCAGAAGCTGGAAAAGTAGAGGCTGAAATTATTGGAGGATGCTATCAGATTTCCTCAGTCTGGTCCTGACATCTACAGTTGCAGTGACTGCAGATACAGTTGAGATATTTCTGACCAGGGTAAAGATTATGGATTGAGTTCTTCACTGCTATTTCAGTGGCTTGACTGTAGAGATGTACATCAGACATGCCCCTTTCACTGTTATTGGTGGACTGCTGTAAAGTGGACAATTGATTCAATGGATAGCAGGGGTATGGGAACCAGAGCATCAGGTCAGAAAGTGGAGGGATTGGGAGGAAGGTAGATGTCATGGTCAGTAAGTCTGTAAAGAAGGACAGGCAGGAGCAAGATAATAGACATGATGGGATGGACAGGTTGAGGTGTTTAATTTAATGCTAGGAATATTAAGAGTAAGGGTGGTAAACTTAGAGCATGGATCAGTACGTAGAACTATGATGTTGTGGCCATTAGAGGCTTGGTTGAGAGAGAGACAAGACTGGATGCTTAATGTTACAGGGTTTTGATTCTTTAGAAAAGATAGGGAGGTAAAAAGTGTGTGGGGGGGAGGGGAGGGGCTTCACTATTATTCAGGGACAATATCGCAGCTGCACTCGGGACACGGGCCCATCCACTGAGTCCATATGGGTAGAACTCAAAAATAAGAAAAGTGCAATCACTCTGGGATTATACTACAGAACCCCAGTAGCTACTGGGACTTTGAGGAACAACTATCAGGCAGATTAAGGAAAAGTATAAAATCAGCAGAGTTTTGTCATGGGTGACGTCAACTTCCCTAATATAGACGAGGACCTCCTTAGTGCAAGAGGTTTGGGTGGAGCAGAATGTGTTAGGTGCATCCAGGAAGGCTCCTTAAATCAACAACTAGATAGTCCAACTAGACGAAGAGCCATTCTGGACCTGGTGTTGGGAAATAAGCCTGGCCAGTTAACTGACCATTCAGTGGGATAACATTTGGGGAACAGTGGTCACAACTCAAGTTTTAAGATGGCTATGAATAAGGATAAGTATGGATCTTGCAGGAGAGTATTAAATTGGAGCGAGGCAAATTATGAGAGCATTAGGCAGGAACTAGGGAGAGTTAATTGAGAACAGCTGTTTTTAGGCAAGTCCACATTTGACAAGTGGAGGGTGTTTAATGACTAACTACACAGTACAGAACAGGCATGTTACAGTTAGAAGGAAGGACAAGGATGGCAAGGTCAGGGAACCTTGGATGATGATAAGAGAGTTGGTGAATTTAGTCAAGAAGGAAAAGGAAGCATACATAAGGTTTAGGAAGCTGAAATTAAACACAGCCTTTAAGGATTGTAAAGAAGCTAGAACAGAAGAGCCAGGAAGTGTCATGAAAATTTCTTCGCAAGTAGAATTAAAGAGAATCCCAAGGCATTCCATACATACATCAAGAGCAAGAGGATAACTAGGGAGAGGTTAGGACCACTGAAGGATAAAGGAGGGAACATGTGCTTGGAGGTGGAGAATGTGGGCGAGATCCTTAATGAGTACTTTGCATCAGTATTTACCAAGGAGAAGGACATGGAGGATTGTGAGATCAGTGTGAAGTGTGCTAATTTGCTAGGGCATTTTGAGATAGAGGTAGTGTTGAGAGGCAAGAGATGAGATGCAGGGACCTTGACCAAGATCTTTGTGTCCTTTCTAGCTACAGGTGAGGTTCCGGAGGACTGGTGAACAGCTAATGTTCCATTATTTAAGAAAGGAAATGGGGATAATCCTGGAAACTATAGACTAGTGAATCTCATGTCAGTGGTAGCGAAGTTACTGGAGAGGATTCTTAGGGATAAGATTTATGAGCATTTTTGGTTTAAACCATGGCCTAATTATGGACAGTCAGCATGGCTTGTGCAGGGCAAGTCACATCTTACTAACTTGATTGAGTTTTTCAAGGAGGTGATGAAGGTAGAGCTCTAAATGTTGTCTATGTGGATTTTAGTAAGGTGTTTAATGAGGTCCCTGATGGTAGGCTTATCCAGAGGATTAAGATGCATGGGATCCATGGTGACTTTGCTGTTTGGATTCTGAATTGGCTTGCCCATGGAAGAAGATGGGTCTTGTTCTGGCTGGAGGTCTGTGACTAGTGGTATTTCACAGGGGTCTTATTGGGACCTCCTGCTGTTGTGATGTATATAAATGACTTGGATGAAAATGTGAATGGGTGGGTTAGTAAGTTTGCAGGTGATACAAAGATTGGTGGTATTGTGGATAGTGTAGAAGAGTGCCAAAGGATACTACAGGTTGTGGATTAGTTGCAGATGTGGGCAGAGAAATGGCAGATAGCATTTAATCTGGCCAAATTGCACTTTGGGAGATCAAATGTAAAGGAACAGTACACTGTTAATTGCAAGACCCTTAATGTTGTTGATGTACAGAGGGGTCTTTGGATGCAAGTCCATAGCTCCCTGAAAGTGGCCGCACAGAGTGATAGGGTGGTGAGGTGAAGGTGTACTTGCCTTAATTAGTCAAGGTATTGAGTTTGAGTCAGAAAGTTATGTTGCAGCTTTATAAACTCTGGTTAGGCCGCATCTAGAGTATTGCATTCATTTCTGGTCACCTAATTATACGAAGAATGTGGAGGCTTTGGAGAGGGTACAGAAGAGGTTTACCAGGATGCTGCCTGGATTAGAGGCCATGTGCTGTAGAGAGGTTGGACAAACTTGGGTGGTTTTCTCTGGAGTGGCAGAGACTGAGGGGAGACTTGATCGAAGTTTATAAGACTGAGGGGCACAGAGTAGACAGTCAGTATCTTTCTCCCAGGGTCGAAGTATCTAAAACTAGAGGGCATGCATTTTAGGTGAGATGGGGAAAGTTCAAAGGAGATGTGTCAGGCATGTTTTGTTTCTGCACAGTGTGCTGGGTGCCTGGAATGCACTGCCAGGGGTGGTAGTGGAGGCAAATACAATAGAAATATTTAAGAGGCTGTTAGATGGGCATATGAATGTGCAGAGAATGGAGGGATATGGATATTGTGTAGGCAGAAGGAATTAGTTTAGTTAGGAGTGTAATTACTAGTTTAATTAGTTCAGCACAACGTGGTGGGCCGAAAGGCCTGTTCCTGTGCTGTACTGCTGTGTTCAGTGAATGATGACTGCTTAGAACTGAGGCTGCCCAAAATTCAATTTGTGAAGGAACCTATCAGCCAGTCAATGGGCATTAATGTAGTGCTTTGCCGTACTGAATCCTACTGCAGGATTTGCTCATTTCTGTTGGGTGTAGATTATTTGGGGAAAGATTTATGACTGTTCGTCAAAACTTTCAATGAAGTATCTCTTTTTGTTCTGTAAATGATTTTGTTGTGGCTCCAACACTCCCAGTGTCTTCTAATTTTAAATGTCTTGTAAGAACTAATATTCCCCGTCTCTGATGTTCTAGCCACCTGAGCTGGGCTTGTCCTCCACTGTACAGAAAATACAGTGCAAGTTGCTGATGATTCTTTCAAAGATTCAAATACACAAAGTAAGAGAGGCAGTGCTATCAAGCACTACTTATCCTCCAAAAACTGGGAATAAAATCCATACGAGAGCTCTCAGATTAAAGTTGGGTAACATAAATGATTAGTTCAGTAGTTCTGGAGAAACCTAATTCTTTAGCAGTTTGGGTTTTACCAGGACCACTTGGCACCAGACCCCATTACAGCCTTGGTTTAAATATGAACCAACAAATTCCAGAGGTGAAATGAGAGTTACTCCCTTTGACATCGACAGCATTTGATGGTGTGTGGTATCAAGGAACCTAATTAAAACTGAAATCAGTGGGCATCAAAGGGAAACATTTCCGATGGCTGGAGTCCAACCTTGCAAAAAGAAAGATGGCTATGGTTGTTGGACGTCAACCATTCCAATCCTTGGTTATGGTGTCAGGATGTCGCTGGAATTCCTCACAAACCCAATCACTTCTGCTAATTCATCAATGACCCTTATTGCATAATAGAGTTATACAGCACAGAATCGGGCCCTTTGGCCCAACTCATCCTTGGTGACCAAGTTGTCTACTTGAGCTAGTTCCATTTGACTGTGTTTGGACCATGTCCCCCTAAACATTTCCTATCTATGTACCTGTCCAAATGTATTTTCAAAATTGTAATTGTACCACGGAGAAGGTCATGGAGCTTTCGTATAATGTGGAGGTGGGGTGTTTGCTGATTGCACAAATTCTAGTTATATTCTCAACTCAGCACAAGAAACTCGGCACAAGATGGCGGACGCCATCTCCCTGGCCCTCCACTCAGTTCTGGAGCATCTGGACAGTAAAGACACCTACTTTAGACAATTGTTTATTGACTACAGCTCTGCCTTCAGTACAATAATCCCAAACAAACTTGTCACCAAACTCCGAGACCTAGGACTCAACACCTCCCTCTGTAACTGGATCCTTGACTTTCTAACCAACAGACCGCAATCAGTGAGGATTGGCAGCAATACCTCCGGCACGATTATTCTCAACACTGGTACCCTTCAAGGCTGCGTCCTCAGCCCTCTACTCCCTATACACTCATGACTGTGTGGCCAGATTCTGCTCTAACTCCATCTACAAGTTTGCAGATGATACCACCGTTGTAGGTTGTATCTCAAACAGTGATGAGTCAGAGTACAGGAAGGAGATAGAGAGCTTAGTAGAATGGTGTCATGACAACAACCTTTCCCTCAATGTCGACAAAACAAAAGAGCTGGTCATTGACTTCAGGAAAGGGGGTGGTGTACATGCACCTGTCTACATCAATGGTGTTGAGGTTGAGAGCTTCAAGTTCCTGGGAGTGAACATCACCAACAGCCTGTCCTGGTCAAATCACGTAGATCCCACGGCCAAGAAAGCTCACCAATGCCTCTACTTCCTCAGGAGGCTAAAGAAGTACTGTTTGTCCCCTTTTGACTCTCTCCAACTTTTATCGATGCACCATAGAAAGCATCCTATCTGGATGTATCATGGCTTGGTACAGCAACTGCTCTGCCCAGGACTGCAAGAAATTGCAGAGAGTTGTGGACACAGCCCAGTGCATCACGGACATCAGCCTCCTCTCCTTGGACTCTGTCTTTACCTCTCGCTGTCTAGGTGAAGCAGCCAGCATAACCAAAGACCCCACCCACCCTGCTCATTCCCTCCTCTCCTCTTCCATCGGGTAGAAGATACAGGAGCCTGAGGGCATGTACCACCAGACAAGGACAGCTTCTACCCCACTGTGATAAGACTATTGAACGGTTCCCGTATACGATGAGATGGACTCTGACCTCATGATCTACCTTTTTGTGACCTTGCACCTTATTGCACTTCACTTTCTCTGTAGCTGTGACACTTTACTGTTATTGTTTTTACCTGTACTACCTCAATACACTCTGTACTATGTAATGAATTGATCTGTACAATCGGTATGCAAGATAAGTTTTTCACTGTATCTTGGTACAAATGACAATAACAAACCAATACCAGAAACAGTGCATGCAGCCAAACCTGAACAACATTCAGCCATGAGCTGATAAGTGACAAATAACCATTGGCTGGCACTTTTGAGGCATAAATGTTATCTTCAACAAGAGGGAGTCTAACTACCTCCTCTTGGTATTCAATGGCATTACCATCACCTGGCCCCCTAATTATCAACAAGCTGAGGTGTGGGAGGCCAGAAACTCATCTAGACCAGCCATATAAATATTGCAGCTGCTAGAATGGGTCAGAGGCTGGATATCGTCCTGGGAGTGACTTAACTCCTGATAGCACAAAGCTTTTCCTCTGCAGATCACGAGTGTTATAGAAAACTTTCTACTTGTCTGGGTGATTGCCTGGATTACCCTCTAGAAGTTTATACCAACAGGACAAAGCAGCACATTGATGGCACCCCAGCCACCAGCATAAACACCCCTTCCTCCATCAGTGCACCATGGCTATCCAGGACAGCCTCTCTCTATGATCTCGACTAATGAAGAAGGATGAGCAGGGGCTCATGGGAACCTACAGCTTCCCCCATCGAGTAATGCCACCTGATTTGGAAAGATATTGCTCATTCTTTGTTACTGGGTCTAAATCCTGGAATTCGCTACCCAACAGCACTGTGGGATTACTTTCATTCTAACGACCACCAGTGGTTCAAGAAATTGGTTCACCATCACCTTGAGGGCGATTGGGAAGTAAATGGTGACCTTGCCAGTGACCTCCATATCTCAAAAGGAGTAGATTTTTAAAAAAAAAAAGAAACTTCTAAAAATGGTCTGTCAACTGTGCTTGTAGATTTTCTGTGGGTGCCAGTTTAGACTTGACATTGTTCAACAGGATTTGGGACTGCAGAATGAAAAAACATCTGAATCTTTGTAACATGCTGAGTGAACTGATAAATTTGGTGCTGAGAGCACTGCAGGAGGAGACTCTGAATTCCTTTTGGAGGCACCAAAGGGTGACTGGAGGAAAGGGGCTGCTGCTGGGAGCATGCATTGTTGGGGGAGGGATCTGTGGTGGAGGATGCTGCCGGCAAGGACCGCATGTTTGGGGGGGGTGGAGGAACACTTGGAAGTGGGTTTGGGTGGGCAGGGTGGTAATTTGCCCTTTTCATAACATGGACAATGTACACCTTTTTGAAATTAATCAGATGATTGGAAATTGTAGACTTGAATTCAAAGTAATAGCTCAACAGTTCTATGCAGAAGCTTGATCTTGTCATTACTAAGTGATCTGTAGGTTTCTCCAGAATTGTTTGATCATTTATGTTATCTGACTTGGTTTAAGAGCTCTAGTATAGATTTTATTCCCAATAGAATGGGTTGATCTCTGCAGTGATGAGCAGCACACCAGTAAAACCAAGGACTGCAGATGCTGGAATCTAAATGAAAAACACGATGCTGGAGGAACTCAGCAGGCCAGGCAGCATCTGTGGAGAAAAGCAGATGGTCAACGTTTCAGGTCAGGACCCTTCCTCAGGACTGAAGAAGGTTCCTGACTTGAAACGTTGAGTGCTTGCTTTTCTCTACGGATGCTGCCTGGCCTGCTGAGTTCCTCCAGCATCATAATAGCACACCAGTGTTAAGTAGCTTAGTGGAGAGTGGCTTGTATGGGCTTCGGAGGTGGTGATGCTTGCGTGAGGTGCAGGTATGAGATATTAAATGTATTCAGGGGAAGGAGCTCTAATTATATCAACGATTTAACTAGAACAGGCCCCTCGGCCCACTGAATCCATGCCATCAAGCGCCTATTCAGATTATACCATGCTCATCCCTTTCATAATTCTCGCATTCCAGTCACTAGCCAGGAGGTTCTACCACTCAGCTACACAATTGGGGTAATTTACAGTGGCCAAATAACCTCCAAACCCTACGTCATTGGGAGAAAACCGGAGGAAACTCATTGAGAACTTGCAAACATCATGCTGTCAGCATCGGAAGTCAGGGTTGAACCCCGGTCCTGGAGCAGTTGAGGCAGCTTCTCCACTTGTTGTGTCAGCATGCCACCCAGAATTCAACCCATGGAGTGTATGCTGTCACTCAGCAATCCCATCAGTCTCATTCCCCCACTTTTGCTGTAATGCATTCTGTCTTGTAGCCTATAAACTCTCCTCTGATTCTCATTTTTGAATGACCACTAGCTAATGTGATGGGCTGCAGTAGGCATGTTTGTTCTGGTGAGAACAGATTGACTTGAGTCCTACATTAAACTGTGTTCATTAAGTGGATGTGTCTTTAAAAACAATCTATTCACAAATGAAATCACAGCAGGTTGGTCAGGAGAGAATTAGGGTGCCCTTTCACTCATGGCTATATCCTGTCCCCTATTCACCAGTCAAAAGATTTGTACTTTTGTAGTCTGAAAGTTTGTTTACTTCACTTGAAATTAGCAAAAGGTTGAGTGCTGCTGCCCCTCCGGCAGTGCATACTCATGTTGGTTTTAATGTTGCAGCCAGAACAGTGAGTGTGCTATTTATTGATTTTTCGTTGTTTTTATTTGAACTGTTGCACACAGTTGTTGGCTTGTACACAAGTGAAAGCTTTAGAAGGCGCCTGAAATGGTGAGATTCATTGGTACCACTGGTTGTTTGCTTTGCATGAATTGAGCTTTTGCTTGGTCCTGTTTGAGGAGTAAAGGACAAAGCCATGAATGTAGAACAAATGCAGTCATTGAAATTGTGAAGGTTCTTTATCCTGTGTGTACTTATTAGCAATTCAGTCTGATTCAGCTCCGCTTGTTTTTTGCCAATAGACAGTTGATTCACACACGGCACCTTGACAAACGTTTTTATAAATGGCCCAAACAATGATGCTTTAAATGTGCCAAGATGTCCCAAGTCCAGTCTCATAATATAATGGACAGGGTCGTGCATTGTGCTGGGAAAATTTTTGCATTACCCCTAATCAATTATAATGCTTTCTCAAAAGCCTCATTGAATGCATCTTATGCAGAGCTATGGCCATTTTTGTTGGATTCATGACTGTGTTCAGTTGTGTGTTGAATGAACTGCACCACATTGCTGGATGTAGGTATTAGCACATTTTTAATGTTGGCACATACCATTTTGTTTCTGAAGTATACTTTGTGTACTTTTCTAAGAGATGTATTGTTATTTACAGGAGTACACCAGCAGACTTTGACCATGTGGTCAAACCCAGCAACACTGAGAAGAGATATGATTCTGCATCCCAGTTGCCTGGCCTTCAGTCACGTTATGGACCTCCTCAACTGAGTTTGAACTCTTCAGTGCATCCCAAGGCTTCTCCATCTGAAGGTAGAGTTGTGGTTCTCCATGTTTTTGAATGTGTTGGGTCTGTGCTTCAAAGTACCAACACAGCCAATAGCTGCTTATCTAATGTTGAGTGCCTTTTTATTCGCTGTGTTTGAAACACAATGCAAACTTGCAGAATTAACTTAATAGTTGAAATTACAAACCCACTATTGATGCTTCAGTTGTGTTGTTTCAACAAACGATATGTTAAAATACACAGGAAAGAGCAAACTTGTAAGATAACTTACTGGGTGTTGGGTATCACAAATCACTTCACAGCCAGTGAAAGGAGATGGGATCTTGCTTTGTGCAAATTACAATTGTGAGGCATCTTCAGAGACACCCCTGAAGTTGTGAAAAGTGCTATAAAACTGCAAGTCTTTCCTCTGTGGCAAAAACTCTCAAGCATAAATGAGATTCCTCACTTTTTAATCTTCCTCAAAAAGAAACTTGATCAAAGAGGATTTGCCCACACAAAGTCATGCTAACTATCCCTGCCTTTCAAAAATGTATATAAATGCTATCCCTTGGTATTTTCTCCAATAATTTACCTACCACTGATGTAAGGTTCACTGGTCTGCAGTTACTTGGCTTATTCCTGCTGCTCTTAAATAAAGAAATAAATTTAGCTCTCCTCCAATCTTCCGGAACTTCACCTGTGGTTAACAAAGATGCAAAAATCTCTGCTGGAGGAACTTGGTGGCTTGACCAGCATCTGCGTGTGGGCAGTGGGGGAGAAGAATTGTTAACTGCTGATGCTGCTTGATCCACTGAGTTCCTACCGCAGATAGTTTGTTGCTCCAGATTCCAGCATGTGCAGTCTCCTGTGATTTGTTTAAAAAAAATCTGTCAGGGTCCCAGCAATCTGCTTACTTCCCATTGCAACTTGAGATAGATCTCATCCAGTCCTGGGGATTTATCAACCCTTGTGTGTTCCATGACATGTAACACCTCCACCTTCTTAATACTGACTTGCTTCAGATTATCCACGTAGCCCTCCTTTAATTCTCTATCTTCCACATTTCTCCTTTGAATACAGATGAGAAGTATTCACTTAGATCCTTGCTTGGCTTCACATCCCCTCAGGGAACCCACACTTTTCCTTGCTATGCTCTTGCTCCTGATATACTAACAGAATGTATTGGAATTCTCGATCTTGCCAAGGATATTTCATGGTTAATTTTTTTTTGCCTTCCTGATTTCTTTAAATTCTCTCCTACACATTCTATATTCCTCAAGAGACTCCCTCAGTACCAGCTGTCTATACCTGCCTTATGTTTTACTCACTCATGTGATTGCTTGTACACAATCCTTGCAATTAAAATTATGAATAAAACTAAATAATCTTTCACCACTTGCTGCGTGACTTTAATATAAATAAAAATTGGTGCAAGACTTTGATAAACGTACTCGAGTTCACTCACCACAAAGTGCCAGTGCTTAGAATGTTGGTGAGATCTTGAGGATGGGCTGTGACGATTTGATAGTTGAGATGTTAGGGGACTTTAGCTGTGTGGGTATGTTTGTCCAGCACTCACCAGTGAGCAGCTTGAAATGCCAGTGGGGAGAGAGTTAGCACAGGCACGAGAGGCTGAATGGCCTCCTATGCATTATCATTTTGATTCTTCATGAGCTGTGGTTTACTAAGCCCTTTTTTTGCTCTTCTTTGCAGTGAGCTCAATGCCACAGGATATACCCAGTGTCCTACAAATGAAGCCAGAAATACCTCAAAGTAAACCCCAGGCTTTGAGACCTACTGCTCGAGAGGAAACTGTTCATTCAAATTATTATCTTCAGAAAAATTTCCCAGTTTCAGAAAGGGCCCCTGTGAATGGAATGGAGCAGCCCCAGAAACAAGCTGCCACAGCGTATAACCGCTTTGCCCCGAAGCCATACACAAGTGCTGCACGGCCCTTTGAACGCAAATTTGAGAGTCCAAAATTTGATCACAACCTCCTGCCGAGTGAACCTCAGCTACAGCCCAAACCTGAGCCCTTGGTGAAAGCACACAGCTCTCCACAGCCTCCAGACTTCGACAGTGGCACTGACACATTCCCCAGACCATCAGACCACAGACCCAAATATCAGGCAAATAATATCCATGCTGTCCCTAAAGCTGTTCCTGTAAGGTAAGTGGGTTCAATTCACATGAAGGATTGAGTGCTCTCAAGCGTTTGAAAGTCTTTTGATGGAACCTCAGGATTTTTGCTGTAGTGTCCATATTAAAGTTTTGGGTCATTAGGTGGACTCCACTGTTGAAATACCTGGCTTCAGCACATCACTAGAAAAGGAGTATTTCAAGAAATAATTAACCGTTTTCTTTCAGTTGTCTATTGGTTACTTGCATGGAAATTCAGATCAGGCTTAAATTTCAATCTTGCATATCAAATGAAGAATGCAGGTGGAGGGATTTTGGGGATTAACCTTCTAAGTGAACTGGAGGACATCATGGGTTTGTAACATCTCAAAAGGAGCGCAAGTGAGATACGGATTTTAAATTAGGATGTGGCCAATTTTTACGAGATTGAGAAATTACTTAGTAAAATTGCAGATGAAACAAGGTAGTTGAAAGTAAATCACTAACAAAGCAATGAGAGGCATTTCCTGAGGAGATCCAAGGGCTTCAGGGTAAAAACATGTGGAACTGCCAAATCCAGAGGGCTTTGATGGCAGCATGGGTAAGGTTGTGTGAGATGCTGAGACCTTAATTTTGGTTTTGGTACTGGGTTATTATTGTCACTTGTACTGAGGTACAATGAAAAACTTGTCTTGCATACAGTTTGTTCAGATCAATTCATTACACAGTGCATTGAGGTAGTGCAGAGTGCATTAAGGTGGTACAGGGTAAAAACAATAGAATACAGAGTAATGTCTCATAGCTACAGGGAAGTGCATTGCAGGTAGACAATAAGCTACAAGGTCAAGAGTCCATCTCATCGTATAAGGGAACCATTCAATAGTCTCATGACTGTGGATAGAAGCTGCCCTTGAGCCGGGTGGTACGTGCCCTCATCCTGTATCTGTCTGATGGGAGAGGAGAGAGAATGACCCGGGTGGGTGGGGTCTTTGATTATGCTGCTCGCTTCACCAAGGCAGCGAGAGGTAGACAAGAGTCCATGGGGGGGGAGGCTGGTTTCTGTGATGTGCTGAGCTGTGCCCACAACTCTCTGCAGTTTGTTGTGGTGCTGGTCAGAGCAGTTGCTATGCCAAGCTGTGATGCATCCAGATAGGATGCTTTCTATGGTGTATCGATAAAGTTGGTGAGAATCAAAGGGGACAAACAGAATTTCTTTAGCCCCCTGAGGAAGTAGAGGCGGTGGTGAGCTTTCTTGGCCGTGGCGTCTGCGTGGTTGGACCAGGAAAGAACGTTGAGATATGTATAAACATTAAAAGAATAATTACAAAAGCAAAGAGGGGAACAAAGAAGTATTGGCATGTAAAATCAAAGAATTGTTTCATTAGTACTCAAAGCCAAAGAACCTAATGGACGAAAGGATGGGGCCTATTAGGAACCAAATGAGTAATCTTTATGCGGAGGCAGAGGATTTGGTAAAGTTCTTAATATTTTGCAACTCTTCCCAAAAGAGAGGTTGATAGTATTGTAGTCCAAGCAAAATATTGAATGGAATAAACTTAGCAAAAAGGGAAGTATAAGGTGCAGTATTATCCTTGGAAGTAAATAACTTATCAGGCCTGAAGAAAGTATATGCCAGGCAGTTAAAAGAATCGAGAGGAAATTGCTCACCAGTCCTCCCTGGCTACAGGAGTGAATGTCGAGGATGGAAGACTGCTGATGTTGTACTGTTGTTTGAAGAGGGAGGAAGGAATAAACAAAATAGTACGGCCTACTAGTTAATGTGCAAATTACTTGAATCCATTCTAACAAACTGTATTCAGTTATGAGGTCAGAGATTAATCAAGAATGTTTAACATAGCTTAAGAAAAGGTTGCGTCTCATCAACAATTAGAATTTCTGGATCTAGTAGCAAGTAGAGGTTGAATGCCGTGCATTTGACATAGGCTACAAGGCTTTTGATGGGACCTTTTGACCAGGCCCTGCCTGACCATCTGGTGATGGAACAGGGCCTTCAGCCACACTGCCCTGAATGCCAAATTAAACTACTCCCATCTGCCTGCACATGGTCCGTATCCCTCTTCCCTGCCTGTCTAAATGCCTCGTAAACATTACGATAGTACCTGTCTCTACCACCTGCCCTGGCAGCACGTTTGAGGATCTACCACTCTGTTTATATTTGTTTAAAAATTGCCTCAAGTGTCTTTAAACTCTTTTCCTCTCTTCACCCCCCCCCCCCACCCCAAATCCCCCTCCACCTTTAGACCTATTACCATTAGTTTTTGACATTTCCACCCTGGGGAAAATTATCCACCCTATCTATGCCTCTCATAATTTTATATACTGCTATCAGGTTGCCCTTCCGTCTCAACATTCCAGAGAAAACAATCCAAGTTTGTTCAACCTCTCCTGATAGGGAAAACACTCAAATCCAGTCACTATCCTGGCAAGTCTCTTCTGCACCCTCTCTGAAGCCTCCACACCCTTCCTATAGTGTGGTGACCAGAACTTCACACAATACCTCAAATGTGGCCTAACCAAAGTTTTATACAGTTGCAACATGACTTCCCAACTTTTATACTTTAATGTCTCAATTGATGAAGGTAGGCATACTGTACAGCTGTGCAGTCCCAAATTCTTGGGAAAGTGGCAACTTGGATTCAAAATTTTGGTCTTCTCCCATGAAAGTCCATCAACCTCCTTTAGCCCTTCAGCCAGTCTTGTTTCCATAGTGCCACGGTTTCTTTCAATCCACAGGTTTCATTTCTGCTGAAGTCTTTTAGGCAGTACTTAAAGGCAGAATACAGATGAGCTGTGCTACCTTCATCAATCTGTCACACTCAAATGTGTGCTGGCTTTCACTGATTTAATCCACAGCAACCCAGGTGTGAATAAATACCATACTGGATTATTGCCTGAAAATGTCCCCACCATCATTGGCCTATCTAAGTTGTATTATTATTCCTTCCCCTTTTGTCGGGCTGAAGGGGGACTTCAAAAATTCTATGGAACCTGCCCCATCCCAATATTAGTTTGCTCTCACTGTTCACTGGCCCTGTACCCCACTATACTGAGTGAGCAGCAACAAAGGACAAGTTAAGCCCACATCCAAAAGCAAAATACTGTAAATGTTGAAAATAATCTGGTTGGGCAGCATCCGTAGCGAGAGAAAAGGTCAATGACTTCACAGAACTGACTGTGTCACTAAAATACAAATAATGCATCTTCTCTCTATATGGTGACTGTTCTAGAAAATCTGGTAACTGTTTGTGGTGATTGACTGGTAAGTTGTGGAACTGACCGACTTGCACTCTCTCAGTCCCAGTGCATTAGAAGATGACGACGATGATGATGGGCACACAGTGGTGGCAACAGCCCGTGGAATTTTTGACAGCAATGGTGGCGTGCTGAGTTCTGTTGAGACTGGTGTTAGCATCATCATTCCAAAGGGAGCCATTTCTGAGGGTGTGGAGCAGGAAATCTACTTCAAGGTTTGCAGAGATAACAGCATCCTCCCTCCTCTGGACAAGGAGAAAGGTTTGGACCCACTTCCCTCCTTGAGATAGTTAACTAATCTTTAACACCTTGTGCCCTGTCTTGAACAATTTGAAGTAACTCAGCAGTTTCTTAAAGCTTGCTCTTCTATCACTATCTTTGGGTTATTTGACAGACAGTGTAATCAAAGATAAAGCAATTTGTTGAGCTGCTTTAGGAATATTCCAATAGCACTGGCAACTATCAAAATCTAATAGATTAGTATGAACCAGATGTCCTGATTTTTCGGTATCAGACATCACTCTTTCCACTGTAGCTTTCCATGTTGTTGGATGGGTGCTGGTCTTGTACTAGAGGGGAGGGAGGTTTTGGAGCACAAGTCTTCAGTACTGCATACATCTGGACTTTTGTCTGGACTCATAGCATTCACTGTATCTAGAGCTCTCAGCCACGTCCTTGTAGCTTGAATCAAATTGCTGAACACTTGATTATGAAATGAAAAAACATCAAGATGCTGGAGGAACTCAGCAGGCCAGGCAGCACCCGTGGAGTAAAGCAGGCAGTCAACATTTTGGGTCAGGACCCTTCAGGACTGAAAATAGGAAAGGGGAAGCCCAATATATAGGAGGGAAAAGCAGAGCAGTGATAGGTAGACAAAAGAGGGGAGGCGGGGTGGGCACAAGGTGGTGATAGGTAGATGCAGGTAAGAGATGGTGATAGGCAGGAGGAGGGGAGAACAGATCCACCGGGGGGATGGGTCAAAGGTATGGAGGCAGGAGGAAAAAGGAAGGAGATATTGGGCAACTTGGGGAGCTGAGATGGATCATCACTGGGCACTTCAGCTGAACGTGGTTGCAAATGTTTCAGTAATGTCACTGTCACATTATCTCCCTCTCCCAGTGCCTCTGATGTGCATAACCTCACTGTACTTCACTGTTTATTTTGGATTTGGGCCATTGTGTTCTGTGCCAGTTCAGCTGTGCTAATTGTCCTTTCTACTCTATTTAGGTGAAACACTTCTGAGCCCGCTGGTAATGTGTGGACCCCACGGCTTGAAGTTCCTGAAGCCTGTGGAGCTGCGGCTGCCTCATTGTGCGTCTATGACTCCAGATGGTTGGTCTTTTGCTCTAAAATCCTCTGACTCCTCGTCGGGTATGCTTCCCTCGCTTTTTCTCCTCCCAGTATCCCCTCTTCCCTTTTTGGCTCTCTCTCTCTCTCTCCCCCACCTCTCTCTCTCTCACTCCCCCACCTCTCTCTCTCTCTCTCCCCCCCACCTCTCTCTCTCTCTCTCCCCCCCACCTCTCTCTCTCTCTCTCCCCCCCACCTCTCTCTCTCTCTCTCCCCCCCACCTCTCTCTCTCTCTCTCTCTCTCCCCCCACCTCTCTCTCTCTCTCTCTCCCCCCACCTCTCTCTCTCTCTCCCCCCCACCTCTCTCTCTCTCTCCCCCCCACCTCTCTCTCTCTCTCTCTCCCCCCCACCTCTCTCTCTCTCTCTCTCCCTCTCTCCCCCCACCTCTCTCTCTCTCTCCCTCTCTCCCCCCACCTCTCTCTCTCTCTCCCTCTCTCCCCCCACCTCTCTCTCTCTCCCCCCACCTCTCTCTCTCTCTCCCCCCCACCTCTCTCTCTCTCTCTCCCCCCCACCTCTCTCTCTCTCCCCCCCACCTCTCTCTCTCTCCCCCCCCCCTCTCTCTCTCTCCCCCCACCTCTCTCTCTCTCCCCCCCACCTCTCTCTCTCTCCCCCCCACCTCTCTCTCTCTCTCCCCCCCACCTCTCTCTCTCTCCCCCCCACCTCTCTCTCTCTCTCCCCCCCACCTCTCTCTCTCTCTCCCCCCACCTCTCTCTCTCTCTCCCCCCACCTCTCTCTCTCTCTCCCCCCACCTCTCTCTCTCTCCCCCCCACCTCTCTCTCTCTCCCCCCCACCTCTCTCTCTCTCCCCCCCACCTCTCTCTCTCTCTCCCCCCCACCTCTCTCTCTCTCCCCCCCCACCTCTCTCTCTCTCCTCCCCCCACCTCTCTCTCTCTCCCCCCCACCTCTCTCTCTCTCCCCCCCACCTCTCTCTCTCTCCCCCCCACCTCTCTCTCTCCCCCCCACCTCTCTCTCTCTCTCCCCCCCACCTCTCTCTCTCTCTCCCCCCCCACCTCTCTCTCTCTCTCCCCCCCACCTCTCTCTCTCTCTCTCTCCCCCCACCTCTCTCTCTCTCTCCCCCCCCCCTCTCTCTCTCCCCCCCACCTCTCTCTCTCTCTCCCCCCCACCTCTCTCTCTCTCTCTCCCCCCACCTCTCTCTCTCTCTCTCCCCCCCCCCTCTCTCTCTCTCTCTCCCCCCCACCTCTCTCTCTCTCTCCCCCCCACCTCTCTCTCTCTCTCCCCCCCACCTCTCTCTCTCTCTCTCTCTCCCCCCACCTCTCTCTCTCTCCCCCCCACCTCTCTCTCTCTCTCTCTCTCCCCCCCACCTCTCTCTCTCTCTCTCTCTCCCCCCACCTCTCTCTCTCTCTCCCCCCCACCTCTCTCTCTCTCTCCCCCCACCTCTCTCTCTCTCCCCCCCACCTCTCTCTCTCTCCCCCCACCTCTCTCTCTCTCTCCCCCCACCTCTCTCTCTCTCCCCCCCACCTCTCTCTCTCTCTCCCCCCCACCTCTCTCTCTCTCCCCCCCACCTCTCTCTCTCTCCCCCCACCTCTCTCTCTCTCCCCCCCACCTCTCTCTCTCTCTCTCCCCCCACCTCTCTCTCTCTCTCCCCCCCACCTCTCTCTCTCTCCCCCCCCACCTCTCTCTCTCTCCCCCCCACCTCTCTCTCTCTCCCCCCCACCTCTCTCTCTCTCCCCCCCCACCTCTCTCTCTCTCTCCCCCCCACCTCTCTCTCTCTCTCCCCCCCACCTCTCTCTCTCTCTCCCCCCACCTCTCTCTCTCTCTCTCTCCCCCCCACCTCTCTCTCTCTCCCCCCACCTCTCTCTCTCCCCCCCACCTCTCTCTCTCTCCCCCCCCCACCTCTCTCTCTCTCTCTCCCCCCCACCTCTCTCTCTCTCTCTCCCCCCACCTCTCTCTCTCTCTCTCCCCCCCACCTCTCTCTCTCTCTCCCCCCCACCTCTCTCTCTCTCTCCCCCCCACCTCTCTCTCTCTCTCTCTCCCCCCACCTCTCTCTCTCTCTCCCCCCCACCTCTCTCTCTCTCTCTCTCCCCCCCACCTCTCTCTCTCTCTCTCTCCCCCCCCACCTCTCTCTCTCTCTCCCCCCCACCTCTCTCTCTCTCATCCCCCCCCACCTCTCTCTCTCTCCCCCCCACCTCTCTCTCTCTCTCCCCCCCACCTCTCTCTCTCTCTCCCCCCCACCTCTCTCTCTCTCCCCCCCACCTCTCTCTCTCTCTCCCCCCCACCTCTCTCTCTCTCCCCCCCACCTCTCTCTCTCTCCCCCCCACCTCTCTCTCTCTCCCCCCCACCTCTCTCTCTCTCTCCCCCCCACCTCTCTCTCTCTCTCCCCCCCACCTCTCTCTCTCTCTCCCCCCCACCTCTCTCTCTCTCCCCCCCCACCTCTCTCTCTCTCTCCCCCCCCACCTCTCTCTCTCTCCCCCCCCACCTCTCTCTCTCTCCCCCCCCACCTCTCTCTCTCTCCCCCCCCCACCTCTCTCTCTCTCCCCCCCCACCTCTCTCTCTCTCCCCCCCACCTCTCTCTCTCTCCCCCCCACCTCTCTCTCTCTCCCCCCCACTCTCTCTCTCTCTCCCCCCCACCTCTCTCTCTCTCTCCCCCCCACCTCTCTCTCTCTCTCCCCCCCACCTCTCTCTCTCTCTCCCCCCACCTCTCTCTCTC
This sequence comes from Pristis pectinata, assembly GCF_009764475.1. Lineage (NCBI taxonomy): Eukaryota > Metazoa > Chordata > Chondrichthyes > Rhinopristiformes > Pristidae > Pristis > Pristis pectinata. The sequence goes on from NC_067436.1 coordinate 21,194,052, forward strand.
TCCCCCCCACCTCTCTCTCTCTCCCCCCCCACCTCTCTCTCTCTCTCCCCCCACCTCTCTCTCTCTCTCCCCCCCCACCTCTCTCTCTCTCTCTCCCCCCCCACCTCTCTCTCTCTCTCCCCCCCACCTCTCTCTCTCTCCCCCCCACCTCTCTCTCTCTCTCCCCCCACCTCTCTCTCTCTCTCCCCCCCACCTCTCTCTCTCTCTCCCCCCCACCTCTCTCTCTCTCTCCCCCCACCTCTCTCTCTCTCCTCCCCCCCACCTCTCTCTCTCTCTCCCCCCCACCTCTCTCTCTCTCTCCCCCCCACCTCTCTCTCTCTCTCCCCCCCACCTCTCTCTCTCTCTCCCCCCACCTCTCTCTCTCTCTCCCCCCCACCTCTCTCTCTCTCTCCCCCCCACCTCTCTCTCTGCTCCCCCCCCACCTCTCTCTCTCTCCCCCCCACCTCTCTCGCTCCCCCCCCACCTCTCTCTCTCCCCCCCCCCTCTCTCTCCCCCCCTCCACCTCTCTCTCCCCCCCCACCTCCTCTCTCCCCCCCCTCTCTCTCACCCCCCCCTCTCTCTCCCCCCCACCTCCTCTCTCTCTCCCCCCCACCTCTCTCTCTCCCCCCCACCTCTCTCTCTCCCCCCCCACACTCTCTCTCTCCCCCCACTCTCTCTCCCCCACCTCCTCTCTCTCCCCCCCCACCTCTCTCTCTCCCCCCCCACCTCTCTCTCTCCCCCCCCCACCTCTCTCTCTCTCCCCCCCCACCTCTCTCTCTCTCCCCCCCCCCCTCTCTCTCTCCCCCCCCACCTCTCTCTCTCCCCCCCCCACCTCTCTCTCTCCCCCCCCCACCTCTCTCTCTCCCCCCCCCCACCTCCTCTCTCCCCCCCCCCCACCTCTCTCTCTCCCCCCACCCACCTCTCTCTCTCTCCCCCCCCCACCTCCTCTCTCTCTCCCCCCCCTCCCCCACCTCCTCTCTCTCTCCCCCCCCCCACCTCTCTCTCTCCCCCCCCCCCTCTCTCTCCCCCCCCCCCACCTCTCTCTCTCCCCCCCCCCACCTCTCTCTCTCTCTCCCCCCCCCCACCTCTCTCTCTCTCCCCCCCCCACCTCTCTCTCTCTCTCTCTCCCCCCCCCCTCTCTCTCTCTCTCTCCCCCCCACCTCTCTCTCTCTCTCTCCCCCCCACCTCTCTCTCTCTCTCCCCCCCCACCTCTCTCTCTCTCTCCCCCCCCACCTCTCTCTCTCTCTCCCCCCCCACCTCTCTCTCTCTCTCCCCCCACCCTCTCTCTCTCTCTCCCCCCCCCACCTCTCTCTCTCTCTCCCCCCCCACCTCTCTCTCTCTCTCCCCCCCACCTCTCTCTCTCCTCTCTCCCCCCCCACCTCTCTCTCTCTCTCTCCCCCCCACCTCTCTCTCTCCCCCCCCACCTCTCTCTCTCTCCCCCCCCACCTCTCTCTCTCTCCCCCCCACCTCTCTCTCTCTCTCCCCCCCACCTCTCTCTCTCTCTCTCCCCCCCACCTCTCTCTCTCTCTCCCCCCCCACCTCTCTCTCTCTCTCCCCCCCACCTCTCTCTCTCTCTCCCCCCCACCTCTCTCTCTCTCCCCCCCACCTCTCTCTCTCTCTCCCCCCCACCTCTCTCTCTCTCTCTCCCCCCCACCTCTCTCTCTCTCTCTCCCCCCCACCTCTCTCTCTCTCTCTCCCCCCCACCTCTCTCTCTCCCCCCCCACCTCTCTCTCTCTCCCCCCCACCTCTCTCTCTCTCCCCCCCACCTCTCTCTCTCTCTCCCCCCCCACCTCTCTCTCTCTCTCTCCCCCCACCTCTCTCTCTCTCTCTCTCCCCCCACCTCTCTCTCTCTCTCTCTCCCCCCCCACCTCTCTCTCTCTCTCTCTCCCCCCCCACCTCTCTCTCTCTCTCTCCCCCCCACCTCTCTCTCTCTCTCTCTCCCCCCCACCTCTCTCTCTCTCTCCCCCCCACCTCTCTCTCTCTCTCTCCCCCCCCACCTCTCTCTCTCTCTCTCTCTCCCCCCCACCTCTCTCTCTCTCTCTCTCTCCCCCCCCACCTCTCTCTCTCTCTCTCTCTCTCCCCCCCCACCTCTCTCTCTCTCTCTCTCTCTCTCTCCCCCCCCCCACCTCTACCCAGAGAAGTTTGAGAAATGTAATCAAGTGATGCTTTGCCTTTCCCGACTCTTGCCTCATTTGGAGTGTAGTTATTTCACACTGCTTAATTCCATTCACTTTGGAGACAAAATACATTCCACTGGTAAATGTTGTTCTCCTGTTATTATTTAAAGATATCTTCATGTAGAAGCTCAAGTAGTCAGTGTCTCTTGATTTTAAAGAGCACACAGAAACTGATTCATGGGATAGAGGAGATATTAAACAGAATGAGCCTAAAACCTCGTTCAGAAGAATAGGAGATGATCGCATTGAAATGTAAAAGCCCTTAAAAGGCCTAACAGGGTAGATGCAGGAATGACATTTCCCTGGTTGGGGATGTCTTGAACTGGGATTAATATCTCAAAATGAGTGATCAACCATTCCGGACTGAGATAACAAGGAATGTCTTCACCCAGAGGATAATGAATGTTTGGAGATTCAGTCATTGTATATTCATGCAGGGATTGTGGATTTATGGATATTGAGGGAATCGAGAGCCATGGGCTTTGTGCAGAAAGAGGAGCTGGGGTAAAGGATCAGCCACAACCTTTTCAGAATGATTGAGCACACAGAATCAAATAGCTCATTGCTACTGCAAAATTTAGCATCTGAATGTTCCTGCGATTAAACTCTGCTTTTGTCTGTTTATAATCCAAAGGATGAGAGATGCACAGTAAATGTGAGGATTCTGAGGGGTGTAGAGGAACAGAGGGACTTTGGAGTGCCTATCCACAGATCAGTATAGGTAGCAGACTGTTCAGTAAGTTAGTTAAAAAGACACATGGGATGTTTCCTTTTATCCAAGCCATAGAATATAGGAGCAGGGCGATTATGCTGTAACTATCCACAATTCTAGTTGGGTGATAAATTGAGTACTGTGCATACCTCCAGTTACCACATTACAGACACTGGAAGGACTGCAAAGCTTTACGAGGATGTTATTCGGCTGAAAATGTGTAGCTTGGAGAAAAGATAGGATAAGCTTGGTGGTTTTCTTTGGAATAGAGCAGGCTGAGGGAAGATTTAATTGAATGTATAAAATTGAGTGATCTGAATCAAGGAAATGGGAAGAACCTATTTTTCTTCAGGGAATTTTAGAAAAAACAGAAGGCAGAGATTTGAAGTCCTTGCTGTCTAGATTAGAGGGAAGATGAGAAACCACCTTCACCCAGGGGTGGTAATGGTTTGGAAGTCACTGTCTGAAACACTAAACACACACTTGCCAGTACTGTGGTGTGTCCTTGAGGACCTGAGACCTGCAAAGCTACGGATCCAGTGGTACAGGATGGGATTGGGCCTCTCGCTCGGTTTCCACTAGCAGGCACGATAGGCCAAATGGCTGCGCCCCATGTCAGAAATGTTCCACGATTCTGTGACCCCTCAGCCCCAACTCTCCTGTTCATTCATGGAAATGTATTTAGTTTTCAAATAAGTTGTAACCACCATGCAATGTTTCTTAAATAGTAACATACCTATACATTGAATTTACAGTTTCACTTTATGGATGATTTCACTTTTCTGGTACTGTCAAGCCACAAGGAAAAGTCTTTAATCTGGTTTTAGTTTGTGGATGAACTGAGAAGTTCTTGGAGTTGGGAAATCAGTTTAATGCTGACTAAACTTTTATTAGGATCTAGTCATGGGTATAGGTGGGAGCTCTGCAATGTTTGCTACATCTAATGAAGAAATATTTCATTGCTCAGTGCTCAACCAGTGATGCTGCTGATGAACAAAGGTGTCTATTTCTTTTTTTTCTAGGTGATCCTAAGAGCTGGCAGAACAAATCTCTCCCAGGAGACCCTAATTATCATGTGGGAACAAACTGTGTTTCAGTCCTGATTGACCACTTTTAAATGTGCAAATGGGTGACTGATGGTAATGCCAGGATACCTTGGCAGTGGGTGGAGCACAGATTTAAGCAATAACCTCCTTTCACACAGTTGGATATGGTTGTGTGATAGCCTAAAATGCAAATACTCACATTCTAAGTGCAGTGAATGGAATTGCAGGTGAGCTTGCAATGAAACAGCAAATCTGAACTGTAAAGTTTCCCCAGTTTCTGTGTTAACCAGCAGAGATGCCTTGGCATTTATAGCTATCATTTACAATACTAAATAGATTTTTCTATAACTTTACAGCCTTTACATGTTTATATGGATAACCATTTCTCAGTTTAAATGTAGAAGTTACATTTCTATGACCTTTAGTTATAAAGAGCTATTTGACTTTGTCTGAATTACCTGGCTGGCAGGGGCGTTCCAGTGAGCTACAATCGGACAACCTGCTGTGCTGTGGGATTGGGAGATGTCATTGAGGTCTGTGGCTGTACATAAACCCCAATATCACCTTGGAGCTCTGTTTGTAAATTAACATTTTTTATGTCTTATTTTGTATAAAACAAACTGAAAACACTTTCTAAAGAGGATCTTTATATTCTGCCGTTGTGGGGCCTTTTGAGCAGTTGTAAAATTTGCAGCAATAAAATCAATACTTAAGTTTAAAACAAAATCACTGAAGTTTTTGCAGCTTTGCATTAATGTTGCTGTGTTCTTTGAGAATGACTTGTCTGTGTAAAGGCATAGGTCCTTTATATTTTAAGGTAATGTTTGAGAATGTTGGCGTGCAGTGAGTGGGATCTATGAAATCTATCTTTGGATAAAGTGACAGGTCACTGTACTGTGTGTCCCAAAGTGTATTTTTGTACTAATAGACAATATTTTCTGGCACAGCAGTACGTGGTTTGCTGGGGATTCTAGCACGGCATCTGTTAATCACTTCACATTGACGTGTGGCTGACTTGTTTCCTGAAGTTACTCAAACTACATCTTTCTAAATATACCACTATTATTGAATAAAAGCATTTTTAAGATATTAAGTCGTTGTCCTTTTGTTTGTCTGATGCTCCATTCATGTGTTTCCTCCTGAAGGCACAGACTGTCCCTAGAGTACATTCTTGTGTGAAGAGCCCAGACAGTGCACTGCAACTGGAACTTCTGGCTGTCTAGTCGAAGAGAGCTGGACCCAGAAAATCATCCACGAGTAAATCCAGGCAGAGAGTGACAGCTGTTACTTCAACAGGAAAGGTGTAGTCGCTCAGTCCAGCTTCAGTTTTGGCAGCAGTCAGGAGCTCTGACTGTCTTTATTCCCTTTCGCCTAATCCAGGACAAACTGGGAACCAAACCCAGGATATGGTGTATTTTACTCTTGTCCTTCACTCATTAGGATTTTGGAGTTCAACCTGTTCTTCCTCTGATTACACAGATGAGGTCAAGTTCCTGTGGAATTTATTCCCTGTACAGCTCATTTACCAGCAACATCAGCTACGCTGGTGAGGAGATGGCAGTTCAAACAAGAAAAAGAAAAAGGTGATTATTTGTAATGAACTAGTAGAGCATTACACTGCTCTGTGCCTGGTGGGAATCAGCTTTGTCTCTGTGATTTGAAGGACCCTCCACTGGCCAAGGGCAGTTCCTGCACTCGCATCATTAATATCAGATGAAGTCGTCATTGACCATTGGAACAGTGGGACGTTGAGGCTAAACTTCAGCACCTGCACAAAATGGGATTTTCTTCCCTCTATCCCTGGTACTGCTTCTGAACAAAAACTGATATATTGTCTGCTAATTCCCTCTTTTTTTTTGTCAGCAAACCCTATCTTTCACTTGGTGTTAGGTAACAGGAAAAATGTAGAGTCTCAAAGCAATTCCCAACCTGGGATGTGTTAACCCATTGGATGGGATTTACCAAAGATCACAGGCTTGGTAGCACTTTAAAAGATAATTGAGAAGTATCGCAAAAAGAGCAGGGATGTTTTTGGTGTGAGAGTTGTCTGGCCTTGGCTGCTGGCAGTTCCTGGGACGTCCCCAACTCTGAAAGGAGTGGTCTGTGCCATCATGATGCATGGGTGTGTATTTTACCAAGAGAGAACTAAGTGATGTTTTTATTTAATAGGTTAGGGAACCACTGGTTTAAATCAGTGGAGATAATTGAAATGCATCTTAGTGAGTAGCCAGCTTGTACTGTCGTCTCGTCCTGATGGTCTTGACCTGAAACATCGACTGTTTATTTCTCTCCATAGATGCTGCCTGACCTGCTGAGTTCCTCCAGCAGTTTGTGTGTGTTGATCTACAAATAATAAGTGTTAGAGCCACTCTTCTGGTGCGCAATGCAACAATGTGCAGAGGGTAAAGATATATCAGATCCCAGCTGAAATGGTACGAAGCTATGTTAAGCTGGGTTCAGTTTGGACAGTGACCCTTTGCTGTGCTGAGACACTGATCAGGGCTTGACAAGAATTGGCCCACCCTCACACCTTGCATTGCCTTTCCCAGGAAAGTAGCTGAGTGAACAAAGCCTCCAGCTTGTACACAATTATTCATCTTCTGTGGCATCAGTCTAAAACTTACTTTCTATCGGTTCATTAAAAGATATGCAAGTGAAACCCCAGAGGCGAAAAAAATTGCCAACTTTTTTGCAGTTCTGTGGAATCGCTTCCGCTTGGGTATTGTAGGTTCTGAGATGCCTGATGAGACCAGCACAGGAACTGCACCTGTGTGCACGTGGATGGGACTTGAGGTCACTGGGGGGTGCTCCTTGTGCACCGCATGCATGACTCCTTTCTTAATGCACTTTGAGTGGTTGTGGCCCAGAGATTCCCAAGTCGGTGGGATGTAGCTTTTTTCCCCCAACTGGCCTAGAGCACATCGTCTAATCTTTTCCTATGTCTGGTTATCTCTTCCCGTGACAAGATTTGGAATAGTGTCTGTTCTAGGAGTCTGGTGTCCGTATGCAAAAGATCTCCCTAAAGGAGCCAATGGAATGTAAACTACTTCATGCCTGGAGGGAACTGGAAGCTTTCTGTAATTGCTGAGAAGAACCTGCTCTCCTGGGAGTTTGGTTTGGAAACTCCACCCACAGCAGTGACGTCGAGATGCTAGAATCGTTGATTGCTGGGAAATAGTGGAATGTTGAAATGTGTTTTTATTCATTCAAGGGATATGGGCTTTGCTGCTGAGGCAGCATTTAATTACCTGTCCCTAATTGCCCTTGAGGTGAGGGAAAACACACACCTTTCCATGTTCAGGTTGTCATAAAGCATGTCACATCTAAGAAATGCTTTTTAAATGCAATTATTATTGTAACATGGGAAATGCAGCAGTTTGAAAAGTGCAATTAGTTCATTAGATATTAATATAATGGAAATAAACGGATAAGCAGCCTCTGAAGAGATATTTATATCAGACTTCCGGCATCTGGAGTGTTTGCTTTATGACCAAATTATTTTTAGAAATGTTGATAGGATAAGTAATGAATAATCCTATGACATCAAGCTAACAGGCGGAGGTGGTGGCCAACTGAGGGTGCTGGGCAAACAATTAACCATCAGCAAGATTGTACGGTCATTTAGAAGAGCATGCAGATACTGGAAACCTGAAATTGCGGGAATTACTTGGTAGGTAAGGCAGCATCTGTGGAGAGAAATGTTTCAGCTCAATGATCGTTATCAGAACTAACCTGACGACTTGCGGAGAATTGGGAGGGATAGAGAGAAAAATGATGTCTGTGATAGGGTGGAGACCAAGAGTCACAATGACAGTGGTGGTGGGAGTACTGGCTGAGAGTATTCATTGCATCTTTTAAAAAAAATAGTTTGTTTTTATTTCAGATTTCTAGTAGCTGCAGTTTTTAATTTTCACTTACTATTGGATTCACTATCCGCGCACCACCCCCCTCCCCCCCGGCTGCTCCAGGCCCCGCCCTCCGGCACAGACCCCGCCCCCCTGGTTTCCCGGTGTTCGCTTGCACCCGGTGTCGGGCTGGCGGGAGGTTGGGCGCGGGTTGCTGGACGCCCGTCTCCCGTCTCCCGTCTCCCGCTGAGGTGATGCCCGGCGGCCGCTGCTTGCACTGGCTGGGCCCCGCCGTGTCCCGGGGCCGGGGCCGCCGCCTCCTCGCTCTCGGCGCTGCCCAGATGGCGCTCGGATGCCTGATCGTCGCCGCCAGCTTCGCCGCCCTGGCGCTCACCTCGTCGGCCCGCGTCCGCCACTCGAGCCCCTTCTGGGCCGGATTCTCGGTGAGTGAGAGGCCCCTCCACCCGCTCCTTCTCCCCGCTTGAGTCCGGCCGTTGGGTCCCGGGGCTGATTTCCGCTGCCCCGACCCTCTCTCCGGGACCCCAACAACAGAGGGGGCCCTCCACCCTTGGGAGAACCAAACCCCACCCTGGGGCAACTGACCCCCACCCCTGGGTGAACCAAACCTCATCCCTGGGGCAAGATCCCCCATCCCCTTGGGTAATTGACCCCCCCAACTCTGGGAGAACTACCACATAGGGGAACCCCCATATCTGGGGGAGCTGAATCCTGAGGAAAAGCACCCAACTCCAGAGGAAGTCCCCACCCTGACCCCTGGTGTAAGTCCCATCCCTGGGATAATTGCCCCCCCACCCCGGGGTACCTAACCCAACTGCAGGGGGAACAACCACCCCGATCCCCTGGGGAATCTCCTGGAAGAGACTTCCCTGACTCCTGAGGTATCCTCCCTGACCCTTGGGGGAAGCCCCCATCCCTGGGGTAACTGAAACTCGGGGAGCCCCTGCTCCTGGGGAACGACTGTAGATGCCATGGTTCACTGGTGGATTCAGGTGAGCAGGTCTGAGGCTGATCCACAATGACAAATCCTTGAATGGGCACAACACACAATTAGGCCTGGGGGGTGGGGAAGGAGGAAAGGATCAGTCACTGACTGATTAAACCCCATTGGATTGTCAGTTCTGGCACTGGAGGAAATGTTCATTTTGGTGACGCAAACCTCAGTGGGAGTGGTTATGTGGATGCAAAGATGCTTCAACGGGATATGGGCAAGCTGAGTGAATGAACTAGATCATGCCAGAGGAGTACAGTGTGGAAAAATGTGGTCAACCACTTTAGTGTTGAAAAATTGAAATGCTGAGAATATTTTAAATGATGCAGGATTAGGAAATATTGATATTAAAATCAGCTGGTTGTCATCATACACAAGTAACTGAAAGCTAGCATACAGGTGGATCAGGCAATTTGGATGATCTTTATTCCAAGAGGAATAAATATGTCTTGCTATAATTGTATTGGGCCTTGGTGAGACTGCACCTGGAGAATTATGCGCCGTTTTAGTCTCCTTACCCAAAGGAGATATATTTCCATTCCAAAAATGTAGCAAAGATTCAGCAGACTGGATCTGGGGATGGTGGGTCTATCACATGTTGAGAGATTGACAAGGCCACGATGCCATACTTTTTTTAAGTTTAGAAGAATTAGAACAAAATTCGCAGCAGCTTGACGGGTTAGATATAGATATTTGCACCTTGTAACTTGACGCTCTCAACCCTCTGCACCTCAGCACCATTGATGCATACAATGGATATGGAGATAGAGCAAAAGAATGGTGTTGTGACTGATCTTCTGCCTCAATCTTGATGAATTGCTGAGTAGGTGTTTGGGGCTGAATGGTCTCCTCGTTTGGAGGTAATACAGCTGGGTGACAGAGATTCACCAGAGTGACCACACCTTTCTACCAAATGAAACCTAGTGTGACTAGGTTTCATTTTTCTATTTTCTCACACTCTTATGAAGGGTCATGGTTTTTTTTTGCTTACTGTATGTTTACTGTGCTATTGAAGTGGTTGTTGCTGGTTTACACATTTACCATGAACTGTGATAGAATCAAAATGATTTCACACAGAAAGACCTGACTCTGTTCATTGTAACTCTGCAGAATTTTGAAGGAGGAATCAAATTATTCCCACTGCTGTTTTCCTTTGGCCTTTGATCCATCCTTGCCATAGCTCATTTTAATTATCAAATATGTTGTTAAATCAGTTGTATGTGATCCAGTCCATCTGCCCAGATGCTACATTTTTAAGCAAATGGATGTATTTATTGGGTGGAGATTGGTAATTGCTGTGGTTAGCGAGTTGGAACAAATTTTCTTTAAAACTGATATGTAATGATTACATATGATAGATATGTAAAATCTTCATCAAGGCCAGGGAACGTGGTCAAGGGAGATGGTTGTCCTTCATCACATTTGTGTTGGAAATAAATTCCCATCACTTAATTCTCTGAGTGATTAATCTTTCTCTGAGGGTTACACCAACGTAATAAAAAAACAAAGTGCTGGAAACACTCAGCAAGCCAGGCAGCATCTGTGGAGAGAGAAAAAGAATTAATATTTCAGGTTGATGACCTTTCACCAGAACTAGGAAATGATAGAAATCAAAGTTGTAATAAAAGGAGAGGAGTGGAGAAACCTCAGGGAGTGTCTGTGATAGGTGGAGACCAGGAGAGAGGGAGCTGGATGCTGGTTAATCCCAGCTGAGCTGCCTGCAGGAGATGTAAATAGAAGAAAATGAATGAGAATGGAGGAGACAAAAACACAGCACTGGAACTGTGAGATACAAAGCTGCTGATGCTGGAGATCTGAAATAAATGAGAATGCTGGAATTACTCAGCAAGTTAGTTAGTGAGCATGGCGAGCGAGAGATGAAGTTAATGACCAATTCTGACACAACTGGAAAGGCAAGTTATCTTCTTTTAAAGTTGTTGAATTTCACAGTTTTCATCTCAGTATTCTGCATTTAGTCCTAACAATAGATGGTCTTCTCTACATTGGAGAAATCTCTCATGAATTAAGCGACTGGTTTGAAGAACACCTCTGTTGTGTCCGCAAGGGTGACCCTGGTTTCCAGGTACCTTACATCTCCACCCCACTCAGCTTCTGACTACTTTGTCTTTGGCCTTTTGTACTGTTCTGGCTCTGGGAACAGCACCTCATCTTCTGACTAGTTATGTCAGATAGGTACTACCAGGAGTTACAGGAGCCTGAAGACCCACACTCAACGTTTCAGGAGCAGCTTCTTCTCCACCGTCAGATTTCTGAACGGTCCCTGAACCCGTGAACACTACCTCGTTATTCCTCTTTTGCATTACTTACTTATTTTTGTAAATTATAGAAATTTTTATGTCTTTATGTCTTGCATTGTACTGCTGCCGCAAAACAACAAATTTCATGACATATGTCAGTGATAATAAATCTGATTCTGTTACACTCCTTCAACAGTTTCAGATAAACAGTGTTTCCAGCTGTATCAGAACTGGGCACTTCCTATGAAAAGTCACTAACCTATAAAGTTAAATCCATTTTCCTCTTGCTACAGATGCTGCTTGATCTGCTTGGTGTTTCCAACACACTTTTATTTCAGATCTCCAGCTATTGCTGTCTTTTGTATTTCAGGGTTTCAGTATTTCCATTTACCTGTTCTCATACATCTCTTATTTTCATTGCTGCAGCCAGATTAACTACAAATAATGTATTCACCACTCTGGTAGCACCAATAGTTGTGTCGTTCAGTCTCTCCTGGTCTCCTATGACAGACATTCTGTCTTCTCTCCACCTGCTCCTATCTCTGCAACTTAAAACGTGTTTGATTTCTAGCTTTTTCCCAATCTGATGAGGGGTTGTTAACCTGAAGCATTCACTCTCTCAGGTACCTCCTGACCTGCTGAATATTTCCATCATTTTCTGTTTTTATTTCAGAGTTCCAGTATCTGCAGCCCTGTGGGGTTTTGGTGAGAAGACAGTTTCAGTGGAATCACATGTTTACAATGAGGTTACATTTTTAGGTGGGAAAATACAAACTTTTAAAGTTCTCCTCTTGCTTTTCCTTTGTTGAATTGCGATGACCACTTATTGACATTATTGATTGGCACCTCCTTAGTGCAAAAGGTTTAGATGGGGCAGAATTTGTTAAGTGTGTCCAGGAAGGATTCCTGACACAATATGTGGACGGGCCGACTAGAGGAGAGGCCATACTGGATCAAGTGCTAGGCAATGAACCTGATCAGGTGACAGATCTCTTGGTGGGCAAGCATTTCGGAGATAATGACCACAATGCTCTGACCTTCAGCATAGCCATGGACAAGGATAGGAGCAGATGATATGGGAAAGTTTTTAATTGGGGAAGGGCTAATTACGATGGTATTAGGCAGGAAGTTGGGAGTCTATATTGGGAACAAATGTTCTTGGGCAAATGCACAGCAGAAATGTGGAGGCTGTTTAGCATACACTTGCATGAGGTTCTGGATAGTTTTGTCTCACTGAGACTGTGAGATGGTAGGTAGAGGAACCATAGTTGACGGGAGAGGTGGAACATGTAGTCAAGAGGAAGAAGAAAGCATACTTAAGGTTTAGGAAGCGAAAATCAGACCGGGCTCTTGAGAATTATGTGGCCAGGAAGGAGCTTAAGAAGAGACAGGAGAGCTAGAAGGGGACATGAGAAGGCCTTGGTGAGTAGAATTAAGGAAAACCCTAAGGCGTTCTCCATGTATGTGAAGAACAGGAGGATGACCAGAGTGAGGGTAGGACCGCTCAGGGATGAAGGGGGAAACATGTGCCTGGAGGCGGAGGAGGTAGGGGAGGTCCTTAATGAATACTTTGCCTCAGTGTTCACCAGGGAGAGGGATTTTGACAAACGTGGGGTCAGCATGGAATAGGTTCATGTGCTGGAACATGTCGAGGTTAAGAAAGAGGTAGTGTTGGAGCTTCTGAAAAACATTAGGGTAGATAAGTCCCTGGGGCCGGATGGGATATACCCCAGGTTACTACGGGAAGTGAGGGAAGAGATTTCTGGGCATTGATGATGATCTTTGTGTCTTCCTTGGTCACAGGAGTGATACCAGAGGATTGGAGGGTGGCAAGTGTTGTTCAAGAAAGGTAATAGGGATACTGCTGAAAATTATAGACCAATGAGTCTTACACCAGTGGTGGGCAAGCTATTGGAGAGGATTCTTAGGGACAGGATTTACAAGCATTTGGAGAAGCACAGTCTTATTAGGGATAGTCAGCATGGCTTTGTGAGGGGCAGGTCGTGCCTCATGAGCCTAATTAAGTTTTTCGAGGAGGTGACAACACAGATTAATGAAGGTAGAGCGGTAGATGTGGTGTATATGGATTTTAGTTTGACGAGGTTCCCCTGGGTAGGCCCATCCAGAAAGTCATGAGGCATGAGATTCATGGAGACTTGGCTGCGTGGATGCAGAATTGCTTGCCCACAGAAGGCAGAGGGTAGTAGTAGATGGAGAGTATTCTGCCTGGAGGGTCAGTGACTAGAAGTATTCTTCAGGGATCTGTTCTGGGACCTGTGTTCTTGGTGATTTTTATAAATGACTTGGATGAGGAAGTGGAGGGATGGGTTAGTAAGTTTGCAGATGTCATAAAGGTTGGAGGTGTTGTGGATGGTGTGTCTTAGGTTACAATGGGGTATAGACAGGATGCAGAGTTGGGCGGAGAAGTAGCAGATGGAGTTCAATCTGGAAAAATGTGAAGATTGAACTTGAAGGCAGAGTACAAGGTTATTCTCAGAAGTGTGGAGGAACAGAGGAATCTTAGGGTCCAAGTCCAGTGACCCCTCAAAGTTGCCACAAAAGTTGATAGGGTGGTTAAGAAGACGTATGGTGTGCTGGCCTTCATTAGGGTATTGAATTCAAGAGCCATGAAGTATTGTGGCAGCTTTATAAGACTCTGGTTAGACCACACTTAGACTATTGTGTTTAGTTCTGGTTGCCTCATTATAGGAAGGATGTGGAAGCTTTAGAGACGGTGCAGAGGAGATTTACCAGGATGCTGCCTGGATTAGAGAACATGTCTTATGAGGAAAGGTTGAGCGAGCTAGGGCTTTTCTCTTTGAAGTGACGGAGGATGAGAGGTGACTTGATAGAGGTGTATAAGATTTTGAGAGGCATAGATAGAGTAGACAGCCAGCACCTTTTCCCCAGGGTGGCAATGGCCAATACTAGAGGTCATCTGTTTAAGGTCAGAGGAAGAAAGTTTAGAGTGGTGGGTGCCTGGAATGCACTGCCGGGAGTGGTGGTAGAAGGAGAGGCTGATACAATAGGGATATTTAAAAGTCTCTAAGGTAGGCACATGGATGTAAGAAAAATGGAGAGTTATGGGCTGTGTTGGAGGGAAGGGTTAGATTGATCGTGGAGGAGATTTATATTGGTCGGCACAACATGGTGGGCTGAAGGGCCCGTACTGTGCTGTACTGTTCTATGTTCCATGTAAACTGCCATATGTGAACAAACAAGTCCTTCAGACACACAGCAGAGTTCCAGTATAGTACCTCCTTGTTTGCAAAGCCAGAAGATTCTTTTTAACAGTTTTTAACAGCAGCTTCTGACTCTTAGCATTTACAAAGGCTCTGGGTACAGAACTCAGACATATGAGCTTTTATTTATGGCAATATACTGAATATATAAACCTATGGACTTCAGCAAATACAAATCCTTCCCCCTCCCCCTCCCTCTTCCCCACCCCCCACCTTGTTTACCTCCAGAGCTGTGGTTCTCTCAGGTATACCTTTGGTCAATTTCCTGATAGATGCTGCCTCTCCACTACAATTGCCTGGTCCCATTTCTGTAGATACAATGAGCCACTCTTCCTCGCAGATATGGCAACTCTGTGATTATCCGGGCTAGTTCTGTTTCCATATTTGAGAACGCTTGCTACTTTGGCCTAAGACATATCAACTGCTTCCATTAAATGCTGAAATATAACCTCTAGTGATGCCACTGTTCCTTCTTCCTTTCTACCAGGAACCTTGATTCTGAGGCCTGCAGATTACAGTTGATCTGAGCTTCCCCGTTGGAACTGAGTGGAGGGAACTTGGCTCTGTATCTGGTGTGTTTTGTTTGACCTGAGAGAGCTCAATTCCTGAAAATGTAACGATAATTCACACATTAAAATTGTTAAAAATGAGCCTGTTGCTGACTGCCTTGAACTGAATCTTTAAGGCCATATCATTTACAGCCAATAACAACCTTAATAACTTTGTATCCCTCTCCATATTGCTGTTTTGTGTTAATTAAAAAGATTTGTTGAGCTAGTGGCTGGTCAGCAGCAGCCAAAGCTGAAAGTGAAATCAAAGTTTATTGGTTTTCTGCAATAAAATAAGTTCTTCAATCTGCTGGTGTTTGTTTTGGTCTGTCAGAACCTGTGCAGACTTGGAGTGTCCTGACTGTCGCTGAGGAACTTGAGGTGGTGAGGGTGTAACTTGATTCAAAATGGCTAAGGCTTTTCCAGATGTAATCAAGGAACAGAAAGGCAAACAATCCACCATCTGTTTCAAATACTTTTAAAATTTTCAGGATTTCATGACTTACGTTGTATATTTTAATCAAAAAGACTGCAGATGCTGGAAATCTGAAATAAAAACAGAAAAATCTGGTACAGAGATGAGGAGGAATTTCTTTAGCCAGAGGGTGGTGAATCTGTGGAATTCATTGCCACAGACAGCTGTGGAGGCCAAGTCATTGGGTGTATTTAAAGCAGAGGTTGATAGGTTCTTGATTAGTAAGGGTGTCAAAGGTTACGGCGAGAAGGCAGGAGAATGGGGTTGAGAGGGAAAAATAAATCAGCCATGATTGAATGGTGGAGCAGACTCGATGGACTGAATGGCCTAATTCTGCTCCTATATCTTATGGTCACTCAGCAGGTCAGACAGCAGCTGTTGAGAGAGGAACAGTTAAGGTTTAGGTTAAAGGCCCTTCATCAGAACCTGAAGCTTTAACTGTTTCTATTTCCACAGATGCTGCCTGACTTGCTGAGTGTGTGCAGCATTTCTGTTTTTATTAGGGCTCGTGAGGAATATAGAGTAGCAAAGAAGGAACTTAAGAAAGGGCTGAGGAGAGCGAGAAGGGGACATGAAAAGGCTTTGGCGAGTAAGGTTAAGGAGAATCCCAAGGCTTTTTTCTCCTACGTGAAGAGCATAAGGATGGCTAGAGTAAAGGTAGGTCCGATTAAAGACAAAGGTGGGAGGATGTGCCTGGAAGCTGTGGAAGTGGGTGAGGTTCTCAATGAATACTTCAGTGTTGACCAAGGAGAGGGGTCTTGATAATACTGAGGACAGTGTTGGTAAGGGTAATGTTCTAGAGTATGTAGATATCAAGAGAGGATGTTTTGGAGTTGTTAGAAAATATTAGGACAGGTAAGTCTCCGGGGCCTGACGAAATATTCCCCAGGCTGCTTCGTGAGGTGAGAGAGGAGATTGCTGAACTGTTGGTTAGGATCTTTGAGTTCTCGTTGTCCACGGGGATGGTACCGGAGGATTGGAGGGTGGCGAATGTTGTCCCCTTATTCAAAAAAGGTAGTAGGGATAGTCCAGGGAATTACAGACCAGTGAGCCTTACATCTGTGGTGGGTAAGCTGTTAGAAAGGATTCTAAGAGATAGGATCTGTGAACATTTAGAGAATCATGGACTGATTAGGGACAGCCAACATAGCTTTGTGAAGGGAAGATCTTGCCTGATGAGCCTGATAGGGTTCTTTGAGGAGGTGACCAGGAAGATTGATGAGGGTAGTGCAGTGGATGTGGTCTACATGGATTTTAGTAAGGCGTTTGATAAGGTTCTGCATGGTAGGCTTCTTCAGAAGGTCAGAGGCCAAGGGATCCAGGGAGGCTTGGCAATGTGGATTCAGAATTGGCTTGCCTGTAAAAAGTAGAGGGCTGTGGTGGATGGAGTGTATTCGGATTGGAGGGCTGTGACTAGTCCCGCAGGGATAGGTTCTGGGACCTCTACTTTTTGTGATATTTATTAATGACTTAGATGAGGGGGTGGAAGGGTGGGTGAGCAAGTTTGCACATGACACAAAGATCGGTGGTGTTGTGGATAGTGTGGAGGGCTGTCGAAGCTTACAGAGGAATATTGATAGGATACAGAGCTGGGCTGACAAGTGGCAGATGGAGTTCAATCCAGAGAAGTGTGAGGTAGTACACTTTGGAAGGACAAACTCCAAGGCAGAGTACAAGGTAAATGCAGGATTCTGGGCAGTGTAGAGGAGCAGAGGGATCTGGGGGTTCATATCCACAGATCACTGAAAGTCACCTCACAGGTAGATAGGGTAGTTAAGAAAGTTTATGGGATGTTAGCTTTCATAAGTCGTGGGATCGAGTTTAAGAGCCGCGAAGTAATGATGCAGCTTTACAAAACTCTAGTTAGGCCACACTTAGAGTACTGTGTCCAGTTCTGGTCACCTCATTATAGGAAGGATGTGGAAGCATTGGAAAGGGTGCAGAGGAGATTTACCAGGATGCTGCCTGGATTAGAGAGTATGGATTATGAGGAGAGACTAAAGGAGCTAGGGCTTTACTCATTGGAGAGAAGAAGGATGAGGGGAGACATGATAGAGGTATACAAGATATTAAGAGGAATAGTCGACATCCAGCGCCTCTCTCCCGGGGCACCAATGCTCAAAACAAGAGGACATGGCTTTAAGGTAATGGGTTGGAAGTTCAAGGGAAATGTCAGAGGGAGGTTTTTCACCCAGAGAGTGGTTGGTGCATGGAATGCGCTGCCTGGGGTGGTGGTGGAGGCTGATACGTTGGTCAAGTTCAAGAGATTGTTAGATAAGCATATGGAGGAATTTAAGATAGAGGGATATGTGGGAGGAAGGGGTTAGATAGTCTTAGGTGTGGTTTGAAGGTCGGCATAACATGGTGGGCCAAAGGGCCTGTATTGTGCTGTATTGTTCTGTGGTTCTATTACATAGTATATCCCTCTGAGAGTGTGTCCTGGTACAGGAGCACCATCTGAGAGCAAGAGCAGTGTGCCTGGGATTGTATATCAGCATTGTGTATTCCTTGAATGGTGAATCTGAGTTTGTTTGTGGGTAATGTGCATCACTTGGGAAGTGTAATTACCAGCACACTCTGTGTTACTCCCAGCTCATGTCATCAAAGCAAGTTAGCTGGTGGCAGTGAGTTACCGGTGATAAATTGCTTGTTGTTTGTGTATTTTCTGTCCTTTTGTTCAGCTTGCATAAAGGCAGGAAGTGCGAATTGCCTCTCCGATAATGTCTTAGGTTAGCAGAGTGCCATAACTCTTCCCCCTCACCGTCCCCACCCCCGTCTCTCCCTTCTACTTCTCTCTCTCTTTACTCTCATGTCCTTGTCCATTCTTGTTGCTTCATTTCCCCCTTCCCCACCCTCCCTACCTTTGTCCTCTATCACCCCCAATACCTTGAAATATTCTCTCCTCAGTGTTCCCCCATAATCTCCTCCCAGCCTCCAACTTTTCCTTATATCCCTCTCCACTCTCTCCTCCCTCCCTCCCCACCGGTCTCTCTCTTGCACCCTGCTGCTTGGTCCACAGAAGTGCTGGTAGCAGGGAGTTGCTTCGATGTGGCTGGGCTCAGTCACAGTGCACCCGACTGTGGGTCTCCTCCCAGTCATTGTTTCTACGTTAGTCGGTAACTGGTGTTCATTCTCACAGTAACGAGTTCCTTATTCCGTGGCACATCTCAATCTCACTTCCCATCGGAAGGATGTGTGCTTGGGCAGGAAACTTACACCAGGAAACTGGACTGGAATCACATTCCTCCAGCTCTTTGTTCTCTCTTAAGAGTCGGCTTTGGTGACTGATGTTCCACGTAAGACTGACATATATTTAGAGTATATTGTGTGTAGGGTGGGAACCCTTTCACTGATCTCATCACACGACTGATCTTGCCAACATTTGCCTCCTCTCTGCCATTCCTCCACACTCCTATACTCGACTCACCTCACCCTCTACACCCTGCCAACACCGACACGCACGCCAACACCGACACGCACGCCAGCACACACATGCACGCCAACACACGTGCACGCCAACACAGATGCTCGCGCACACCAACACCAACATACACCAACCAACACACACACCAACACACACACTAAGGAATAGTTACATCAGCATTTCTTAATGGTTTTGAGATTCTAAAAGATTATTGATCTGGCAAAAGAAAACAATAAGCCATTCAGAATTTTATAGAATTACACATCTGACAGTGTAAACACTGTGTCAGATCGTCCTACCAGCTAACCCCAGGATTTACTAACGTGCTTCCCATTTGAGAAACGTTGAAGATCACAAGTGTATGGGGAAGGTGAAGCAGGTGTCAACTTGTCTCTGGGAGAGGAGAGTGGAGAGTGATTTCCAAGATGCCTTCACTCCAGGAGTGATTTGGAGAGTGATTTGTGACTTCTCTCTTAAAAGGTGTGTTAGTGATGTCCTCACTTGTTTACAGGGGGAGTGGTAATGTCCTTGGCTCACAGTCTTCCTTATGCTGATGGTTCTGTTGATTAGAGATCACCAGAATATCGAATAAATTGACAGTGTTGACGGAGCGAACTGGGACCCATTAACTTGGGACACTAAATGATAGATGCCGGGTGCAGGCAGCGTGACAATGATTGTCATTTCAAAAATGTTCTCAAAGTTTCTTTGGAAGAAATAATGTAATATTCTCATCCACCTGTGGAATCCCTGATCCATAACAACTGGGAATCTTTCTTTGGGAGCATGGAAGCCCAGGAAAATTGGTAGGATGCATGCACCATTTCCCACATGCCCCACCCGCGCCCGTGTCTCACTCACCCACTAGGTATCAAGCACCTCCTATCCAGGTGGTAGAGTCTGTGGGTCACCCCGTGGACTCATCAAACGTCTCAAAATCCACAGAACTGGAGTGGAAACAAGTTACTCTCAATTCCAAGGGATTGCCTAACACCAAGGGAGTCAAAGTCAGGGTCGAGTTTATTGTCATATGCACAAGTCCATGTGTGCACAGGTGCAATGAAAAACTTACTTGCAGCAGCGGACAAGAAAAACATAAACACAATTTTTACAAGAAAACACAAGTAGAACAAAAAAAAAGTCCAATTTAATCCAAAGTGGGCATAGTGTTGCAAAACTGTAGTGATTAGGGTTTTGCTGGTTGGTTCAAAAACTGAGTGGTTGAAGGGAAGTAGCTGTTGTTGAACCTGGTGATGTGGGACTTCAGGCTTCTGTACCTCCTGCAAGAAGATGTCATGGCCTGATAATGGGGATCTTTGATGATAGATATTGCCACCTTGAGGCAGCACCTCCTGTAGATACTACCGATGGTGGGGAAAGGATGTATTGGGGAAACATCAGGGTGAGCTAACTTCATGGGTAAATGGAATTAACTTTCTCAGCCTCGGTGTGTTTCTGGCAGTGGCTGACTGTAAGTATTCAGAAATTTATTTTGGGCATTGATTGAAAGAGTTGCATTTCTAAAGAACCTTAGGACATCCCAAAGATCTCCCTCACTGAAGTACTTGTCGAATATAGGCACTGTTGTAGGAAGTGTGTCAGACAGTGGGATCTCCCATGAACAGCAATGTAACAGTGGTCACACAGTTTGTCTTTTGTGATTTCGACCAGGGAATAAAAGTCAGTACAGGAAATTGAGAGAATTGCCTCTTCTGAGAGTGGAATATTTTACATTCACCTGAGAGATCAGACAGTGCCTCAGTTTAACACCCCAGCTGAAACTCTCCAACTCCCTCAATGATGCATTATGAGATTCAGCCTAAGTTCTGTGCCCATGACTCAGGGCTGGCACTTGAACCCATTGCCTTCTGACTCATTCCAAATCTGTTGAGAGTTTGTCACTTGTTTTTAATTCCATCGGCAGATTCTAAGTATGGATGCAATAGAAAATGAAAACAGTTTGAAAATATCTTTAAAATCTGAGTGACTAGCAATTCCCAGTCAGTGTTGAGGTGATGTACTGAGTGATCCACCGGTCACCAGGAGCCATGATCTGCAAATCCACCCATCTCAAAAGAAGCTGCATTTCTGGGCTGTGCATTTTCTGGTTACTTTGATACAAAAGAGACATGGTTCATTGACTGGCATCAGATACAGGAGCTGCAATGGTGTGTGTTATATTGCAGTGTGGGAGGTATGTTGTATATATGTATGTAACATGTATAGGAGGGAGGATTGTACAGCTTGGAAGTCTCTAGACACCATTTCTGTGGTCCAGCAAATCCCGTGGTCTGGGATGTTTTGAATCTGTAGTACAGATCAGTAACTAATTAACTAATTCTAACTAAGATCTAAAATTAACTAAGATCTGTACTAATCTATAGTTAATTTTGCAACTTTTGCAATCTCAGCTGACAACATTTCTGACACACCAACTTTGGGCTATGTACAGTTCTCAGAACCCACGTGTAACCCGTTAAGTCTGTACTTATGTGCTCATATACCTTACCTTACCTTACCTTACTTGAGAACCCTTATGTGTCCTGGATAGTCTATACTTACCTTTTGTGCTTACTATATATACCTAATAAACTTTATATACTTACCTTGCGTCAGAACCCTTACATGACCTGGTAAGTCTATACTTAAAACGAACAGTTCTCATCCTCAGAGGATGGTGATTGGGAGCAATTTCTATTTTCTGGATTCTCTGTGGTCTGGCACCAGTTAAGACCCAAAGGTGCCAGACTAGAGTTTCAACCTGTGTTGTTGCTCATTGGATGCCACACTGCCTTTGATAACTCTACTCTTTCCTTGCCTGTAGGTTCTCCTATCTGGGTTAATTGGCGTGGTTTCCTGGAGGAGGCCCATTTCCCTCGTGGTAAGCTCAGGTCCTGCATCCAAACAAGTGCCATTGTGTGGTGGGAGCAGTGTCAGCTTTGTCAATAATGGCCATATGAGCAGCAAAATGCTCTGCTGTTGTCCAGTTGTTGCAGCTAATGCTGAAAGCAAAGGGGTTCATGCTCTCTCTCTAAACTCGACTATGTAGGACCTGGTCATGACGGTGCTGTCCGTGGGTAAATGGGACTAGCTTAGATGGGAATCTCGGTTGGCATGGACAAGTTGGGCTGAAGGGCTGGTTTCCGTGCTATAGGACTATGACGCTCCAGTAGAAAGCTGCTGAATGGGAGTAGTTATTGGACTGTGGGGGAATCGCAGATGAGTTGATCCATCCTCATTTGTACAGCCAATGCACTCTCAGATGGATAATAATCAGGTCACTGTTTGCATGATCTCCTGACTTGACACAAAGGGACACCCAAACTAGTTAGGACTATTTAACTCATCAACATGGTAACTAATAATTAAATCAAACTCCATTTTCTGCAGAGAAAGAGTAGGAGAAGGAGCCCAGGGTCACCTGCAAGTAATGGAAGCCAGGGAGCAACAGCCCAGGTTGAGCTTCTGATCACTCTGCTGTGATAGGATGCAGAGCTGGGCTGAGAAGTGGCAGATGGAGTTCAATCCGGAGAAGTGGGAGGTGGTACACCTCGGAAGGACAAATTCCAAGGCAAAGTTAATGGCAGAATTCTTGGTAGTGTGGAGGAGTAGAGGGATATGGGGGTCCATATCCACAGATCCCTGAAAGTTGCCTCACAGGTGGATAGGGTAGTTAAGAAAGCTTATGGGGTGTTAGCTTTCATAAGTCGAGAGATCACGTTTAAGAGCCGCGAGGCAATGATGCAGTTCTATAAAATTCTGGTTAGACCACACTTAGAGTACTGTGTCCAGTTCTGGTTGCCTCATTATAGGAAGGATGTGGAAGTGTTGGAAAGGGTGCAGAGGAGATGCTGCCTGGTTTAGAGAGTATGGATTATGAGGAGAGACTAAGGGAGCTAGGGCTTTACTCTTTGGAGAGAAGGATGATGAGAGGAGACATGATAGAGGTGTACAAAATGTTAAGAGGAATAGATAGAGTGGACAGCCAGCGCCTCTTTCCCAGGGCACCAATGCTCAATAAAGGAGGGCATGGCTTTAAAATAATGGGTGGGAAGTTCAAGGGAGATACCATAGAACAGCACAGTAAACAGGCCATTCAGCCCTTCTAGTCTGTGCCAAAACTTTTATTC
This sequence comes from Pristis pectinata, assembly GCF_009764475.1. NCBI lineage: Eukaryota > Metazoa > Chordata > Chondrichthyes > Rhinopristiformes > Pristidae > Pristis > Pristis pectinata. Next base: position 21,216,897 of record NC_067436.1, read on the forward strand.
CACTAGTCCCATTGACCTGCACCCAGTCAATAACCCTTCAGACCTCTCCCATCTATGTATCTATCCAATTTATTCTTAAAACTTGAGAGTGAGCCCGCATTTACCACGTCAGATGGCAGCTCATTCCACACTTCCACCACTCTGAGTGAAGAAGTTCCCCCTAAATCTTTCCCCTTTCACCCTAAAGCCATGTTCCCTCGTACTTATCTCTCCTAATCTAGGTGGAAAGAGCCTACTCGCATTTACTTTGTCTATACCCCCTCATAATCAAATCTCCCCTCATTCTTCTGCGCTTTAAGGAATAAAGTCCTAACCTGTTCAATCTTTCCCTGTACCTCAACTCTTGAAGACCCGGCAACATTCTAGTAAATCTTCTCTGCACTCTTTCAATCCTTCCTATAGTTAGGTGACTAGAACTGCACACAATACTCCAAATTTGACCTCACCAATGTCTTATACAACCTCACCATAACATCCCAACTCCTATACTCAATACTTTGACTTATGAATGCCAGGATGCCAAAAGCCTTCTTTACAACCCTGTCTGCCTGTGACACCACTTTCAGGGAATTATGTATCTGAACTCCCAGACCCCTTTGTTCCTCCACACTCCTCAGTGCCCTACCATTTACTGTGTGTGTCCTACCTTGATTTGTCCTTCCAAAATGCAACACCTCACACTTGTCTGCATTAAGTTCCATCTGCCATTTTCTGGCCCATTTTTCCAGTTGGTCCAGATCCCTCTGCAAGCCTTGAAAACCTTCCTCGCTGTCCACAACGCTTCCAATCTTAGTATCATCAGCAAACTTGCTGATCCAATTTACCACATTATCATCTAGATCACTGATATAGACAACAAACAACAATGGATCCAGCACAGATCCCTGAGGCACACCACTAGTCACAGGCCTCCAGTCTGAGAAACAATCATCCACTACCACGCTCTGTCTTCTCCCACACAGCCAATTTCAAATCCAGTTTACAACCTCTCCATGGATACCTATTGTCTGAACCTTCTGAACTAACCTCCCAAGTGGGACCTTGTCAAAGGCCTTACTAAAGTCCATGTAGACAACATCCACAGCCTTTCCTTCATCTACTTTCTTGGTAACCTCCTCGAAAAACTCTACAAGATTCGTTAAACACGATCTACCACGCACAAAGCCATGCTGACTATCCTTAATCAGCCCTTGGCTGTCCAAATAATTGTAAACCCGATTTCTCAGATCACATTCCAATAATTTACCTACTACTGATATCAGGCTCACCGGCCTGTGATTACCTGGTTTACTTTTAGAGGATTTGTTAAACTATGGAACAACATGAGCTACCCTCCAGTTCTCTGGCACTGCACCTGTGGCTAAGGACATTTTAAATATATCTGCCAGGGTCCCTGCAATTTCTACACTAGTCTCTCTCAAGGTCCGAGGAAATATCATGTCAGGCCCTGGGGATTTATTTACCTTTATTTGCTGTAAGGCAGCAAGCACCTCCTCCTCTTTAATCTCTATGTTCCATGACACTACTGCTTGTTTCCCTTCCTTCCATATCCACGATGCCAGTTTCCTGAGTAAATACTGGTGCAAAAAAACTGTTTAAGATCTCCCCCATCTCCTAAGGCTCCACACATAGCCCACCACTCTGATCTTCTAGGGGACCAATTTTGTCCCTTACTATCCTTTTACTCTTAAAATACTTCTAGAAACCCTTCGGGTTTACCTTCATATTATCTGCCAGAGCAACCTCATGTCTTTTTTTTGCCTTCCTGATTTCCTTCTTTAGTATTTTCTTACATTTTCTATACCCTTCAAGTACCTCATTTGTTCCGCTATACACCTCTCTCTTTTTCTTAACCAGATCGCCAATATCCCTTGAAAACCAAGGTTGCCTATGCTTGTTATCTTTGCCTTTAATCCTGGCAAGAACGTGCAAACTCTGCACTCTCAAAATTTCACCTTTGAAAGCCTTCCATTTACTGAGCACATCCTTGCCAGAAAACAATTTCTCCCAATCCACTCTTACTAGATCCTTTCTCATTTCCACAAAATTGGCCTTTCTCCAATTTAGAACCTCAACTCGAGGACCAGACCTATCCTTATCCATAATTAACTTGAAACTAATGACATTATGGTCACTGGACCCAAAATGTTCACCTACACATATTTCTGTCACCTGACCTGTCTGGTTCCCTAATAGGAGATTAAGTATTGCATTCTCTCTCATTGGTACCTGTATATATTGATTTAGAAATCTTTCCTGAACACATTTGATAAACTCCAAGCCATCCAGCCCTTTCACAGTGTGGGAGTCCCAGTCAATATGTGTAAAGTTAAAATCCCCTGCTATTACAACTTTCTGTTTCTTACATCGGTCTGCTATCTCACCACAGATTTGCACCTCCCATTCTCTAATGAGTATTGGGCGGTCTGTAATACAACCCTATTAGTGTGGCCACACCTCTCCCATTCCTCAGCTCCACCCATATGGCCTCTGTAGACAAGCCTTCTGGGCTGTCCTGTCTATGCACAGCTGTGATATTTTCCCTGACTGGTAACACCACACCTCCCCCTTCCACCTCTCCCCCTCTATCACGTCTGAAACAACAGAACCCCGGAACATTAAGCTGCCAGTCCTACCCCTCCTGCAACCAAGTCTCACTAATAGCAATAATGTCGTAATCCCATGTGCCTCAGTGAATGAGTGGGATGGAACAGGACGTTTGAGTGCAAACTAGTTCAGAAATGGGAGATGCTAAAAGCTTGCAGGGAGGAAGGTGATATTTCTGCTGAACAAAATGTACTTTCGCCATTACTGGAACTGAAAGGCTGTTGCTCCGTGACACACCTGGTGATCACGCTCTGTCTGCACCTCACTGGCTGCCATGGAACTCTGAGTCTCCCACTGTGTGCATTCACGCATCGAGCCCATGCCATGCGTTGTGTGCCAGTGTGGAGGCACATCTGCATTTCTCCCCGGGACAGAGTGAGGGCAACTGCAGCCTTGGTGCCCATTCCTGTGGCTGCAGACAACTGAAGTTTGGTGTGTGTCCTTCCCACAGGTTACGTTCTTCATGCTGCTGAGTGCTGTGTGTGTGTTGCTGAATCTGGCGGGATCCATCCTTTCCTGTCAGAACGGTCAGATGGTGATCTCCCTGCAGCAGTGCCGACTGGTACGTCAGAGATGAGGGCGATGTGCAGTGGGAGGGCATCCAGTGCTCAGTCCCCACCGCCACTTGGTCCTGGGCTGGGTGTGGGGGCAAGGATGTTGGAGTCAGGGTCTGGAATCGGTTTCAGTGAGGGACTGTGAGACTTGGGGAGGTGCGTTATTGACCAGTTTGTGGGTTAGGTTCGGTTTGATGAGGGCAAGGGCAGGATCTGAAGGGGGAGGGGGTCTTACTGGGCAACGGTTCCCTGGTCACTGGGTGAGCTTTGGTCTCTCTTTAAGACGATGGTGCTTTGATTTGATACTGTTCAAATTATGACAACAGTGACACTGGGGAGAGTTCAGAAACCACTCAGTGAGCTGGGTAACGTTTGTAACCAGTGAGGAAGATGGCAAATGAACGTTGCTGCAGAATGTAGAGATGATAACTTCACCTGCCTCCCTATGTTGTGATTTCTTTGCAGTACATGTTTGACCGTGATGGGGTTTGTATTTGCTGTGAGATCCAGGAACCGGGGACAGGCTGCAGTGCCTTCAGTGAGACATTGAAGCTCAAACCAGTGCGAGAATGCAGCGCTGTGCGTCTGGCACTAAAGGTAAGATGCTGCCTAATCCCACCCTGGCATGGAGTGCTGTGAAAGGGAAGAGCTGGTATATTGAGGCAGTGCCACCAGGCTCGGACCAAAGTCCAGGTGAATCAAATAACAGAAACATAGAAAACCTACAGCACAATTCAGGCCCTTCGGCCCCCAAAGCTGTGCCGAACATGTCATGAGTGGTAATTAGGACTGGAAATTAGAACGAGGTCCTTGGATATCGGGGTGGGTGGTGCTGAGGTTATGGGAAGGGAAAGGTTTACAACTAAACAGAACCCAAGTCCACAAAGTAACAAACTGGTGCATGACAAGCAGAGCGAGACAAGAAAGACAAGTTAATGGTCACAATTAACAAAGTCATATCAAGCGTAAATGGTAAAATTAAAGACTTTGTATCTGAATTCATGAACTATTCATAACAAAATGAGCAAACTAATGGTGTGAATGGAAGTAAATGGCTTTGACTTAAGATATATCACTGAGTCACATTTGTATGATGCTCAAACTAAATATTTTGTGATGCAGCAATTCAGAAGAGTGGCTGTGGATGGAAAGAGGGAAGTGATGGGAAATGAGCCCTGGAAGAGGAGGGTGGGGCTGCTGATTGAGGTTCTGGAGCGAGGGTTTTATCGGGGTGGTTCTGGGGGATGTGTACTGACTGGACCAATATCCTCTCACATGGATTTGCTGGTACTGTTGGCATGGAGATAGAAGGGTGAGCCTAGATTCAGAAAGGAGCAAAGTGAAACTGGGAAAGAAAGACAGAAAATTAGGGAGTTTGAAGGGCAAAGAAAACAAAGGCTAGAAAATAGACGGTGTCCAGCTGCGCTTAATGAGATGTATCTCTTGTAAAAGGAGTGTAGTGAACATGAGTGGATTGATGGAGTGGATCACAGCATCCTTTGGAGACCTCACATGGTTTTCTTTGTCCTTCCTAAATTACTCCAGAGACTCGGGTGTTGGAGTAAAGGAACTGGGAGCGGGTGGTTATTTAGGATCAGTGGGCCATTAAATTGTTTAAGCTGCCCTTGTGCCTGCTGTTTTTTGGAGATCTGAACAGACTAACTCCTATCTCTCTCCCCACAGGATCTTTTGTTCAGTATATGTGCTCTGAATGTTATTTCCACCATTGTGTGTGCTCTGTCTTCTGCTCTTTGCTGTATGCAGATGGTCACAGCTGATGTTATACAGTTGGTAAGTGTCTGTGTAAAATGGAGAGGCAACATTCTAACCAGCATCCTATCTATATATTATACCGGAGGGAGAGGAAGCTGTGGCCTTAGGATCCATTGTATGTAAACAGTGAGCACAGAGGTCTTCGTACTAAGAACCAAACCCCTCAAATGTTGTGCATAGTCGGAACTTCTCCTGCAAAAGATGCTAAAGAAAAAGAAAGGAAGAGCTGATTTTTCAGCAAGGGTCGTTTGGGGAACTGAGAAAGATAGCAGGAGATAAGAAGTTTCATTGAAAAGCAAAATGCTGCAGATGTTGGAAATCCAAAATAAAAACAAGAAAATGCTAGAAATACTCCAGAGACCAGGCTCCAACTGTGAAGAGAATTTATATTTCAAGTCAGCGGTCTTCTATCAGAACTGCAGGTAGTGCAAATAAAGCAAGGTTAAAGTCACAGAGAAAGTGTGAAGGTGGTGTATGATAGGGTGGGACCAGGTGAGATTAAACAGCACAGGTGGTGGTGGCTGAGAGATGGTGGGAAAGGCCGGTGAAAAATTAAAGGAATAACTGGAAATAAGATTCTAAACACCAGGTGAGGAGGGGAAAGAAAGGTAACTTATTTCTCCAGCTGTTCAAGTTTCCTCCCATATCTCAAGCCATGCGGGCTGGTAAGTTAATTGGCCACTGTAAATTGTTCCTAGTGTACAGGTGAGTGGGAGGATCTGAGGGAAGTTGATGGGACTGTGGGAAGAATCAAATGGTTTTGGTGTAAGTGGGTGTTTGATGGTGGGGCTGATGGGATTGGCAGCACCTGTTCCACCGTTTCCTTCCTCCGTCCCACACCTTTGGTGCTGTTATTTTCTGGTAATCTATCGATCTCAGTTGTGACACAGTCAATGACCGAGCCTCAACAACACTCTTCTCTGAGAGTCCCACACTTTCAGTGAAGACAGTTCTCTATTTCAGTACTAACTGGCCTACTCTTTGTTTGGGACTGTGATTCCTGGTCCTAGACATCTTGGCAGGGAAAAAGCATCTTCGTCACATCTATCCTGTTCAGATCTGTAATAATTTTATACATTCCAATATACACAACCCCAGGTGTGGTCTCACCATGGTCCCACATGTACACAGCCCCAGGTGTGGTCTCACCACTGTCCCACATGTGCACAACCCTAGGTGTGGTCTCACCAAGGCCCTTGTATGGCTGCAGCAAGACATCACTACTTCTCAACTCAAACATTCTTGAAATAAAGGCTGCTGTACTGTGTTCCTTCTCATTGCCTGTTGCACCTTCATGTTGATTTTTAGTGACTTGTGTACAAGGTCACCCAAGTCCCTTTGAGCGCGATTAGTTCCCAATCTCTCACATTGTTGTCTCCTCCCATTTATCACATGCTTCTCCATCCACCATTTAACTTGTCTACACCCCCTCGAAGCTCCTTTCCATTCTCCTTATCATTCACATTCCCATGTAGTTTCTTATCATTAGAAACCTGGAAATATTTCATTTGGTTGCTACAGTCAAAACGTCGATGGTGAATAGCTGGGGCCAAAGCACTGATCCCAGCAGTGCTCCCAGTCACAGCCTGCCAGCCCATGAAAGATCCATTATTATTCTTGCTCTCTTTTTTCTATCCAACAACCAACTTTTTATGTAGACTGGTATATTAACCTCACTTCAGTGGGCTCTAACCTTATTCACCAACTTCCTGTGTGAGACCTTACCAAAAACCTCAGAATCTAAACACACATTTCTATTAGTTCCTAATCTATTGGACTAGATACATTCTCAGAGAGCACCAACAGATTAGTTAAATGTGATTTCCCCTTCATGTCCATGTTGGCTACGCTCGATCATATTACTATTTTCTAAATGTCTTTTGGGACCTCATCCTTTGTTATAGATTCTAGCATCTTCTCATCTACCGATATCAGGATAACCGGATGGTAGTGCCAAGTTTTACCTTCCCTTCCTTTCTTAAATAGTAAGGTGTCATTTGTCAAGCTGCAATCTGCAGGGACCATCCAAGAACCTATTGGATTTGGGAAGAAGAAAACCAGAGCATCCAGTGTAGACACATCTTTCCAAACTCTGGGATATGCTGGTGCATTTTCTCTGCTGGTGCATTTTCTCTGCTGGTGCATTGATTCATGGGTGTGTGGTGCTCCTGTTGATAACACAGCATAGAAGCATTGAAAGGGCCATATTTAGCTTCCACCTCCTGCATTGTAACCAGCTGGATCAGCTTGTAGAATGGTCCAGTCATCAGCAGGTTGATTTCAAGTGAACAAAACATTCAGAGGTTTCTGACATGAATGTATTATGGTAGACATACTCCACTAGACCACTACCCAGGTGCTAAAGTTAAAAGTTTCCCTGTGTATTTTGAGCAGTGATCATCAACCATTCTTCCAAAATGTTTGAATTGTTATATTGCAATTTCTATATAGAACCATAGAACACTACAGCACAGAAAACAGGCCATTTGGCTCTTCTAGTCTGTGCTGAAACTTTATTCCACTAGTCCCATTAACCTGCACCCAGTCCATAACCCTCCAGACCTCTCCCATCCATGTATTATTAAAACTTGAGAGTGAGCCCGCATTTACCATGTCAGATGGCTGCCCGTTCCACACTCCCAACACTGAGTGAAGAAGTTCCCCTAAACCTTTCCCCTTTCACCCTAAAGCCATGTCCTCTCGTACTTATCTCTCCTAATCTAGGTGGAAAGAGCCTACTCGCATTTACTCTGTCTATATCCCTCATAATTTTGTAAACCTCTATCAAATCTCCCCTCATTCTTCTACGCTCCAAGGGGTAAAGTCCTAACCTGTTCAATCTTTCCCTGTAACTCAATTCCTGAAAACCCGGCAACATTCTAGTAAATCTTCTCTGCACTCTTTCAATCTTACTGATATCCTTCCTATAGTTAGGTGACCAGAACTGCACACAATACTCTAAATTTGGCCTTACCAATGTCTTATACAATCTCACTATAACATCCCAACTCCTATACTCAATACTTTGATTTATGAATGCCAGGCTGCCAAAAGCCTTCTTTACAACCCTGTCTACCTGTGACATCACTTTCAGGGAATTGTGTATCTGAAATCCCAGATCCCTTTGTTCCTCCGCACTACCCATTGCCCTACCGTTTACTGTGTATGTCCTACCTTGATTTGTCCTTCCAAAATGCAACACCTCACACTTGTCTGCATTAAATTCCATCTGCCATTTTCTGGCCCATTCTTCCAGTTGGTCCAGATCCCTTTGCAAGCTTTGAAAACCTTCCTCGCTGTCCACAACGCCTCGAATCTTAGTATCATCAGCAGACTTGCTGATCCAATTTACCACATTATCATCTAGATCATTGATATAGACAACAAACAACAACGGATCCAGCACAGATCCCTGAGGCACACCACTAGTCACAGGCCTCCAGTCTGTGAAACAATCATCCACTACCACGCTCTGTCTTCTCCCACACAGCCAATTTCAAATCCAGTTTACAACCTCTCCATGGATACCTATTGTCTGAACCTTCTGAACTAACCTCCCAATTGGGACCTTGTCAAAGGCCTTACTAAAGTCCATGTAGACAACATCCACAGCCTTTCCTTCATCTACTTTCTTGGTAACCTCCTCAAAAAACTCTACAAGATTCGTTAAACACAACCACCACACACAAAGCCATACTGACTATCCTTAATCAGCCCTTGGCTGTCCAAATACTTGTATATCTGATCTCTCAGAACATCTTCCAATAATTTACCTACTACTGATGTCAGGCTCACCAGCCTGTAATTACCTGGTTGACTTTTAGAGCCTCTTTTAAACAATGAAGCAGCATGAGCTACCCTCCAGTCCTCCAGCACCGCACCCGTGGCTGAGGACGTTTTTAATATATCTGCCAGGGCCCCTTCAATTTCTACACTAGTCTCTCTCAAGGTCCGAAGAAATATCATGTCAGGCTCTGGGGATTTATCTACCTTTATTCGCTGTAAGGCAGCAAGCACCTCCTCCTCTTTAATCTCTATATGTTCCATGACACTACTGCTTGTTTCCTTCCTTCCATATCCACTATGCCAGTTGCCTGAGTAAATACTGGTGCAAAAAAACTGTTTAAGATCTCCCCCATCTCCTGAGGCCCCACACATAGACGACCACTCTGATCTTCTAGGGGACCAATTTTGTCCCTTACTATCCTTTTACTCTTAATACTTGTAGAAACCCTTTAGGTTTACCTTCACATTATCTGCCAGAACAACCTCGTCTTCTTTTTGCCTTCCTGATTTCCTCCCTTAGTATTTTCTTACTTTTTCTATAGTCTTCAAGTACGTCATTTGTTCCTAGTTGCCTATACCTGCTATATATCTCTCTCTTTTTCTTAACCAGATTGCCAATATCCCTTGAAAACCAAGGTTCTGTATGCCTGTTAACTTTAATCCTGGCAGGAACATGCAAACTCTGCACTCTCAAAATTTTGCCTTTGAAGGCCTTCCACTTACTGACCACATCCTTGCCAGAAAACAACTTATCCCAATCCACTCTTCCTAGATCCTTTCTCATTTCCACAAGATTGGCCTTTCCCCAGTATAGTTGCAACAAACGTCTTGTGCTGCAATTGCATTGTTAACATTAATTTTTCTCTCATTTTTGTCTCTGTCAAACTCTCTAATTTTGCAGGCAGTGTTTCAGAGTGGAAAATTGTAGCTATTATATAGTGAGAATTCACCGCTCCTGCAAATCTAATTTGCCATGTTAAAATAAGCTATTGCATCAAACCATTTGACAAGTCGCCTATGCCTAGATTAACTGATTCGGAGAACCATAAAAATTAAGTGTGCAAAGATCCTGTATAACTGATGATTTACTTAATAAATTGTGATACCATGTTAATTTTATGAATGTTCTGTATATAATTTTTTGTCACACCATAAACTGCTGGAAGAATAGGAAAAGTGGGTATAATGCTACATAGAGTAGCTACATAAACAGGTATGAGGTGAGAAGTATTTCAAACTTAAAGATTTCTAAACTGTTAGCAGTGCAGATGTGTGTTGATCGAAGAGAGAGCAAAGTGGAAACTGGTCTAGGGGAAGATGTGCAATCATTTTGTTGGATCAAACAGAAACTGATGTTGTTCTTTGTGAAATGTTTCAAATATCTGAAATTTGTATTAATGTCTAATGAGTACATGCTACTTTTTCTTCAGTAAATTTAATAAACAAATGTTTAAAAAAAGTTAAGAATATAACTGGGTCTTGCGGGAAGGTACTGAGTTGGTGGAGGGCAACTTACGACAGGATAAGACAGGAGCTAAGGGGCGTTGATTGGGAGCAGCTGCTGTCAGACAAGTCCACGTCTGACGTGGGAGTTGTTTAAAGACCAGCTGATCAGAGTTCAGGATCGGCATGTTCCAGTAACGACAAGGATGGGAAGGTAAAGGAACCTTGGATGACCCGAGAGATCCTAAATTTAGTCAGGAAGAAGGAATCATATGTAAGGTTTAGGAAGCTAAAATCAGACTGGGCCCTTGTGGAATATAAAGATAGCAGGAAAGTGCTCAAGCAGGTGATTAGGAAGGCCAAACAGAGCCATTGAATGTCCTTGGTGAGCAGGGTCAAGGAGAATCCTGAGGCATTTTATACTTGTATTGAGAAAAAGAGGATAACTAAGGAGAGGATAGGTCCACTCAGGGATAAAGGAGGGAATTTGCGCTTGGAGTCAAAGAGAGTGGCTGAGGTACTAAGTGAGTACTTTGTGTTGGTATTTACCGAGGAGAAAGATTTGGGGAATAGTGAAAACAGAGTGCAGTATGTAATGTGCTGGGAAATTTTGAGATTAAGGAGGAGGTAGTGCTGGGTCTTCTGAAAAGCATTAAGGTGGATAAGTCCCCAGGGCCTGATGGCAAATATCCCAGAATATTAAAAGAAGCAAGTGAGGAGATTGCTGGGGCTTTGTCAAAGATCTTTGTGTCCTCACGAACAACAGGTGAGGTCCCGGAGGACTGGAGAGTAGCAAATGTTGTGCGTTTGTTCAAGAAGGGAAATAGGGACAATCCAGGTAAATATAGGCCAGTGAGCCTCACGTCAGTACTAGGGAAGCTATTGGAGAGGATGCTGAAGGATAGGATCTGAGCACATTTGGAAAGGCATGACTTAGGGTCAGTCAGCATGGCTTTGGGGCAGGTCATGCCTTACAAACTTGATTGAGTTTTTTGACGAGGTGACAAAGGTGCTTGATGAGGGTAAGGCAGTGGACATTATCTACATGGACTTCAGAAAGGCATTTGATAAGGTCCCTCATGATAGGTTGATTCAGAAGATAAAGATGCATGGGATCCAGGGTGAATTGCAAGTTTGGATTGGGAACTGGTTTGCCCATAGAAGACAGAGAGTAGGGGTGGAAGGCTGTTACTCTGGCTGGAGGTCCCTGACCAGTGGTGTTCTGCATGGATTGGTGCAGGGACCTCTGTTGTTTGTGATATATATCAATGATTTGGATGAAAATGTAGATGGGTGGATTAACAAGTTTTCAGGTGACACCAAGATTGGTGAAGTTGTGGACAGTGTAAAGGACTATCAAAGAATACAGTGGGGTATACATCAGTTACCGATAATGGCAGAAAAGTGGCAGATGGAGTTTAATCTGGGCAAATGTGAGGTGTTGCACTTTGGGAGGTGTTGCACTTTGGGAGATGAAATGAAAGGAGAAAGTATACAGTTAATGGTAGGCTCCTTAATAACATTAAGGTAAAGAGGGATCCTGGGGTCCAAGTCCATAGTTCACTGAAAGTGGCTACACAAGTGGATAAGGTGGTAAAGGAGGCGTATGGCACACTTGCCTTCATTGGTAGGGGTGTTGAGTATAAGAGCAGGGAAGTCATCCTGCAGCTGTATAAAACTTTAGTCAGACCACACCTGGACTATTGTGTGCAGTTCTGGTCACCCCATTATAGGAAGGATGTGGAGAGGGTGCAGAAGAGGCTCACCAGGTTGATGCCTGGATTAGAGAGTATGAGCTATAAGGAAAGGTTGGACAAACTTGGGTTGTTTTCCTTGGACCATCAGAGGCTGAGGGGAGACCTGATAGAGGTTTTCAAAATTATGAGAGGCATAGATAGGGTAGACAGACAGTGTCTTTTCCCCAGGGTAGAAATGTCAAACACCAGAGGACATGCTTTCAAGGTTAGAGGGGGGAAGTTTAAAGGCGATGAGAGGGAAAAGTTTTTTATGCAGAGAATGGTTGGTGCCTGGAATGGGTTACCAGGGGTAGTAGTGGAAGTAGGCAGTTTGGTGGTGTTTGTGGCTTTTAGATAGAGACATGAATATGAATGGAATGGAGGGACGTGGATGATACACAGGAAGAGGACATTTAGTATAAATTGGGATCAAGATCAGCACAACGTCATGGGCCAAATGGCCTGGCCAGTGCTGGACTGTTCTATGGATCATCAGGGCCTTGGGATTTACCAGACTTTGGGCTCATTGATTCCTTTGTACTATTTCTTTACATTTATAAACCAGCACCTCCGATAATTTCAGATCTCATGTGTATGGGTCAGGGACACAGCTGTGTCCTCATTATTGTGCTACTAACTTAACATTGCTCATAGTTTATTCCACAGAGACGGAGAGCTGCAGACTCTGAGTGTGTTGCATCCCCTGGGACATTCCTGCAGCAGCCTCTGGATTTTGATGAGTTTATCTCCCCGATTCCTCCCCCTCCGTACTATCCTCCAGAGTACACCCACAGCCCGGAAAATGAGTCCCAGAGGTGAGTTCTTCTTCACTTCACATTACACTTTACTCACCAGCTGCAGCTCTGTTTATAATTCCTAGTCTCCTCTCTTGTCCAGAAGGTGTTGCCTCTTTATGGGGCAATCTCCATGGGCACAGACAGATTCAATTATTTGACTGTGTGGGAATCATAAACAGGGCTTAGTCTGAGGGCCACAGGTACCACTTCCAATCCTAATCACTGGATAATGCTCAGTACATGTCACCTTAAGGTCAGTTAGTCATAGACTGGTACAGCACAGAAACAGGCCCTTCGGCCCACCATATCCATGCTGACCGATTTGCCCATCTGCACTAATCCCATTTGCCTGCATGAGGTTCCTATCCTTCTATGCCTTGCCTGTTTAAGTATCTATCTACATGTAGGGATCGTATCTGATTTCACCACCTGTGGCTGTATATCCCTCTCTGTCTAAAAATAACATCCTTAGGAAAAAGATTCTATCTACCCTATCTATGCTGCTCATAATTTTATAAACCTCTATCAGGTCACCCCTCAGCCTCCTTTGCTCCAGGGAAAACAGTCCCAGCCTATCCATTTTCTCCTTTTAACAGAAGTGCTCCAATCCTGGTGAATCTCCTCTGCACTCTGTCCAGTGCAGTCACAGTGTGTTCACCAGAACTGCACACAATTCTCCAAGTGCAGCCTAACCAGTGTTTTGTATAGTTGCAACGTGACATCCCCACTCTTATATTCTATGCCCCAACCTACGAAGGCAAGCATGCCACATGCTGTCTTCACCACCCTATCTACCTGTGTGGCCACTTTCAGGGAACTATGACTTTGAATCCCCAGACCTCTCTCTTCATCAGCGGATCTGAGTGCCCGACCATATGTCCTTCTGCTACTCAACTTGCCAAGATGCACCACCCTGCTCTTGTCATTACATTCCACCTCCCACTGCTCCACCCAACCTTCCATCTGATCTATATCCTGCTGTGGCCTTGGACAATTTTCCTCGCTGTCCACAACACCAACCACTTTCATGTCATCTGCAAACTTACTAATTCTACATTCATAGCCAAGTCATTAATATGTACCATGAACAGCAAAGATCCCAGCAACAATCCCTGTGGTACATCACTGGTTACAGGCTTCCAATCAGAGAAGTAAACTTCCTCCCCCACTCTCTGCCTCCTGCTGCCAAGCCAATTATGGATCCAGTTAGCCAGCTCACCTTGCCTTAACCTTTTGGACTAGCCTACCAAGTGGGACCTTGTCAAATGTCTCACCAAAGTCCTACAGGTAACATGTACCACCCTGCCTTCATCAATTTTCTTTGTTATCTCCTCAAAAAACTCATTCAAATTAGGGAGACAGGATTTCCCCTGCACAAAGCCATGCCGACAATCCCTGATCAGCCCTTGCCTTTTCAGATGTACATAAATGCTAGCTCTTGGACTTTCTCCAATAATTTCCCTTCCACCAATGCAAGGCTCATTGGCCTGTGGTTACCCGGCTCATCCCTACTGCCCTTCTTGTTAGTTTTACTTTTGATGTATTACTGCTGGGGGCTACGTCCATTGCTCACTACCCCACTTCAGGGTGGGTATGAGTCAATCATCGTGCAGTTGTGGTTATTCACAGGCCTCGTGCATAAGGGATGGGATTCCTTCCTAAAGGGTGTCAGTGGTGCAGTATGGACTCGTAACAGTCTGACAGGCTTGCCGTCTCTCTGGTTCATTCCCAACCCCTCACCGGTTTACTTGCAGTGTCACAGTTTCTCCACAAAGTGCCTCCAGAGTCAGGCTACACCCCACACAACATTCCTCACAAGAGCACAGAAACAGGCCCTTCAGCCCACCCAGTCCATACTAGCCATCAAGCACCTATTCATACTAATCACATTTTATTCTCCCCACATTCCCATCAACTTTCTCCAGATTCTGTCCCTCTCACACACTAGGGGCAAAGTGTACCTACCGACCTGCACATCTTTGGGATGTGGGAGGAAACCGGAACACCAGGGGGAAATCCACACGGTCACAGGGAGAACATGCAAACTCCACACAGATAGCACCGGAGGTTGGGATTGAACCTGGGTCTCTGGAGCTGTGAGCCAGCGGCTCTACCAATGCGTCACTCTGCTGTACTGAATGCACCTTCTGCCCATTTGACTTGCTGGGACTCCCCTTTCCCTATCCTCCACCAGTACGTTCCCCAGGAGTTCTCTCCCAATCCTTCCAGACTGTTTTGCCAGAAGGAACCTTGGCAGCAGTCCCAAGGGATCTGGTGAGGGGATTGCTGTGCCAGGAATCAGATGTGGGCACAATGACTGTGAGGCCGCTAGCAGTGGGTTGATGGCTGAGGGGGCTCGCTGGTTATGGGTGTGGTAGATGAGGATTCGATGTGGACTGGGTCACTGGTGAGAAGCACAATGGAGTGAGGTTGTTATTTCTCACAATACTTCCTGTTGTTTTTTAGAGGCCTGTGCTTGGATCCCCCTCACCCATCCATCTCTGCCAGGTACAGTGTGGCTATTAACAGCCCCAGCTCCCTCTTCCCAGCCGAGCTGCCTCCCCCGTATGAAGCTGTGGCTCGTCAGACATCAGCAAGTCAGGTGGGAGAATGAAACCTGAACTGTTATTGATTTCATGTTGAAGTGTCTTTCATCAGCCTCCAGTATCAGCTGAACAGGGTCCGAGGAGTTTGGTCAAAGGATAGCTCGCCCCATTGTTGCAGTTGTCCACTTCTTGGGATGTGAATGGATATAGAGAATTTTTTCCTCTTGATTTCACCCCAGGGTGCTGCTGCTCCTGTTACCTCAACCCCTGTTCACCTGTTAAAGTGGACAGTGAGTTTGGGGAGGTCTGCATCCATGGGGCCATGACATCTGTGGACAATCTTCCCCACCAGACGACCACAGAGGTCACTAGACTGTGAGCAGGTGCAGGAATTCTATGGATTTCTCCTGTCCCAATTCGGGGACTGTGATTGAGGCAGAAACCTGGCAGACCATCGTCCACCTTAGTCCGATAAGGTGCTGGCTGCGCAGACGGTGAATGTTTTGGGTCAAAAGCAGCTTTTTGTTTGGCTTTGTGTGAAAATAGCTGAATATTGGATATCTGTGACTCTTAACATTACGTCCTTTCAAAGTAAAATAGACGTTTAATGTATCTGAAGCACTGTGCCCTTCAATAAATACAATTTAAATAATAAATAACAACTGGTAGGACTGTGCTGGTTTTCAGTGGTCAGTCTGTTTGGGTCTCTTGTGGAATCAGAGAAATGAGCAAGGTGCAGACAAACTAAACTTAGTCTGCAGGTTGGAGTGAGGATCGTTTTAGACTTTTAACTTCTAGACGTTTGTTCTAAGCTCCTGTTGACTCATTTCACTTTCCTTGAGTTTGGAGCTTGAGTAACTCAGTATAAATTTATAAGTACTATAGATGCAAGCTTGCTGCATTCAAGAGAGGAGCCCATTAACTAACTGACCCATCAACACTCCTAACTTCAACAGGGAACAGTCCACCTTTCAGTAGAATGTCACCAGCTCTCTGCCACTAAGTTTGTGCATTTATTTCAAGAACACTTGTATCAGAGCATAAACACAATAACTTCTATCTGTGTGGTGCCTTTAATGAACAAAATACCCCAGGGTGCTTCACAGGAACATCATCAGCCTACACATGGTACTGGGCCACATTGGGGCAAAAGATCAAAACATTGGTCAAAAGAGGTAGGTTTTAAGGACTAAGAAACAAACGGCTGGAGGAACTCAATGGGTCAAGCTGCGTCTATGGAGGGAAAGGGTTGGTTGATGTATCAGGCTGAAGCCCTGCATTAGGGATAGTCGACTGATGCAGGGCCTTGACTTGAAACGTCAACTGTCCCTTTCCCTCCACAGATGCAGCTCGACCCACCGAGTTCCTCCAGCAGTTTGTCTTTTACTCCAGATTCTGCAGTCTCTTGTGTCTAGGTTTTAAGGAGTGCCTTAAAGGAGAAAAGGGAAACAGAGAGCTGGAGAGGTTTAGGGAGAGAATTCCAGAGCTCCAAGCCTGGGCAGTGACTTCATGGTATGTGGTGGTGGAGCAATTAAAATCAGAGATGCTTAAGTGGCTGGAGTTAGTGCAGTGACCTTGGGGCTTCTAGGGTTAGATAAGATTGTAGAAAGAGGGAGTGGTGAGACCTGGAGGGGTTTGAAAGCAAGGATAGAATTTGAAAATCGTGGCGTTAGTTACTAGGAGCCAGTGTGGGTCAGCAAGCACAGAGTGAATGGCACAGTGCAGGTCAGGTCACAGATGGCAGGGTTATGGAGAATAGACCAGGAGAGAGTGGCAAGAATAGTTAAGTTCACAGATGAGGACTAGGGGTTGTGGGGGTGGGTGGTGTTGACAAGGGGCAAGCATTGGGAGATGGTGGGGTACTGTGCAGAGACATAGATAGGATGCATTTGTTTGGAGGTCCCATGCCAGAGCCAATGGTGAAAGCTGCTTATTACCATTTTCTCTCTTCACTGTCCCTTGCTGAGGCAAGCATTTCATAATGCTCTCTGCCTCCTCCCTCTCCTCCCCTGTGCTTGTCCAGAGAACATGTGTTTTCTGACCTTGAGATGCTTTACGACCATCCCTGATCTTACGATCGAAGCCCGTGCGGTGACTGATGCTGATGAGTAGGAAGTGACTGCACGGGACAAAGGGTCCGGGGGGCAATGGTATTTAGATGGAGGAGGAGCCCAGGAGAGCCGGTGCCGATGTGCCTTATGTCCTGAGCCCCTCTGTGTTGTGTGAACAGGCTGGACTCTGGCAAGCTCCATTGGTGTTTGGTTATGTGCTGAAGTACTCAGGGACTGTGCTCTTGTGTCCATGTTCAGGGGAGTCTGCTAAGTTACCACAGCTTGGAGACTTCACACATGTCCACTTCCCATCAGAGCGAGAGGAAGACCTCAGCTGCCTTCGGTACACGAGGTACGTGTTATAAATGACAGATTAGTTAAAATAGAAGTTAGTTGTCTTTGCAGCAGGCAGTTCTGGATTTGGAGATTGACCAGGGTACACAGGGCGCCTTGGATAGAGTTTGGAAGAGTCAAAGAGTAGCTTCAGAACCTGGAGCAACAACGTGTTTACACCAAAGGTTAGTTGCTGAGCTGACAGCATGGTCCCTCAGGCAGTGTGTTTATTTCCTGCTGCTGAGACCTCTGTGGTGTGTCACGTCCTCGGGAAAGAACCACGTTCCTCAGCTTTTGAGAGGCCCCTGTGCCAGCTTCCAACCACAGTGTCTGTTCAACCTGGGTTCCTGTTCCTGATTCCCAGCTGGCAATGCTGTGCGTCAGGATCAACTGTGGTTGGATCTGCTGCCTGTCCCCACTCCCCAACGGGTTGGATCTGCTGCCTGTCACCACTCCCCAACAGTAGTTAACCATCGGTGTTTGAACTTGTACCTGGTGAATAGCATGAAGTGTAAGAATGGGGATCCCAAAGCAACAGGAGAGAGTGGGGGGTGGAGACATCCTCTCTCAGCAAGTTTGAAGGTTGATCCATCCATAGCTAATTAATGCACAGCATTGCATAGAGGTAAGGCCAGAAAACTTCAGGAAGCAGCAAAGGATGACGGAAAAATAATCATGAAGGAGAAAATAGATTATCTGAAGAAGCTAGCAAGAAACGTAAAAAAGAGACAGGAAGGGCTTCTACAGGTAGAGAGAGAGGTAGAGAGTAATAATGGGAGGTGTGCAAATCAAAGTGACAAATATTATCTTTATCTGTCCTATGAGACCAGAAACAACCCAATTATAGAAAATCTGGGGGCAGAAGAGAGGGGAACTTAAAATAGTTACTGTCACTAGAGGAAAGTACTAGGTAAACTAATGGGATTAAAGGCTGACATCTGGACCTGGTGGCTTCATCCAGCATCTTAATAAAACAGACTGCAAAGATAGTGGATGCGTTGGTTAAGATTTTCCAAAATTTCCTGGATGTTACAGGCCCATTCAAGAAAGGAGGGAGATAGAAAACAGGAATCTAGGTCAGTTAGCCTAAGATCTGTCATTGGGAAAGCCTTGGAATCCATAATTAAGACATCGGTGGGTGTGTAGAAAATGATAGTACAGTTAGTCAGAGTCCATGTGGGTTTATGAAAGAGAAGTGGAGTCGACAAATTTATTAGAGTTCTATGAGGATGTAACAAAGGGGACCCAGTAGATGTGATGTATTTAGATTTCCAAAGGCATTCGATAAGGTGCAACATAAAGGTTACTGTACAAGGTAAGAGTTCGAGGCACTGGGGGTAATGTGTTAGTGTGGTTTGACTGTCAGAGAACAGAATTGGGATAAGTGGGTTATTTTCAGGTTGGTGAGCTCTGATAAATGTGGTACCACAGAGATCAGTGCTTGGGTTTTAATGATTTATAATTCACGTTAATTACATGAATGAAGAGACCCCTAGTCTATTGTAGCCTGTTCTTTCTAGTTTCTATAACACTATTTGCATTTGGCAAATGAAGGATAATTTAGGATCGTTCACTTCTGTAGAATGAGGGGAAGTATAGATCAGCCTCGATCTTCTCAAATGGTGGAGGAGGCTCGAGGGGCAAACCCCCTCTTGCTCCTGCTTCTTACATTCTTGTGAATGTGTGTAAATGTTCTGCTTCCCTTCACATTGCCAGTGGATAGTGGCTTACTACTGCTATCTGAAGCTGCAGATGTTCCGGAGAACAGCGGTTCGCCTGGGGAGTGTTACTGGGCAGATGGTTGTCCAGGCAATACAAGAGCCATGATTGTCACGTGCCAGTGTGGTACCTGTCCGGAGCCTGCAGCCTGCAGGAATTACAGGACCTTCCTCCAGAGCCCCCACAAGGAAGAGGATGTCACAGCTCCAACACACAGGTGTCCAGGTTGGCATGAGCACCGATTGACCGAGAGAGTCAACACAGTAGTGAGGAAAGTCCAACCACCAGTCCAAGAGCAGGCAACCATTTCATCTCTCAAACAAATTAAAAGCTGCTGTGGATTCTTCAGGCAGTTTCCTTCCCTGCACATCAGTGGGTCTGCCAGAAATGGACAGCAAGCTCGAAGGAAAAGTGGCCAAATATTCCGATCCAGGAGTGATCCTTCCCTCTGTTCCTCCAGAGAAGGTGAACACTTTTATTTAAATAAGTTTAATTCCACCTCTGTTACCGTAAAGGTCATTGATGTTTCATATTGACCTCTGAACGTGCCCAGATCTAAGTTTAGAAATGTCCAATTGACCTCCAGGCTTGACAGCTCTTGAGGAAGAGTCCCAGATTTCCAATATCCCTGGAAAGGCAGGCTGTCATTTCACACTCGTTCCCCGTGTGTTCTGAACCTTCCCCTAAACACAAGAAGTCATTTTTCTCTATTAGCTACCAAATTCTTCATTCACCTAAAAAGGCTCAATAGAATGGAAATAAAATGGGGTGGTGATGTGGAATGGTGGCTCATGAGCATTACTTTCACGTTGTGAATTCACAATCATACCCACAGTGAAAAGCACCCCTGACTTCTCTCTAAAGAAGGAAATCAGGAGGGGCAAAAAGAGGGTACAAGACGGATCTGGCAGGCAGGATTAAGGAAAATTTTGAGAGATTCTATAGGTATATTAAAAGGGAGAAAATGGGTCCCCTTGAAGATCAGCTGGCCATCTGTGTGTGGAGCCACAGGAGATGGGTGGTATTTTTAATGATTAGTTCTCATCAATTTTTACTGTGGAGAAAATGATGGGTGCTAAAGAAATGAGGGAAATGAGCAGTGTTGTCTTAGACCACATATGAATTACCAGGGAGGAGAATTGGTGGCCTTAAAGCACATAAAGGTGGATAAATCCCCAGAGCCTGTCTGAGTGCATCCTTGGACCTTGTGGGAAGCTAGAGAAGAAATTGTGGAGGCCCATGCAGAGATATCTCTTTCATCTTTAGCCACAGGTGAAGTTCCAGAAGACTGGAGGGTGGCTAATATTGTACCATTATTTAAGAAGCCAGGGAACGAAAGGCTGGGTGAGCCTGATTATCAGTGGTGTGTAAGTCACTGGATGTTGTCTATATAGATTTTAGCAAGACCTTTGACAAGGTCCTGCATGGTAGGCTAGTCTGGAAGGTTAGACCACTTGAGATCCAGGGGGAGATAGTGGATCGGATTCATAATTGGCTTGATGGTAGGAAGCAGAGGGTGATGGTCGAAGGTTCTTTCTCGGACTGTAGGCCTGTGACCAGTGGTGTGCCACAGGGGTCAGTGCTGGGACCTTTGTTGTTCATTGTTTATATAAATGATTTGGATGTGAATATACATGGTTAGTAAGTTTGCGGATGAAACTAAAATAGGCGGTGTTGTCGACAGTGAAGAAGGTTATGAAAAGTGACATGGGGATCTTGAGCAGCTGGGTAAGTGAGCTCAGAAATGGCTTTCAAGTCAGATAATTGTGAAATGTTGTATTTTGGGAAGTCAAACCAGGGTAGGACTTGTACAGTGAATGGTCAGGCCCTGGGGAATGTTGTGGAACAGAGGGACCGAGGAGTACAAGCACGAAGTTCACTGAAAGTATCGTCACAGGTAGACAGGGTGGTGAAGAAGGCGTTTGGTATGCTGGCCTTCATCAGTTATGTTGCAGTTGTATAAGATGTTGGTGAGACCGCACTTGGAGTGTTGTGCACAGTTGTGGTTGTTCTGTTATAGGAAAGACAACATTAAACTGGAAAAAGTACAGAGAAGAGTTATAAGGATGCTGCCAGGACTCAAGGGCCTCAGTTATAGGGAGAGTTTGGACAGGCTAGGACTTTATTCCTTGGAATATAGGAGATTAAAGGATGACCTTATAAAGGTGCGTAAAATCATGAGGGGCATAGATAGGGTGAATGCACATAGTCTTTTACCCAGGGAAGGGGAACTAAAAGCTAGAGGGCATGTTTAAGGTGAGGGGGAAAGATTTTAAAGGAACTTGAGGGGCATCTTCTTCATTGCAGAGGGTTGTGAGTATGTGGAATGAGCTGCCAGAGGAAGAGGTTGAGGCAGGTACAATAACAACATTCAAGACATTTGGATAAATACATGGATAGGAGGGGTTTAGAGGGATATGGGCCAAATACGGGCAAATTGCACTAGCTCGGTGGGCACCTTGGTCAGCATGGATGAGTTGGGCCGAAGGGCCTATTTCTATGCTGTATTATTCTGTGACTATACCTGCACACTCCACCTGTTTACCCTGTGTTGTGGAGACAGTGCTGCCTGCTAGGCTGACAGGGCTTCCTTCAGTAGCAAGGTCAGCACGGACAGCATTTACTGACGGTCAGAATATAACAGCCCATTCCGTGACTCGATGGAAATAAGCTGCATGGTCACATCATTGCTGGGGATAAAAATGTGCCAGGGCACAGCACCTGGTGACAACTTCCTCTTGAATAAGTACACACCTCTCCATTGCATTCTCAGGACAGATGCAGAGTAAAGTTCTCTCCCAACTCTCCTGTGAAACTCTCCAAGGGCCTGTTCAGATACAGAGTAAGACTCTCTCTCTCTGCACCAGTCCCAACCTGCAAAGGGCTCTGGTACTGAAACAGTTTGATATTTTTCCACCTCAGCTCCTCCTTGTCTAAGTAATTTTTTTGTGTAAACTTATACTTTATACATCGTGTGTTCAAGATCATTTGACATTTCTTTGGTGTTCAAGGTGAGAAGTATCTTGGTGCAGCCCCAGGAGATGCAGCACAGTCGGTGGTTCCTGGATCACAGACCTCATGTAATGCTGGTAAACATTCAGTCTCATAATCTTCAGCGTGTCTCTGCTGCACCTTGCCCGGGATCTCAGAACAATAAGTGCACAGAGTTTACTGAGCCCATTGTTTTTGTGTAAACACTTTGGAAGAGCTAGAGATATCTCCTTACAGAGGTTGCGGGGAGACATGATGTTCCAAATCATGATGGTGGAAGGATTTTAATAAGAAGATACTGTTCTTCCATTCTGGTAAATCTCTCCTTTGCCTCTTTGAAGGCATTAACACTCGTATAAAATAATATGTTTGGTGAGAGAGTAACTCTCTCTCCAAGGTAACAATTTTGTCTGGTTTGATTGAATAGGGTGTTGGGAGAGAGAAAGGAGCAGAGAATGGGTAAAGACAGAAGGGCCATGGAGAGGCAGAGCTATAGATTGGGTAGTTTATTTGGAATTCTACACCCTGCCCAGAGAAGGAATCCTTTACATGCAACCACTGAGGCAATCAAATCATTTGGATCCTTTCCTCTGTCGTGACTTAGATTGATGTCTGAAATGGGGATGTCCTATGGATGTTCCTAGGGTCACAGGAGGTGGGGGGGGGGGGGGGGGTGGGGGTGGTTGGTGAGGGAGTGGCAGTGACTCATTGTGTAAGGAATATCTGTCCAAACACCAATGGTGACTATTGCTCCATGTCTGACTGTGAGGAAGTGGCAGGTGATTGTTGTGCAATCAAAGACAAAACCAGGAGGGTTGCCCCGGGTCCTACGTAACGCTGGCTGAGAGTCATAGAGATCAAGGGTCATTCTCTGTCTCTGATGGAGAAGACTGCGGGACGGACAGGGGTCACATTTACCACTCGTGTGAAACCTTTAGCCAGGGCTTGTTCTACTTGTGCTGAGCAGAGAATCTCCATTCCCTCCATGCTGGGGCCAGGACCGGCGATCACAGCTCAAATGAAGGTTATGTTTGTGCCTATGGGTGGTTTGCTCACGGACTGTTTCTCCTCGTCCCTCAGCTGCACCCCCTGGACCTTGTTCCCTCACTTGCAGCTGCTCCAAACATTTCCATCCTGTGAACCAGCAGAAGGATGAAGAGAAGGTGGGCAAGTGGATGAAGCAGCAAACCCTGTGGGAAGTCCCCAGCCAGCGACCACATTCCTTCCTCGACTTAACAACCTACAAGGACACAAAAATCCTGGTGGCTAAATTCTTGGAGCATTCAGACTGCAGCCTGCCCCCTGAGGTACAACATGTGGTCAACAGCATCAGGTCTGTCATTAACTTGGATGAGTGGCACATGGAGGAGGCCATTTACAGTGCCAGTGTCAACGATCAGGTGCGTGAGGAACAGCACTTGATGCTTTTTATTGTTCTCGGTCTCTGGTAATTCCTGAATGATCAGAGAATGTTTGCTGTTGATGGTGGCAGGTCTCTTCCTGTCAGTTTGCAGGGATCCCCAGTCAGCAGGCATTTCCCCGGCTTTAAGATGCTAACGTTCCCTGCCATTGCTGAGTTCCCCTGCAGCACAAGTGCGAGGTGCACTGGAATTTTTTGGTGGTGGGGTGGTGAGGCGTGGAGTTCCCCCAGGGGTTACAGGGTTTCTTTGTGTCACACCAGTTCTCTAGTCATAGTCACACAGCACAGAAACAGGCCCTTTGGCCCATCATGTCCGTGCTGACCATCAACTACCATCTGTTTCCTAGTTACTAGCACTTCTTGGCGGTTGTTTGTCAGGACACAAATATTATGAGTATCTGGCTCCACCCCCCTGAGGCAGGGTGCTTCGGATTCTGAACCTCATAGGAGAAAAAAATTCCCCTCAGATTCCCTGTAAATCTTTGCCCTCTAGTGTTAGACACCTCTACAACAGGGAAAAGTTTCCTACTGTATCCCCTCTTGGTCTTCTCTGCTTCAAGGAAAACAAGCCCAGTGTCTCCAGTCTCTCCTCTTAGCATCCAGGCAATCTGCATGGGTAACTCTCCTCTGCACTTTCTCTAGTGTCATGACCAGAACTGTACACAGTGCTCCAGCTGTGACCTAACCAATGTTATATGAAGTTGTACAATGTCACCCTCTGCTCTTGTATTTTGTACCCCCGCTAATCAAGGCAGGTATCCCATATGCCGTCTTCACCACATTATCTGCCTGTGCTGTCACCTTCAGAGATCCTGGAATGTATGACGAGGTCCCGTGGTACTTCGCAGAGCCCTACTATATATATCCAACCTTTATTGGTCCTCCCCAAGTGCATCACCTCGCACCTATCTGGATTAAATGCCACCTCCCATTATTCTGCTTAACTGTATCATCCTGTAGCCAATGACTATCCTTCTCACTATTAGCAGCACAAACAATTGTCACCTCCAAACTACTAATCACAGCTCCTACATTCATAACCAAATCATGTATAGAACAGGGTCAAGGGGCTGCATGAACTCTGAGTTTGCAGTGAGACGTGTCTGCACCGTACCACAGGAGTCAGGTCTGGACCTGGAGTCTGAGGATTTCACGTGGCTTTAACGATCTCTGTATCCCATTAGGTAATGACAAGCTCTCATGATCTGGTGGCTGCGCCGAGACTGCACTTACAGGAAGACCCACATCTCCAGAGCTATGGTGACCTTGGCTCCTCGTCAGTCTCGTGCTACAATCTGCACGGCCGCAGGATTGAAGCAGAGCAGCCTCATGGTTTGATAGGAGTGAGCAGAGAAACCATTCTGTGAGGACATGGGATGGAGGAGACACTGGCCAGGATGGACCCTGGAGCCTTTACAGGAACATGTCTGCTCCTTCAAAATTACCTTGAGTTTATGGTGGTCTGGAACTCAGGATGGATTCTTTCCCAGACTGATGATGCTATCAGAAATACCTCGAACCATTAGTTATGGAGGACGAGTTCTAACCTCTGTGCAGTCTGGGATGGTTCTGCTGCTTGACCCTGTTTCCAAGTGTCATGACCCACCAGGGCTCCACTCTGCTCCTCCCACTGATGTTCAGCACACTGTTTCTGGAGTGGGAGGCAATGAGGATATTCTACATCTCCAGGCCAAGAAGTGTGAGCGCAGTGAATGAGAGGGTCAGTCAACAGTGTAGAGATTACTCCTGAACATTACCGGCAGCTCTTCAAACTGCAACAAAAGTATTAACAATCTGTGCCTGTGAATTAGTCAGTGCCAAAGCTCAAAGTGGGCTGGACCAGTTGACCGTAGTTTCTCCCAGGAGGAACTGAGATAGCCCGTCGTCCAACCAGCCTACAGCCACTTGGTGGCTATGTCCTGCCACTGCCAGCCCCAGAACAGGCGGAAATGACTGATAGAGTTTTCATAATCATAAATCGAATAAAACACCAGCCTGTTGTAACATCCTCTGTTGTGCGCAAGGGAGCAATACTGCAGTTCTGTGCTGCTGCTGGGTGTATTAAATATTACAGGTGACACCCCCCCCCCCCCCCCCCCCGTGTAATGGGGGGAGGGGGTTGCGTTCCTAGAAAATGATCTGTATCAGAATCTTCTGTAACACCAAACTGCATCCTCTGCACACGTGTCAGGAAATGAGTCGGAAAAAAATGGTATTATTTACTTTGTTTAACAAATTCCGTAAATGAATTTTATTCAGTATCTCAAATTTTTGGATAGTGATTTGTGAATTCTGTAAGGGTGAATTTTTGTGAGCCGAACAGCTGTAACACCAGGGTCGCCTGTATTAATACATTTTAGCATTTGCAAAGAAAAAAAATGTAAATTATTAGTTAACCTAATGGCAAATGAATACAAAGCCTTGTGAGCGAGCTCAGTCTGTACAGTTTGACTCTTAGAATATTAAATAAGCTGATTTATTTTTATGCATCTTTCAAATTGTATTGAATCCTGTGGATTAAAGATTAACTTTTGTATGTTATTCCAAACAAACAAATTTGTTGGCATTGGCTCTTCAAAGAATTTTATGCTCAGTGTTCTTACTTCTACTCAGCCTCTCTTTCTGTTCTGTCAACATCACCCCAACCACCCCCTCCGCCCCAATCCCTGGTCCTCTTGTCCCCTCCCTTCCCCTCTGCCAGTAATCATTTCTGGATTTGTTCCATTGATATTTCAACATCAACTGTCATTAACATCTTTTATTTCAAATTCTGTTACTCTACCTTCAGCTTCATACAACAGTCACTAAAACAACTGACTACAGAATCTGCCCTCTTCCAACTGGACCAACAAGGAGGAAAAACAACTAAAATCGAGCCTCTAATGGCAGCTACAACGTTTCAAAATATAAATGGCAGAGACTCTTAAGGTAGCCAACTTGCCCAGCAGCAACAACACACTGCACAAACGAAGGCCAGACCGTGCCTCGTGTCACTGGCGATATACAGCTGAACTGTTGCACACTAACGAGGATAAATATACAAAGGAATCTCCCTGTAAAGAACGAGAGGAGCCAAGAGCTCAGTGTTAACTGGCTGTCAGGTATCTGTGTTCCCATTGCTAACGGTAACAGATTGTCACTGAATGCTCCTCTTTATCGGACACTCAGTTATTTATTGCACATCCACAGCATGTGGCAGTGACATTTGTCTTCATCAATAACTTTGGAAAGAAACTGGGTCTGATTTTATAAAATGCAAAGAATTTTCTTATTTTCCAGCAGAGGGCAGGTGCCGTACAATGCCTCAATGGCAGCGGCCACAGCGTGGTGGGGAGGGAGGGTAGTGACATGCAGACACACAGACTGACAAGACAGAGACACAAGGGACACGCACCGCACACGCACAGGACACGGGAGGAACTGTCATAGTCTTCATTCCACTGATCATCTCATCCTCAAAGAAGTTTCGACAGGTTTCCTGGAAGCTCTTGTTCACTGAGGATGGGGCGGTCCACTCTCAGATGTATAATGGTGTTTCCTGCCCAGTCAAGAGCCTGAACATGGCAGCTGGCATCGTCTTCATGTGAATCTACGGTTATTTAAAATTAAGCAATTAAAATCTGCAATTTTTTTTCAAATTCATTCACCCATCTGAAATGTGGGGAGGGACGGGGAGAGGAATCAAGGAGGTGGAAGAAGAAAAGGAGCTGGGAGGGAAGGGAATCAAGGATGAGGAAATGGAAGAGGGGATATCAAAGTTACCTTCAACCAGGGGTTCTTACCTCACCCACTGAATTGGACAGGGCCTGGACAATCTTCTCATGGGCTGTAGCCACAACACTCTGCCCATTGATCTCGATGATGCGATGACCCACTCTGACTCCACCGCGTTCCGCGATACCACCTCGCATCAAGCTACAAATCTGTAACAATAACAGTCATCAATCACTGCCAAGGCCATCCCTGCTCAGACAGTTCCACCTAATGTTCCCAGCTGTGCGAGGAGGACCAAACACACTGCTGTACACATCCTGATCTCTCCAGCCCCTCAGTTCCTAATCACAGAGATTGGAGTTACCTTGCATTGCGGTGAATGACATACACAGAGGAACATCCACGGGAGAAGGTTCAGCACAGGCTGACTGGTGCCCAAGTGGAGATCTTTCTGCAGCTGAGTTCAATTAATGGAACAGTCAGTGTTGGAGTCTGAAGCTAGGAGAAAATGAATTTCTCCATCTACTGAAGAGAGGGAGGTACTTCTAAACTGTGAGAACACGTGGTTGAGATCTTGGATTCTGCGAGAGCTCAGATAATTTTTTTTTGAACTGTCATGAGGGGAAGAAAGGGCCAGAAGACCCAGGGCAGGGTTGGCTAATTCTGTAAAGAGCACTTGTGTTTATTTCATTGTACCAGTGAAGCTCCCTCCTCTGCCATCTGTCTAGTCCAGAAGAGGTAGAGATGTCCAGGGAGTAGGATAGTTTTGTTTGTATCAATCAGAAGCAGAGCTTGGATGAGATGGAAACAGCAAGTCCAAGGAGAACAAGAACCAAAGACACTGTTTCTGGTACTCTAGCTCCACCCACCTTGGTGACCATTTCCCCCACACCCAGCCTCCTCTCCTCCCCTAAATATCTATTTAGGAAACCAGGTTACATTTTACAGACCCTGCTGAAGTGCTGGGCTTTGAACTAGGGTGGCATAAGTTCCTGGACCCCCTAGCCAACCCAGTTTCTCTGTGGACAACACCCTCTTGCACTGGTAGAACAGCCGCCGCTTGCTGCTCCTTCACTTCTTAAAACTGTGAACATCAAAGCACGGCCACAAGTGTTACATCCACTCAATGTGGTAGCGGAGGCCTGTCAGGCAACATTCATCTCTCCAGATCTGTCCTGTCAGGACGCAGCAGATTTATGGTAGGACAACCAAATGGCTTACGAACTGACATTGACCACCACCAGCTCTCAACAGGCAGATCCCTGGGGACTTTGCGAGCTCACTATGGAGCTCCTGTGGAAACTGTGATGACCTTCCATCAGGACCTTTCGCCCTAACTCTTATCCAATGAAAGGTCATCAACCTGCAACCTTGTGTGTCTTCCATCAGATGCTGCCTGATCTGCTGAGTGTTTTAGTACTGTAGAACTAATAAGAAACTGTTCAACCTGTGGCACCTACATTCCAGCATGAAGGTCACCCCAGCCTCAGTAGTCAAGCTTCAGTATGCAGACACTATTTGGTTTGTGTGCACTCAGAGGCTAAGCCGTCATCAAGTTGTCCAGTGAGGCATTCAAGAGGATGGTCCTGACACTCAACATGCGCATGGCAAAGCCTTTCTACCAACCTGTCCCAGCTGCACTACTCTGTTCTCCGACAACAAAGGGTCAGGGTGAGACTCCGGAAAATGTGGCTATCAAGGACCACTTCCCAGCAGAGGCAAGCATCAATAAAAGTGACGACTGCTTTCACTGCACCAGCACAGCCATTGGCCGATTGAGTAAAAGAGTGATGAAGATCAAGACCTCAAATTTCACAAAACTCATGGTCTACTGGGCGGCAGGAATCTCTCTCCCCCAATGCCCTTCTGAGACCTGACTACATACAGTGGCGTGCAAAAGTTTGGGCACCCCTGGTCAAAATTTCTGTTACTGTGAATAGCTAAGCGAGTAAAAGATGACCTGATTTCCAAAAGGCATAAAATTAAAGATGACATATTTCTTTAATATTTTAAGCAAGATTACTTTTTATTTCTATCTTTTATGGTTTCAAAATAACAAAAAAGGAAAAGGGCCCAATGCAAAAGTTTGGGCACCCTGCATGGTCAATACTTAGTAACACCCCCTTTGGAAAGTATCACAGCTTGTAAATGCTTTCTGCAGCCAGCTAAGAGTCTTTCAATTCTTGTTTGGGGGATTTTTGCCCATTCTTCCTTGCAAAAGGCTTCTAGTTCTGTGAGATCCTTGGGCCGTCTTGCATACACTGCTCTTTTGAGGTCTATCCACAGATTTCCTATGATTTTTAGGTCGGGGGACTGTGAGGGCCGTGGCAAAACCTTCAGCTTGTGCCTCTTGAGGTAGTCCATCGTGGATTTTGAGGTGTGTTTAGGATTGTTATCCTGTTGTAGAAGCCATCCTTTTTTCATCTTCAGCTTTTTTTTTTTACAGACTGTGTGATGTTTGCTTCCAGAATTTGCTGGTATTTAATTGAATTCATTTTTCCCTCTACCAGTGAAATGTTTCCCATGCCACTGGCTGCAACACAAGCCCAAAGCATGACTGAATCACCCCCATGGTTAACAGTTGGAGAGGTGTTCTTTTCATGAAATTCTGCACCCTTTTTTCTCCAAACTTTCCTGCATCCTCACCACAAAATTCAGCATCAGAAGTTTGCAAAGGAACATCTAAACAAGCCTGATGCATTTTAGAAACAAGTCCTGTGGACGGATGAAGTTAAAATAGAAGTTTTTGGCCGCAATGCGCAAAGGTATGTTTGGAGAAAAACGGGTGCAGATTTCTGATGAAAAGAACACTTCTCCAACTGTTAAGCATGGGGGTGGAATGATCATGCTTTGGGCTTGTGTTGCAGCCAGTGGCAAGAATATTAAAGAAACATCTCATCTTTAACTTCATGCCTTTTGGAAATCAGGTCATCTTTTACTCGCTTATCTATTCACAGTAACAGAAATTTTGACCAGGGGTGCCCAAACGTTTGCATGCCACTGTATATCAGGCACTAGAAAGATGCAATCACATTGTCCCCATAAAATCCCCTTCACTGGGAAGGTCTACGAACCGATGTCCATGCTGAGGACACCACCCCCAGCATCAAGGCCCTGATTACAATCAGACAGCTCCGTTGAGCAGGCCACATTGCTCAGGCGCCTGACATCAGACTCCCCGAGCAGACAACCATTCTGAGCTCTGACACAGGAACCGATTACAGAATCAACAGAGGAAGAGATTCAAGGACATGCTCAAACCCTCCTTGAAGAAATGCCACATCCCCTCTGGCCCACACCCACTCAAGGTGAAGGAGCGTTTGGCACTGAGAACCTTCATGTCACCAAGTTCATGCATAAGCAGTGGAAGGAGCCACTGCCTCACAAACTGCCCACCCACCACCTTGTCAACCACCTCCTGCCCAACTTGTGGAAGAAACTGAAGTAGAAACAAGTCATCTTCAACCCTGATGGACAGTCTAAGAAGAATTTCCAGCATTTTCTATTCCAATCGCAGATTACAAAAATCTTCGCTTAAACTATGTCTTCTCCCCTGGACATCATACTGGCCCACGTGATCCACTCTAAGTTGTCCTGGCCGGTCCATTCAGGACAATATCCATCTGGTCTGATACCTAATCAGCCATTTACAGTGGGTTGGTCTGTCTTTCCATCCCTTGACCAAGAGCAGGCGTTTGACAAGATGGGTCATGAACACCTCTCCAGGACTGTGCAAGTGTTTGCATTTGCACCACATTTTGTGGCCCTGGTCTGACATCTGCACACTGCCACAGAGTGTCTCAATGCAGTTGACAGGTTCTTGACAGCTCTCCTTTGCTTTGAGAGAGAACTCCCGTCCAATTAATTCCATCTGCGTGGAGCCATTCCTGTTGTAGGAGGAGGAGGTTGGCAGGTGTCTCCGCATGGACAGGTGGTCCTCCAGCTTACACCAATAACGTGCTTCTCATAGTCACAGATCCCGGTGACCAGCAGAGGATGAGTAAATACCAGCAGGTCTTTTCCATCACATCCTCCACAAAGGTCAACTGGGAGAAATATTCCGGACTCTCAGCAGGGCCACACCCCTCTCTGTCTGCTGGTTTACCCGAGCCCCATCCAGGAACCTAGCTGGCAAACTTGCAGGAGTTGGAGGCGAGAGCCACTACACAACTCGGGTGCTGGTCAGGACTACTGAGTGCTTTCCTGCAGGAACTGAGTGCCCATCATAAACCAAGGAACGCAGGAATATAAGAAAAGGAGCAGTAGGCCACTTGGCCCCTCAAGCCTGTCCCATTGTTCAATATGATCATGGCTGATCTGCTCCAGG
The DNA here is from genome assembly GCF_009764475.1 of Pristis pectinata. Lineage (NCBI taxonomy): Eukaryota > Metazoa > Chordata > Chondrichthyes > Rhinopristiformes > Pristidae > Pristis > Pristis pectinata. The sequence continues at coordinate 21,248,694 of NC_067436.1, forward strand.
CTGCAACCCTTCTGTCCCAGTTCACCAAAACGCTGAATTCCCTGAGCTTTCAAACATGAAAGATCATTCCTATCTCCTCTTTAAATCCCCCCAGTAATCCAGCCTCCACAACCCTCCAGCAGAGAGTCTCAGAGATTCACCACCTTCTGCCAGAAAAAATTCCTACTCACCTCAGTGTGACTGCCCCGTTATCTTGTAGCCATGGCCCTCATTTGAGACTCTCTCACTAGTGGAAACCGGTGACCCTAATGCTGTGATACCAGTTGGTTACTTTGGCCCCACCCTTATTTTAGATCCAGAGAAAGCTGGTAGATTTCTGCGAGACAAGAGGAATCAGTAGGTCTCTGCCTAAGTTTCTCAATGGATGGCAGTCAGTTGCTGCTGTAAGCCCCTACCTGGGTTGTCTTTCAGTCTTCAGACCCTGAAGTTCCACAGATGTTGATACTTCTCTGCCACAGCAATGTCTCCAAGATGACACACAGCTCCCACTGGCAGCTCTCTGAGGGAGTTGTCCTTCCAGAGTTGTGCTCCCCCACTGACAGAGGACAGACCAAACCACTCAACCACAGGGTTTGTGGCCAAAGCTTCCAGGAGCCCTCAAGTTGGTCCCACACACTAAGCCATCTCTCAGAAATGCGCCCTGTGCTATTCCACACCGCATAGCGAGGTTTCCTGTAGGGGCTCCCACACTGTTCCTCGCCCTCATCCACCAGCTGATAGAGAGGGGGTCACCAGTGGATGGCTCTTCATGGAGGACTCCTCCCCCTCTGGGGCCGGGGGTGGGGGGTGAGTGTGGCACAAAGCCATCAAAAGCAGAGTCATAGATCCTGGACGAGACCAGCTGTGATTCCAGCCTGTATGTGTTCGTATATTTGGAATGTGGAAGGTTGATTATTTAACGGGCGGGGGGGGGTTACTCCTCGAGTTCCAGTTGCTTCTGACCTGGTTATGATAGAACTTTATAAAACACTGGTCAGGCCACAGCTGGAGCACAGTGGGCAGTTCTGGTCACCACACTACAGGAAGGATGTGACTGCACTGGAGAAGGTGCAGAGGGAACTCACCAGGGTGTTGCCTGGGATGCAGCATTTCAGTTATGAGGAGAGACTGGAGAGGCCGAGTCTGTTTTTCTTAGAGCGGAGGAGGTGGGGGGGATCTGATAGAGACTCACAAAACTATGAGGGACACAGTTGAAACTGAGAGTAGGAAACTTTTCCCCATAGTAGAGGTGTCTAAAACTAGAGAGCATAGGCTTAGGGTCAGAGGTAAAAGGGTTAAATGGGATACGAGGAAGTACTTTTAACCCAGAGAGTGGTTGGAATACATTGCTTGAGGCAGAGATTCCCACAGATGAGCACCAATTGCCACAGAAGGCTACAAACCAAGTGTTGGTAAATGAGATCAGTACAGATGAGTAGTGGGTGGTCAAAGGGCTCTGTGCTCTGTGATAAAGAGATTGGGATTGCAAAGTAACAAACCTCTTGTGTTGCTTCTGCTCATGGTACCAACTTCGTACTTCCTATAGTATCCTTACCTTGTCCCACACTGTAGATCCAATCTGCTCACACAATGGTGCAGCCTACCACTGCCACTTCCTGGTCATTTACTACAATACAGACAGGCTGAAACAACTTCATCACTCAGTCCTGAAGGGTCTCGACCCAAAACATCGACTGACCATTTCCCTCCATAGATGCTGCCTGCAGTTTGTTCCTCCAGCAGTTAGTGCATGATGTGTCCCCACAAATATCATTTAGAGATATCATGCATTCCTGACAACCATCACACAGATTGATCAATAGGAAATAAATCAGTCACAACAGCACTTACTGTCAGGATAGAAACACCCACACTATTCGGGAACCACAGAGAGTCAGGAACAGCACAGGATGGTTTGGGAAAAATGTTGTTACAGAGGAGAACAGAGGGAGCAGCTCACTGAGCGAGAGGCTGCTCGGAGGGAGTCACTGAGGGAGCGTCGCATTGTGGGAGGGGCAGTACAGAGAAGCACTGTACAATCAGGGAGAACTGTTGGAAAGGCTGCACTGCGGGAGTGCCTCACTCTTAGAGAGGAAGTATCTTTTGAAGGGAGATCAGTTGTGGGCTTTTATTTTTGGGAGCTTACAGTCAGGGTATGGGTCCTCAGCCATGGCAGGGGCATGTTATCTGGTCACGAAGCTGTACAGCACAGAAACAAACACTTCAGCCCACCCCATCTAGGCTAACCATAAGCCTCTCCATGCCAATCCCATTTGCCTGCATTAGGCCTGTATCCCTCTACACCTTTCCTATCCAAGTACCTGCTCCAATATCTTTTAATACCAGAGTGGTGGGTGCCTGGAATGTGCTGCCAGGGGTGGGGGTGGAGGCAGATACAATAGAGGTGTTTAAGATGCTCTTAGACAGGCACATGGATGTGCAGAGAATGGAGGGAGATGGACAATAATGCAGGAGGGATTAGTTTAGTGAGGCGTTTAACTACTAAGTGTAATTAGTTTGGCACAACATTGTGGGCTGAAGTGTCTGTTACTGTGCTGTACTGTTCTATAAACATTGTAATTGTATACGCCTCCACCTCAGCTCGTTCCAGATAACCAGCACACTCTGTGTGAAAAACTTACCCTTACGATCTTTGCATTTCTCCCCTCACCTTAAACCTGTGCCCTCTATGGTTCTGGACTCCCCTGCCCTGGGAAAAAGATTCTGATTTTCTATATTATTCATGCCCCACATCATTTTATACATCTCCAAAAAGTCATCCCTCAGCCTCGTACGTTCCAGTGAAAATAAACCCAACCTATCCAATCTCTCCTTGGAACTATAGCCCTCCATTCCAGGCAACATCCTGCTGAATCTCTCCAGCACTCTCTCTACATCCTTCCTTTCTCTACACCACATCCTTCCTGTAGTGCGGTGACCAGAACTGTATACAATACTCTGTGCGGCCTGACCAACGATTTGTACAGCTGCAACGTGAGGTCCGATGGGAGTCATGACCCAGGTGAGATTTGCTGCAGGGAGTTGTAGAGCAAAACAGCACAGAAACATCTCCCTATAACTCAGTCCAGAGTCCTGGCACCATCCTCATAAATCTTCTCTGACATCTTGTACAACTGCAACATAACATCCCAATTCCTGTACTCAGTGCCCTAACTGATGAAGGCCAGTGTGCCAGACGCCCTCACCGCCCAGTCTACCTGTGACGGCACTTTGCAGGGTGATTCCCTGATACTCACAATGCCGTTCTGGACGCTGAAGCCCAGCTGGTACTTGAGATCGGGCCGTTTTATCAGCACGGTGGTGACTGGAGGGCAGCTCACAATGTTCAGCTTCACCTGAACCTGGTTCTTCAATCCCTGCGAACAAGACACCTTATTAAAGCTCACACACCGTGGCACCAACCGGGGTGAAGCAGCACGAGTTACATACCACCCTGTCCGCACCTAGGAAGCAACATGTCTTGCCTGTGTCTGGCAGCAAGCAGGTGGGTGCATGCGTGAGGGAGCACACGTTCAGGTGTGTGAGAGTGGGAAGTGTGTGGGACTGTGGAGTGAGCTGTATACCAGCAGTGTTTTAGTGTGTTGGGGGTGTGAACAGGATTAAATTCAATGTGGGTGCCATACAGATGGGAGCAAGGAGCTGGGAACACTCCAGACCTGGGGCACTGGGCAGGTGGAGCTCAGCCCATGTCAAGGACCAGGGTACCTGTGACAGATGATGCCACATCACCCCGCGGCCCAGACTGCACTCTCCGACCGCAGGGAGCACTACAACCATCACCGTGCTGGCGCAGCTCGTACCTTGATTATTCCCTGACAGGTGGCGAGAGGGAGCCCCACCAGGCTGGTGCCATTGATGGACATGATCTGGTCTCCGATGCTGAGCTTCCCCGAGCGAGCAGCTGGGCCTCCGTTCATCATGTTCGCCAGGATGACGGTTGGGAGAATCGAGCCCCACCCCGACTCCACAATCACCACCCCAAAGATCTCGCCCTTCAGTTTCTCAACGTGCAGCTGTCAAAACCCACAAGGCAAAAGCAAAAGTGTCAAGAGCAGAAAACCGTGACGAGTTGCATCTTTGTCAAATCACCAAACAGCAAAATCATTTCGGCCGAGTAGGAGTGATTCCAGAACTCAGGAAAACCTCTGGCAGCATGGAGAGAGAGTCTCCACTGAGGTCAGGGGTGTTGGGTGTGACCCAGACACACAGTAATCAGTACTGCCTGTGTGTACAAACACAACCTTCACATTACATGTTTCCTCTCCCATTCCTCCCCTCTGAATTTGTTCAGAAGCCTGCAACATCCCTAAATCCTTCTGTTCTGCTTCAAACATTAACTGTTTCTCTCTCCACAGATGCTGCCTGATCTGCTGAATATCCCAGCATTTTTTGTTTGAGTTTGACTTTGCCTTCAGTCTGTGATTGATCAAAGGGAGTAGGAACGTCTCTGGATCTGGGGGGACCAGTGCCTTGAGTACGGGTTGGGGTCTTCAATGCCAGGAAGTACACATAGGAAGTAAGGCGTGACCTCGGGGGAGTAAGCACGGGAAGGAAGGCCTGACCTCGGGGGAGTAAACATGGGAAGTAAGGGTTGTGTCTCTGAAGGTGGTCATCCATGGGTGAGGACAAGGGGTGGACGAGTTTCAGGAGGAGTTGGGTGGGGAGGGAATGTTGGGGGGGGCTGCGGATGGAGGGAGTGTGTCTTGGGGAGTGGGAGGCGCAGGGTCCCGTGGATGGGGAGGGTCACATCATACAAACCTCCTTGCAGTTGGCCGAGTTGGAGTAGTGGATAAGGTCGTCGTTGTACATCTCCTGTGTGTTGATAATGTCACTGTACTCCTTCTGGCTAAGGTCCTCGGGATTAATGCCATTGGCTCGCAGAAATTCTTGGTAGGCTACGCTAAACGCCTGTCCGATGGACTGAGCAATCAGCTGTGCCTGCAATGGACAAGGATGTTACTGAACACAGCAACGGTTGAAACAAAAGCCACACAGGCTGCTTTAACACCAGCCCATACACTCAGCCACTCACACGTCAAGTGTTTAAACAAACCCACAGTTCTCAATTAATTCCTCAAATGCTGTACAAAGCATTAGGACCTCTCTCCCACAGATGCAGAAGCTTAATTTAAAGCCTTCCGGTTTAATCCTTAAAACCAACAAGGAATCCTCCATCGCATCACCGTGAGGTCAAGGTAAGGTCGAGACCTATCACCATGAGGTCGGGACCTCACCATTATCCTGCCAGGTATGGCAAGATCCCAATCTGCATGCTGTGGGATGAGGTAGGGGCCCATGAATACCTCCGCCCCCACAATGGTCTCACTCTCTAGTTGTAACCGAGCAACAGATTGGGATGGGGAAATCAGGAAGTGCCTTCTTATACTCACATCCTCTGACTCAAACACATGGCACACCATCTTGTACTGTTTCTTGCCTTCCTGGGTCCCGGGAGTGGTCTCGATACAATCCTGGGAGGCTGCTCGTGGGACCCGTCTCCGTGCCATCAGAACCACAATGTTGCCAATATCCGCGATGTAGGAGATAGTACGGAGGGCGTGATCCATCATTGGCTCCTGGAACAGACGTTACAACATCAGCAGCTGGTGACAGACTTCATTCACTGCTAGACACCACAACTCTCCACCACTGGCTCAAGAAACACAGAACACCTCAACCCACTGCAGAGAGGACCCGGCAACAGGACAGTGGCCAGTGTAGAACTACTGGCCGCTTCAATCGTTTGACAACAGTTAGTTCCAGCTCAGTAAGGAGCAGTCTCGCCTCCATGGCAGGTGATTCAGCAGCCAATAGTCTAGGTCAGCACTTCCATACCCGGGGTGCAATTACTCTCAGAGGGAGGGCAGGATGGACAGAGTGCTGCACTGTCAGAGCAGCAGGACTGAGGGTGGGTAACACTCTCAAGAGGGATAGTACTGAGGGAGGAGCATAGAACTGTCAGAGGGACAATACTGAGGGGGTGTCACACTGTGGGAGGGGTGGTACTGAGGGTCACATTGAGGGTCACACTGTGGGAGGGGCAGTGAGGGAGGGTCACACTGTAGGAGAGGCAGTACTGAGGGTCACATTGAGGGAGAGTCACACTGAGTGAGCTCTCTTGTCCAGCTGGATGTTCTGGTTGTGAAAATCCAGAAGTGCAGTTGTGGAGAACACTGGAAGGTGGGAGTGTGGAGTTCATCTTTAGCAGTGGACTGTAGCAGTTTTTCTTCCCAGAAGGATTCTGTTTTCCAAAGTTTTCTGAGTCTGTTTCGAGCGCTGTGGGAGCAGCAGTGGCTGGCAGATTGCCAGGGTTCACTTCTGAAATTTATTGGGAGCTGGGACGGAATTTATTCTGGCCGTTAACATCGGTGAGCTCCCTCCCACCCAAGAACTTGGCCCAGGGTGACTGGGTGAAGAGTTTTCTCGGCGACTCCTTGGACTTTCGTGCGGCTAGAGGAACACCAGGACTGGCCCGGAGGTGGACGTTCCTCACTCTGCAGCGAGAGGGACAGCACTGGCTCCATCACACAGGCAGTCCTGGTTATCTGAAGAAGTCTCCCACCTTCTCTGCACTGCTCTTTTGAGAGACTAATTAATGGTATGCTCTGCTGGTTGTAGAACAGTTTATCACACCAGCAGCGTGCTGTAATTACTGACTGCGTGGTGCGTATCATGGGGGGCTGCAGCTCTGAGATGGCAGGGCCTCCGTCCTATGCAGCAGTTGTAGCTCCTGGAGGCACGGCCCCTGCAAAGGCCTCAGCCTTCAGGCTAGTGGCTCCAAACACCATAAGACGTACTGTTCCTTCATCAGTCGGTCTGGATGGCGGTTTAACAGCTGTGTCTCAGACTGTGGGAGGTACGGCGGGTGTTGCTGCGGTCACCAGGTTGTAAGGGAGGACTGTGTTTTTCCTGCAGTCTGATGCAGACGTGTCCCTGGCCCTGAGTAGGGGACTGATGTCGGGGGAGGCCTTCATGCCAGTGGAGCCAGTGGGGTCCCGGGGCAGCGGGTTGTCCTTTCCAACGACTTTCCCCATGTAGCTGATGAGGTCCTCCTCCCCCACCGTGAGGTGCCACGTCTGTAAGGCGTTTGGGCATGTCCGTAGGCACTGCCCTGCCGCCAGACTTCTGGATCCGGGGGTGGTGGGGTCTCCCTCGACCTTTGATCCTGGGGGTGGGGTTGTGCCTGAGGTGGAACCTCCCGACGGGACTGCCACATGGTGTGGGGTGGGCGTGTTGCCCAGTGGCAGCGACTGCTCGGAGGAGGGCAAGGAGGACTGCCTCATCTCCAGCGCCGGGTCGCGGCGTTCCTGGTGGACACCCGGGGGAGATCTGGGAGTTCCTGGTGGACACCCGGGGGAGACAGTACAAGGCCCAGCTGGCCACCTGCCGCTGGGCGGATCTGCCAGGGGTTGTGCAGTCCATCTGCAACATCCTTAAGGAGAAGGGAAAGGAGACAGGCGTGGTTTGAGAGGAGAGGTGCCACTTCAAGAAGTCTTGAGGGCCCCAGTAGCTAGGTGTAGGGTGAAGGGGAGCTCGGGAGGGGGCCCTGCGTCCTTAAGTCCTGTCAGTTCATTTGCCAGGACCCCTCAGTGGAACACAGGTAAACCCCCAGAGAGAGGAGGTGTGTGCTCCACTCAAAGGGCAGCAACTCCTCTGGCAGGGAGTCCACCAAAAGACCCGAGCACTTCGCCCAGTTGACCCTGGCGGAGGACGCGGCCTGGTGGGTCTTCTCCTGGACCTGGCTAAGCTGGCCATCCATGGGTTCAGGCGGTGGGCAGTCGAGGGTTCTGGCTGAGCCAACTACCTGCCCCTCTTCCAGGCTTATGTCCGCACCTGGGGTCCTTGGAGAGGGAGAACCCTATATCCAGGATCAGTGGACCCTCCAGGGGATCGCGTGTCGTAGACGGTGTCAATGGTATTTTCATTTGAAGTAGTGCGTTTAGCAGTAACTTAGTTAGCGTCTGATGTGTAGTTCTTTTTGTTGTAGTGCCAATTGTAATAGTTGCTGTAGTTTTTGACTCTGTGTGTCATTTTCTAGTGCTTTTAGTGAATAAACTTTTGTATATTAAAAAAAGGGGACAGTACTGAGGGAGTGCTGCACTGTGGGAGGGGTGGTTCTGTGGGAGTGCTGCACTGTCAAAGGTCTATTGTTCAGATGGCACATTAAACCCAGGGCCCACAGCTCCTTAAATGGTTATAAAATTTCTGATCATATTACTTTGAAAAGACAGGAGGGTATTCCTGGTGTCAACATTTAACTCTCAATCATTTAAACAAATTATCCGGCCAATATCACTGCTGTTCATGGGTTCTTATTGGATGCAAATTGTCTGCAGTGATTTCTACATTATAACAGTGGCTGCCATTCACCAGCTGGGACTGGTCCAAGGCTGTGAAAGATGCTCTGGAAATGCAAGTCTATTTTCTGTTATTTCTTATCTTAATTCTTTGCCCACAAGATTGGTCTCCCTGTGGGCCCAGGGATCCCCCCTCTCCCCGCGGGCCCCAGGGTTCCCCGCACTCCCCGCGGGCCCCAGGGTTCCCCCCTCTCCCCGCGGGCCCCAGGGTTCCCCACACTCCTTCGCCACATCCACAAGTCTCAGTGAAGAGCAAACTCTGGCCCAGACCTCCCTCCCTCCCTCCCTCTCACTTCATTCCCATTCCCTCTACTCTATTCAATCCCCATCACTTCTGGCCACCCTCACTCCCTACCATTCAGTCACCTCTGGCCCCCACTCACCCTCCTCCCAACCCCTTTCTCTCCTCACTATCCCTCCTTTCTCCTCCATCTTTCCCTCACTCCCCCAATCTCTCCCCATCCCCCTCCTTCACTGCTTCCCTTATTCCTCTTTCCCTCACTGACCCCTCACTCCCTTTTCCCTCACTGACCCCTCACTCCCTTTTCCCTACACCATCCCCCTCTCTACTCATTCACGTTTCCCACCCACAAATGGACACAGTTCCAGGGTTTTGGCAGTCAGATCTCAGAGATACACCGTTACCTGCGAGTCTGCATTTAGAACTTTAATCCTCTGTGTGGAAATGAAGAGATCTACTTCGGTCATTGGCTGAGAGTTCCCGTCCGCAGCCTGAGGACAGAAGAGGTGAGGATTAACATGGACGGGTGCCCAGTGGTTGGTGTGGATGAGTTGGTCCGATTGGCCTGGTTCCGTGCTGTACGATTCCATGACTCTAAAGGCCACGAGCATGGAGACCAGGAATCGGCTGTCACCCATAGCACTCACATGCCTATTACACACACCAGCTCCAGAGCTAAAAAACCAACATTCCAAACACGGAGAAAACCAGGTCTTCAGAGACACACACCACTCACGTGGAGGCACTCACCACTTTCTTCTTGGGTTTTGACGTTTTCTGTACCCTCTGGTGGCAAAAATATTAAAGAAAACAAGGTTAGAGACAGAGATAAAGCAAGAGAGTCGTAGATTTTAGGGGAGAGGAGGGTGTTAAACGTGGACAGATAGTGGGATGACAGGGAGAAGATAGTGGGAGAGAGGGAGGAGGCACAGGAGGTGGGAAGAGGGCAGGAGGAGGGGGCAGGGAGAGGTGGGAAGGGAAAGGAGTTGAGGGAGTAAACAGATGAGAGAGAATAAAGGTGAAGGTCTGAGGGAAAGGGTGGGGGGAACGGGATTGTGTGAGGGGAAAGGACATGTCTGGTGGGGAGAGTGGAGACATTAGGGGAAGGGATGGTGGGCTGTGGCTGCAGTGAGTACAATCCATAAACCGACCTGTGGCAGTTCACCATGACTTCATTGGAATTGGTTTATTATTGTCACATGTACTGAGGTACAGTGAAAAACTTGTATTACATCACCGCCTGGTATGGAGGCTCCAATGTGCAAGATCGAAAGAGGCTGCAGAGGGTTGTAAACTCAGCCAGCTCCATCACAGGCACAATCCTCCCCACCATCGAGGACATCTTCAACAGGTGGTGTTTCAAGAGGGCGGCATCCATCACTAAGGACCATCACCACCCGGGACATGCCCTCTTCTCGTTACTACCATCGGGGAGGAGGCACAGGAGCCTGAAGACCCATACTCAATGTTTCAGGAACAGCTTCTTCCCCTCCACCATCAGATTTCTGAACGGTCCATGAACCCACAAACACTACCTCATTATTCTCCGCTTTTGCACTATCCTATTTATTTAGTAACTTGTACTAATTTTTACGTCTTTGTCTTGCACTGTACTGCTACTGCAAAACAACAAATTTTACGACACGTCAGTGATAACAAACCTGATTCTGATTCATAGAGATCAATTCATTACAAGAGTGCATTGAGGTAGTACAAGGTAAAACAGTAACAGGATGCAGAATAAAGTGTTACAGTTACAAAAAAGTGCAGTGCAGGCAGACAATAAGGTGCAAGGTCATAACAAGGTAAATTGTGAAGTCAAGAGTCCATCTTATTGTACTAGGGAACTGTTCAATAGTCATAACAGCAGGACAGAAGCTGTCCTTGAGCCTGATGGTACGTGCTTTTAGGCCTTTGTATCTTCTGCCTGATGGGAGAGGGGAGAAGAGAGAATGCCTGGGGTGGGTGGGGTCTTTGATTATGCTGGCTGCTTTACCAAGGCAGCGAGAAGCATAGACAGAGTCCATGGAAGAGGAACTGGTTTTGGTGATGTGCTGAGCTGTGTCCACAGCTCTCTGCAGTTTCTTGCAGACATGCGCAGCGCAGTTGCCATACCAAGCCGTGATGCATCCAGACAGGATGCTTTCTATGGTGCATCGATAAAAGTTGGTGAGTGTCAAATGGGACATGCCAAAGTTCTTTAGCCTCCTGAGGAAGTAGAGGCACTGGTAAGTTTACTTGGCCATGGCATCTACGTGGTTAGACCAGGACAGGCTATTGGTGACGTTCACTCCTAGCAACTTGATGTGCACCACCCCACCCCCTTCCTGTAATCAATGACCAGCTCTTTTGTTTTGCTGATATTGACGGAAAGGTTGTTGTCATGACACCATGTCACTAAGCTCTCTATCTCCTTCCTGTACTCCAACTCATCATTATTTGAAATAAGGCCCATTATGGTAGTACCATCTGCAAACTTGTAGATGGAGTTAGAGCAGAATCTGGCCATGCAGTCATGAGTGTATAGGGAGTAGAGGGCTGAGGACACAGCCTTGTGGGGCACCAGTGTTGAGAATAATCGTGCTGGAGGTGTTGCTGCCTATCCTCACTGATTGCGGTCTGTCAGTCAGGAAGTCAAGGATCCAGTTGCAGAGGGAGGTGTTGAGTCCCAGGTCTCGGAGTTTGGTGATGAGTTTACTTGGAATTATAGTATTGAAGGTGGAGCTGTAGTCAATAAAAAATAGTCTAATATAGGTGTCTTTACCGTCCAGATGCTCCAGAGCTGAGTGTAGGGAGATGGCATTTACCGTAGACTTGTTTTGGCAGTAGGTGAACTGCAGTGGGTCAAGGTTGTCTGGGAGGCTGGAGTTGATGCGTGCCATGACCAACCTCTTGAAGCACTTCATGATGGTGGATATCAGAGCCACCGGTCAGTAGTCATTAAGGCACGTTACCTTGTTTTTCTTAAGTACCGGGATGATAGTGGTCTTTTTAAAGCAGGTGGGAACCTCAGATTGAAGCAGGGAGAGGTTAAAAATGTCTGCAAGTACCTCCTCCAGCTGATCTGCACAGGATCTAAGGACACAGCCAGGGACACCATTCAGGCCAGATGCTTTCCATGGGTTCACTCTCCGGGAGACTGATCTTATGTCCTTGACAGTGACCATGGGTTCAGGTTCATTGGAGGCTGTCGGGGTGGGTGGTGACAAACCAATCCCCTTCTGTTCAAAACGTGCACAGAATGCGTTAAGGTCATCGGGAAGGGATGTGCTGTTGTCAGCGCTGCTGCCTGATTTCGTTTTGTAGCCCGTTATAGCAGCCCTGCCACAACTGACAGCTGGTCTGGGACTCGATTTTGGACTGACAGTGTCTCTTGGCATCTCTGATAGCTTTACATATCTTGATTTCTTGGAATAGTCAGGGTCACCTGATTTGAATGCTGCAGTTGCATATCCATGACCCCCAGGACAAGCTGCACAAACATACCATGCTGTTTCATTGTTCCGGGTTGTAGTTATAATGGAAGAGACTGTGACATGGTCAGCCCCTGTGGGGGAGAGGAGGATATAGGGAAATATATCACAGTAATGCAGTGACTGGGGATTCTGATGGGATGCTGTAGATTAACAATGGACTTTTTGTGTGCTATTTTAACAATGTGTCTGTGAGATTATAAAGCAGCAGCACACTGGCCATCTGCTGACTGGCAGTTTAAAGCACGTGAAGCCAAGCTGAGCTGAGCTGAACACGGTACCTTAATGCGAGCTACTGCCTCCTGGGCCTGCATCATACGGATGTTTTTAGAAGGATTCCGCTCTGACAGCAGCTGTGTCGAGCCTAGGTAGTTGGCTGCAAAAATTATCCCATCAATCAAGTCTTCTGGCTCACAAGGACCTGGAACTTAACCAGAAACAGTATGGATTAAAGAGTCCCAGTGCCAGTATCACAAGCAGCAAGCTCCTCACTCACAGCCAGACAGAAGATATTAACCAATAACGGCAAAATAAACAGGCTCAATAGCCAGTGGTTACAGTGATAACGTGGTATACCATTCATTGATCTCACACTCTGGGTCCTGTGGTTCGTCAGCATGAGAATGTTTTGATGTCTGTCATTGATATTTGCAATATTCCTCCATATAATTTTAAGATAACTATAGATAAGGACAAGTATGGACCTTGCGGGAGAGTATTAAATTGGAGCAGGGCAAGTTTCGAGGGAATTAGGCAGGAACCAGGAGAGTTAATTGGGAACAGCTGTTTCTGTGCAAGTTCACATCTGACATGTGAAGGGTGTTTAAAGACCAACTGCACAGAGTACAGGACAGGGATGTTCCAGTAAGAAGGAAGGACAAGGATGGCAAGGTAAGGGAACCTTGGATGACGAAAGAGGTAGGTGCATTTAGTGAAAAAGAAGGAAGCACATGTAAGGTTTTGGAAGCTAAAATCAAACGGAGCCCTTGAGGATTATAAAGAAATCAGAAAAGAACTCAAGAAGGGAATTGGGAGAACCAGGAGGGGGCCATGAAAAGTCTTTGGCAAGTATGATTAAAGAGAATCCCAAGGCATTCTATACATACATCAAGAGTAAGAGGATAACTAGGGAGAGGTTAGGATGACTTAAGGATAAAGGAAGGAATATGTGCTTGGAGGTGGAAGGTGTGGGAGAGGTCCTAATGAATACTTTGCGTCAGTAGTTACCAAGGAGAAGGATGTGGTGGATAGGAGATCATTGAGGAGCATGCTAATATGCTAGGGCATTTTGAGATAAAGAAGGAGGTAGTGTTGGGTCTCTTAAAGAACATTAAGGTGAATGTCCCCAGGGCCTGATGGGATATACCCCAGGTTATTGACAAGAGGCAAGAGATGAGATTGCTGGGGCCATGACCAATATCTTTGTGTCCTCTCTAGCCACAGGCGAGGTCCCAGAGGACTGGAGAGTAGCTCAAGTTGTGGACTGGAGCATAGCTAAAGTTGTTCCATTATTCAAGGAGGGAAATAGGGATAATCCTCAAAACTATAGACCGGTGAGCTCATGTCAGTGGTAGGGAAGTTACTGGAGAGGATTCCTAGGGATAAGATTTATGAGCATTTGGAAAACCATGATCTAATTAGGGACAGTCAGCATGGCTTTGTGCAGGGCAAGTTGTATCTTACTCATTTGACTGAATTTTCAAGGCGGTGACAAAGGTGATTGAAGAAGGTAGAACTGTGGATGTTGTCTACATGGATTTTAGTAAGGCTTTCGATAATGTCCCTCATGGGAGGCTCATCCGGAAGGTTGAGATGCATGGGGATCCAGGGTGACTTGGCCATTTGGATTCAGAACTGGCTTGCCCATAGAAGACCAGGTAGTGGTCAATGGGACTTATTCTGGCTGGAGGTCTGTGACTAGTGGTGTGCCACGGGGATCCGTACTGGGACCTTTGCTATTTGTGAGGTATATAAATGACCTAGATGAAAATGTAGATGGGTGGGTTAGTAAGTTTGCAGACGATATGAAAATTGTGGATAGCGAGGAAGTCTGCCAAGGGATACAGAGGGATATAGATCAGTTGCAGATATGGGCAGAGAAATAGCAGATGGAGTTTAACCTGGCCAAATGTGAAGTGTTGCACTTTGGGAGATCAAATGGAAAAGAGACAGTACACTGTTAATGGCAAGACCCTTAACAGTGTTGATGTGCAGAGGGATCTTGGGATCCGAGTCCATAGCTCCCTAAAAGTGGCTACACAGGTTGATAGGGTGGTAAAGAAGGCGTAGGACATGCTTGCCTTCATTAGTCAAGGAACTGAGTTCAAGAGTCAGGAAGTTATGTTGCAGCTTTATAAAACTCTAGTTAGGCCACATCCAGAGTATTGCATTCAATTCCGGTCATCCCATTCCAGCAAGAATGTGGAGGCTTTGGAGAGGGTGCAGAAGAGGTTTGCCAGGATCCTGCCTGGATTAGAGGGCTTGTACAAAAGGAGAGGTTGGACAAACTTGGGTTGTTTTCTCTGGAGCGGCGGAGGCTGAGGGGAGATCTGATAGAGGTTTATAAGATTATGAGAGGCATAGATAGAGTAGACAGCCGGTATCTTTTTCCCAGGGTTGAAATGTCTAATACCAGAGGGCATGTATTTAAGGTGAGAGGGGATAAGTTCAAAGGAGATGTGTGGGACAAGTTTTGTTTTACACAGAGAGTGGTGGGTGCCTGGAATACACTGCCAGGGATGGTAATGGAGGCACATATGATAGAGGCGTTCAAGAGGCTCTTAGGTAGGCACGTGAACATGCAGGAAATGGAGAGATTATGGATATTGTGTAGGCAGAAGGAAATAGTTTAGTTGGGCAGTTGATTACTAATTTAATTAGTTCGGCACTACATCATGGGCTGAAGGGCCTGTTCCTGAGCTGTACTGTTTGCTTCCGACTTTGCTTCTCATGGGGTTAACAGGGTATGGGAGTCAGAGGGACAATAAAATATCAAATTTACAGCAAACTACAAACGTCTCCTCACACAGAACCCAGGATTATGCAAATCATTCATTGATGTTCCACTGGATATTAGACAATGAATCTTTCATTAATCCATTCTCCTGAGCACAAGGAGTAGCCTTTAAAATAAGGCCTTCTATTCTAAGTGGACCCCAGGATCTAACAAATGCCATCTGGCGATAGTTCAGGAACACTCACCATCCACAAAGTTGGGAAAGGAGGATGGCATCTTTGTTTGCTGCAAGAGAAACCAGATGTTGACAGCTGTCCTCACATACAGTAAACAGAAATTAAACGTAACAGATGGAATAACAAGTTTTGATTGCATTCCCTGAATAACTTTGACAAGGTGAGCAAAATTGTGCAAAAGGGCCTTTGAAACTCACTTCCTCAACTGGCAGTGGAAGCAGGGTCATTGAATAGGGCAGAGATAGATAGATAATTGATAAGCAACAGGATGAAAGATTAGTAGGGGCAGGTGGGAATGCCAAGTCAAGGTCACAATCGGATCAGCCGTGACCTTACTGAATGGCAGAGCAGGTTGAAGCAGCTCCTGCTCCTAATTTGGATGCTCATGCATAACCTTGCAACAATTCACTCCCCATTGTGCGACTGGCTCCAACCAATGCCACCTAATTCACTGGTCTATCAGGATTAGGTGGACAATCAGATGAAGAGGCAGAAAGGTAGTTCATTGGGTGTTCAGACCATCGGGCAGGCAACTGGAAAGTTAGATGGGGCTTTTGACAGTGGAGGAGATGCTCCCACTTGATTGCACAAAGGAACAGACCAGCAAAAGACATGACTATGTCTGTATCACCTGATTTTCTCCTACGGACAATAATCCAACTAGGGTACAGGTCCCATAGCCATCAACATACTGGACCCACTAACTCTCACTGGGTTATGGGTACCACGGATACACTCATGGCCCAAGACTCATAATTCAAATGGCCTTTCATTATATGTGAGTTGAGATGGTCAATGAGAATCTGATTGTTAAGGCAATAATTCAGACAAGCTTGCAATTCAGTCCCATTCTGTTGGGTATTACTTCAAAGTGATTAGGAGCAAGAACCCTACCCGAATTTCCCTTCTATTCACCACTGTCCTGAAACTAATTGAATCTCAACTAATACTGGTTTCTCCCAACAAATTCCAGCCAGTTTGTCAGTGAACATGGACTTAAAACTGAGATATTCCTGTCTGCTGATTAAGTATCACATCGAATAATATTATTCCCGCTCTGTATTGGGCTCAGCATTCACAATCACAATAAAAGTGGCTAAACTCACCTCACAGACATAGTTGTTGTTGACCGGGCCATTGAGGTCGGAGCGCTGCTGTTTCCGTGGCTGCTCTGTGTCTGCAACTACCTGTCAACAGGCCAAAACACCTCTTTACAACTGGAACCTGAGATTTCTCCTTTCTATCAGTCTATACTGTCTCTACTGTAAATATACATCCATTGGACTACCTACCAAGCCTCTGTTCAGCTCCCTCAAATTCATCCATCTTTATCTTTGGCTATTTGTCATCCATGGATTCATTGGTGCAGATATTTAGATACAGAATAAAGCACTGCCTACACTGTCCCATTGAATGCTCCCAGAGCAGGGATAGCACAGGTTAGAAGTAAGTAAAGCTCCCCTTACATATATCCTTTTTGAGGAGAGGACAAGATTGTAAATCTGAAACACTTCTGAGAGCTACTTGTACAAGGAAGTCCCAGACTTACTGACAGATCCTACCTGCTGCCATTCTGACTGTGGCCAGTGTTGGACTCCTGAAGGATCACCACCTTCCTGTAGTTTCCCAGCAGGTAGGCTGGGAAATCCAGATGCTGCTCACCAGATTAGACCTGGCACAGGTTTGCCAACTGTGTCATTTCAATGCAGAAGAAATGGCTCCAAGGGAGAGAGGCAGGTTTCAGGTAACTTGCATCTTCTTTTAATTTACAAGTTTACTTGCAATATGCTTTGAACTGTTTTAACTTAAATGTTTTTGGTTATTTAAGTATTTCCAGTGTTTAAATGCTTTATTATTATTGATTCTTTTAGAAAGAATCATTTAAAAACTGCCAATGAATCTGAAATTAAGGTTAGCTGGCTGGAAAGAAATACTGGGGCAAGGGCTCTCTATTTAAGTCAGGAAGGTCCCGTACTAAACACAGAGCTCAAGTACCTCCACCTTCTTCCAGGTGTCTGTTTTAATTTCCATGATGAGTGATTGGCTCGATACCTTCCTCAGAACCACCCCTCCCACCCTGCCAACACCCATCCACCTCCAGGCTGCAACCTGCCCAACACTACTCCAAATCGTCTTCTTGACACCTCCCACAATTACCTGCCTACCCCTACAATCATTTCCCTGAGCCCAGTAATCGTCTGCCCAATCCACCCCAGGCCATCTGTCCAATACCTCCCCCTACTCTTTGAACCGCTCAGCCATGTCTTATAGTAACCCAGTATTAGCAGCCCAGTAACAATTAGAACCCTAAATTAACCTGGGTGTGACAAGTGGTTAATATACTAATTGCATTCCAAACCTATAACCCTTATCAAATTAGAAATCTGATGTTACTTCATAAAACCTATAATAATACATTTGCTGATCTCTCCAAATTCTCTGATGTACAGCTCCAATGTTCAAAGGAAACTTAATCATCTTTCATAAGAACATAAGAAAATAGGAGCAGGTGTAGGCTGTTGAGGCTCTTGAGCCTGCCCCGCCATTTAATACGATCATAGTTGATCTGCCCCAGGCCTCGTCTCCTCTTCTGTGCCAGTTCCTCATAGCCCTCAATTCCCCGACATTTCAAAAATCTACTTGCTTTTTAAAAACCCTCAATGATCGTGCTCCACGATTCTCTGGGATAGAGGATTTCAGAGATTCTTCATTCTCTGTGAGACGATGTTCCTATGCACCTAAGTGTTAAATGACTGCCTCCTAAATGTGTAACTATGTCCCTCATTTATTCTCCCAGTTAGTGAAAACATCTCCACATCTACCCTTCATTTCCTGCAAGGGTTATATGCGTTTCAGTAAGATCACCCTCATTCTTCTAAACTCCAAAGAATATAGATCTAATTTCTTTAGCCACTTTTGAAAGGACAAGGCACCAGTTAGGAGAACGAAGGGACCCCTCCCCTCGCATGGACGAGTTCAATTTCCGGAACATTCTTGATTCTCAACATTACCCAGGACATAGCAGCTCACTTGACTGGTACCCATCCAACACTGCAAATATTCATTGCCTCCACTACACAAACGTGCATCATCCATAAGATGCATGTCAGGTACCTGTCATGACCCCTTGCACAGCACCTCCCAAGCCTTTGACCTGCACTACCAATGATAGGAGGTTCAGGCATAAGAGTACTCCATTCCGTGCAGATTCCCCTCCAAGTCTCACGCCTTCCTGACTTGGAAGTAATTTGCCTATCTTCAATGTTGTTGGGTCTAAATCCTCGAACTCCTTCCTCTACAGCACCATGGGGGTGCCTTCTGAACTACTGCAGCAGTTCAAGAAGGCTGCTCACCAGCACCCTCCAGTGGACAGTTGTGGAGGGATGCAGTACTCATTCCCACCAATACTTTCATGGACAAATGCCTCTGATACAGGAAAATTAATTCAGGCAAAGTCAAATAGATTTTTCTCCTCATGTTGACTCTCACTACCTGTCTTACACTCAGTCTGGCAGCAGGACTCAGGTGACTTGGTCAATGGTGTAGTTATTATGCAACTCTCAGTGACTGCCATTGAAGCCTTTGCCACTCTAATGCTTCTTCCAAGTTCAACATGTTGAGGGAACATTGTAGATGGTAATCAGCTGGCAGTTTGTCCTGGTGCCACAATGGTTCACATGGAGTCAGTGTTATGGACTCCCAGAGTAACTTCTTCCTGAAGCTGCACCACTACGTCACCACCTCCACTCTCCCACTGACCAATGGATTAGAGAAGGCTCCTGTTCTCCCTGGGTAAAACAGGGCTCCTGCTTCTGCTCCCACTCCCGTTCCTGTGCCCTTTGCTGCAAATAGTGCAAGTTGTGGAGCCAAGTATTGGATCAGACTCTCCAGAACTCAAGTCTCACTATCTCCCAGTTACCCAACAATTCACCAGTCGGGGCAAGTTGGGCAAAAAGCAAAGTCACCTTGAAGGAAAATCAAATGTTAGTAACTTCAGGGTTGGGTGGTAGGAGGACCTGGAAAGGGAAAAACACTACCTTTGTATTGTGGAGAGCTGTTGACTGGGGCAATGCCTACCTGTCCAGAGCTTCGCTGTTTCCATTGATCTGAGCCCCTTGCTCCAGGTTTTTCACTGAACGGAGCCTCCCCATTGTTCCCTTCGGTGGGTGACGTCAGGCACAGTCGTGGCCACCCCTCTTCTTTCACATGAGAACTGTGAAGGTCTGTGTCTGACTTACTACTGGAACCCTTCTCTCCTGGACCCTGCTCACCAACACTGTTTAAGCTGCTTGTACTCATGCTCATTTTGATTTCAGCTACAATCTGGTCGATGTCCTCCTCCACGTCCTCTGGATCTGCTTCTGATTTGATGTGGTATTGGGATGGCTGTGGGGACTGAGGGTTGGGCCGTGAGGGAGAGTAACCCCAGGGGGTTCCTTCACTGCTGCCAATTCCTTCACTGCCCACTTCTGATTGGGCTGCTGCAGGGTCCACGTCCTCTGGCCCTTGGACACAAACATGTTCTTCAGGCCCCTCTGCCACAGCTTGGCAGACACCGTCAGATTCTGCCCAAGTCTCCTCCACAGCTTGTTGGCTGTCATCACCCTCGGCTGCAACGGTCTGAGTCCCACAGCTCCCTCCAGTGCATCCAATGTCTTCCAGGTAACTGTCTTCCTCAGGACAATACCTGATGTAATAGGTCACTCCTTCCTCCTCAGGCACTCCTTCATCATAGTCTTCTTCCTCCGACGTGTTGTTCACGTATTCGGAGCTCGAGTCGCCATCGCCCAGGTTGACATGGAGATCAGTATCCAGGGTGATGGGACAGGTCTCCCTGCCATCCTGCTGCCAGTCTTCGGATGGCAGGTGCTTCAACTCCTCCAGGTGACGAGGAGGGCTGGAACACACACTCAACCCCGGCTCCACCGAGCTGTTTGCCATCATCAGCAGCACCAGCCAGCGACAATCACTAGTATTTCACATTCCAGGCCTGACTCCCAGAGGCAACCTGTCACAAAGATAAAACATCCAGAGTCTTTTATAGAGTAAAGCACATTAACCATGAATCAGGAAATGAGGGGTACATCAGCAAGAACTACTGGCACCTCGTACAGACAGCAATGTTCATAATCAGGATGGCCAGAGCAATCGTTCACATCAGTATACAGCCAATAGCCCAGTGACAGAAACATCTCCCTCTTAGGATGACTCCCACTGGGGTGCTGGGCTCTCAGTAGAGTTGGGGGGTGGGTTTACACAGTCACAAATCTCATTGGGGTACAGTCGTACACACACACCAACCCTCAACGTCGTATACATCCCACAAACACTGGCTCACAAACTGTTCATTTCCGAAAGAGGTGAACTCTCACTGGGGGACTGGATGCACAGACATTGACTCTCCCTGGGGTATTCACTTTACCTACAAGACTGGAAGAGGACACTCAACCTCTGGCTCTCAGAACTCCCGTCAGTGCCGCTCCTCAACCTCTCTCTCACTTGCCCATCAATCCTCTTTCATTTTCCTGCCATCCACCTCCACTTGGAATAATTTAGAGCAGTCAATTAACCTACTAGCATGTCCTTGGGATTTGGGAGGAAACTGGAGCACCCGGGAAACCCATGCAGTCACAGGGAGAACGTATGAACTTGACACAGACAGTACTCAAGATCAGATCAAACCTGAGTCACTGGAACTGTGCTGCAGCTGCACTACTACACCACCCTCACAGTGGTCCCACACATACACACACACCGACCCTCACTGGGGGGGGGGGGGGGGACAGGTCTCTCTCACTCACACACACACACACACTGACCCTCACTGGGGGATGGGTCCCACACACTCATACACTGACCCTCACTGGGGGACGGGTCCCACACACAGACCCTCACTACTGGGGGACGGGTCCCACACACAGACCCTCACTACTGGGGGACGGGTCCCACAGATGCTCTCAGGAGGAGTTGTAAAATTCATTTCTGAAATTAGTTCCAAATTTTATTGATTTCATTCACCATTCATCAATGTATTGTAGGGTGAGCAGGGAAACTACAGACACCTTCCCATCAGATGACTGGCGGCTTCACAACCAGGCATGCTTCTCCCTGCTAGCCGGAAAGTATCCGGTCCCCCTGGCCGCATTCACCCACCATGGGGAATCATCACACTGCCCTGGCAATGGAAACCAAGAAACCTTAATGTCCAGCTTCCACACATCTGCTTGCTTCACAACTCTCTCCAACACTGCCCACCGACCCTCCCCCACACACCCTCCCCAAACCCACTGAACCTCCCCCATACACAATGCCCTCCCCACGTCCACTGACCCCACACCCGCCAACCCTCTTGCCTCAAGGTACCATGTCATAATGTTGTACAGATTCTATAGAAACTGCCTGATCCTCCCTACATCGCTTCCCTAGTGCTGCTCTGCGGACAGTGCAGTGCTCCCCCGACAGTGCAATTCCTTTGGACTGCACTGGATTATTAGCCGAGATTTGTTTTAAGATGGGTGAAAGGGAGCATCTCTCCAAGTAAAACTGTTCTCTGGCAAGGGCTGAGGTGAAAATTCTGTATAATACTTGCAGCCTAAAATAATGACTATACTAGCTAGCTGGTGACTATGGAAACAAACATGGCTTTGATCTGTCTATTGTGCATTCCTGAGCCAAGGCACACCGTCAAGCTCAGCCGAGAATGACAGTACCACCATTTTCAGCCTGTGTTTAATCTCTACAACTGTGGACAAATGGCTTAAGGAGCTCTTAAATGCAAACTAATTGTGGTCGGAGTGAGAGTCTCTAACACTTCTCCAGTGACTGCAGCCTCACTGACAAAGTTCAATGCCTGTGCTCACGACGAGATATACCAGTCTTAACACAAACACACACACACGACACAAATGATTCCCATACCAAGAAAAACGTCACTTTCACCTCTTCCCGAATGGCTGGACTTTTGGGGCTGGTGTCAGGGATCAGTGTCCTGGAGGGATTTGAGGGAGAATGTGGATGATTCAGCACCGAATCTCTGTCAGGAACAAGCTTCCACAGCAGACACCAAAAGCTGCAGTCAGGCCCAAATGGAAGCCCTGATAAATAATTCATGGCCCTCGCTCTCAAACAAATTTCATGATAAGCAGCTGTGAGGATCTCATCGTCGGTCTCTACTTGAGCTTTATTTTAACACTCAATGATTGGGCACTTCACTGACAGGATTGATAGTGTACCAGTAATTCAGTCGAGGTAGACCAAGCACCAACCCCAGGCAGAGACTGGTCAGCTGAGTGCTTTCACCACCTTTAGTTTTATTTCACATTTCTCTCCATCATAGTAAGAATCAGTCTTAATATTTACTGAATAAAATACAACATAGAAAGCATTGACAACATAATACACAGAACGGGTCATATGGAAAAGATAGCAGCTGGTGAGTGGAACCAGGACGGATGGTGGGGTGGGGGTGGGGAGGCGCGAGGCGGAGGCGTGAAGCCGGTGGGGGGGGGGGGGGGGGGGGGAGGTGGAAGAGAGGGACCTAGCGAGTCTGGTGTGAGCAGGATTGGAAACAGAGCTCACGGACCAGGAAGAAACTATGAGCAGGCGAGAGCAAGCAGCTTGAGCCAGGGTGGGCTTTGATTCTGCAAGCTGGGAGCATGGCTCTTGTAATTGGGATGTCTTTTGGCTCATGTTCCTGTGCAGAGTCTGCATAAAGAAAGATAATCCTGGAAATTATAGACTGGTGAGTCTCATGTCAGGGGTAGGGAAACTATTGGAGAGCATCTTTAGGGGCAGGATTTATGAGTATTTGGAAAAGCATGGGCTCATTAAGAACAGTTAGCATGGCTTTGTGTAGGGCAAGTCGTGTCCTACTAAGTTGATTGAGTTTTTTGAGGAGGTGACAAAAGTGATTGATGAAGGTTAAGCAGTGGATGTTGTCTGCATGGATCCGAGTAAGGCATTCAACAAGGTCCCTCACGGTAGGCTTATCCAGAAGATTAAATGCATGTGATACATGGTGGTTTGGCCATGTGGATTCAGAATTGGCTTGCCCATAGAGGGTAGTAGTCGATAGGACTTATTCTGGCTGGAGGTCTGGAACGGTGTTCTGCAGGAATCCGTACTGGGACCTCTGCTGTGGTGATATATATCCTCTGCTTGGATGTAAACATGGATGGGTGGGTTAGTGAATTTGCAGATGACACAAGATTGGTGGCGTTGTGGAGTGTAGAAGACTGCCAAAGGAGAGAGCAGGATATAGATCAGTTGCAGATATGGGCGGAGAAAAAGCAGATGGAGTTTAATCCAGTCAAGTGTGAAGTGTTGCACTTTGGGAGAGCAAATGTAAAGGGAAAGTATACTGCTAATGGCTGGACCCTTAACAGTGTTGATGTACAGAGGGATCTTGGGATCCAAGTCCATAGCTCCCTGAAAATGGATGCACAAGTTAAGAAGGCATATGGCATGCTTGCCATTATTAGTCGAGGCACTGAGTTCAAGAGTCAGGAAGTTATGTTGCAGCTTTATAAAACTCTGGTTAGGCCGCATCTGGAGTATTGCATTCATTTCTGGTCACCTGATTATACAAAGGATATGGAAGTTTTGGAGAGGATGCAAAATAGGTTTGCCGGGATGTTGCCTGAATTAGAGAATATGTGCTATAAAGAGAGGCTGGACAAACTAGAGTTGTTTTCTCTGGAGTGGCAGAAGCTGAGGGGAGAATCAGAAGTTTATAAAATTATGAGAGGCATAGATAGATAGCCGGTATCTCTTTCCCATGATCCAAATGTCAATTACTAGAGGGTATACATTTAAGGCGAGAGGAGGAAAGTTCAAAGGAGATCTGGGGGGGCAAATTTTTTCTTAAACAGAGAGAGTGGTGGGAGCCTGGAATGCACTGCCTAGTGTTGATGGAGACAGATACGGTAGAGGCATTTAAGAGGCTCTTAGATAGATATATAAATATGCAGAGAATGGAGGGATATGGAGCAGGTGCAGGCTGAAGGGATTAGTTTAATTAGGTGTCATTAGTTTAATTAGTTCGGCACAACATCATGGGCCAAAGGGCCTGTACCCATGCTATACTGACCTATGTTCTATGAATAACATATATAAAGGACACATTGGTCCTGGAAATGAGAGGTTTGAGGACGTTAAGGGATGGATTGTTCGAAGGCCAACGTTACCTTTGTTGTGCTATAAAGTCAGGAGATAATCATGATCCCATTATCAGAAACACCTTCCATTTCACGAGTTCTACTCAATTTCCAGTGCAAACACAAAATCATAAATGAAGTAGAAAATCACAGAATTTTAAGCTCTATCCAGATCACAGACTAAAATATAGGGATATTTGGAAGTGCAGATTCTGGGTAGTTTCTCCACTAATCCATAGATATATATTGACAGTCAGAGACTTTTTCCCAGGGCGACAATGGCTAATATGAGGGGACATAATTTTAAGGTGATTGGAGGAAGATATAAGGGGCATGTCAGGGGTAAGTTTTTTTTTTACACAGAGAGTGGTGGGTGCATGGAACGCACTGCCAGCAGAGGTTGTGGTGGCAGATATATTAGGGACGTTTAAGGGACTCTTTAGATAGACACATGAATGATAGAGAAATGGGGGGCTATGTGGGAGGGAAGGGTTAGATAGATCTTAGAGCAGGATAAAATGTTGGTACAACATTGTGGGACGAAGGGCCTGTACTGTGCTATAATGTTCTATGAAACATACAATGTCCTGATGGTAAATTTGGAGAGGGCGTTTCCTTAAATGGGAGAATCTAGAACTGAGGGCACTATTTAAAAATAAGGTTTCACCCATTTTTGAGAGAGAGAGAGCGTGAGAGAGAGCGCGCGCGATGGGACTTTTTTTCCCTCAAAGGGTTATGCTTTGAATGTTTTTAAGACAGAAGTAGATGGATTCTTGATCAGCATAAGGATGCAATCCTGAGGGCCTACTCTTGCTCCTTCTTCATATGTTCATAACCCAACACTAAGACAAATTAAACAGAACTCTGTCTCTGGGGAAGAAGACAGAAAACCTGCCTGAAATTTAGAGAACTAAGGGTGTAGCGAGGATGAAGAACTGAGGGAAATAAATATTAATCAAAAGGTAGTACCAGAGAGGTAGGTGAGCTTAAAAGCTGATAAATCCCAGGAACCAAATGATCTATACCCCAGAATTTTGAAAGAGGTGGCTTTATAGATAGTGGATGCTCTGGTCAACATCTCCCAAAATTCAATAAATTCTGGAACTGTTCCTGCAGATTGGAGGATAGCACATGTGATCCCACCATTTAAGAAAGGAGGGGAAAAAAAAAGAAAGAAAACAAAGGAGAAAAAATGATGGAACCTATAACATTTGATTGAGTTTTTTGAAGAGGTGACGAAAAGAACTGATGAGGGCAGGGCTTTGACAAGGTCCCGCATAGTGATGTGGAGAAACTTCTCACTCAGCATGAAGTAGTTTTTGGAATTCTCTGCTCTGGAGGTTACATCGCTGAATTTGTTTAAAATAGAAATGAGTAGACTTCTGGATACAAAAGGAATATGGGCTCAGTGCAGGACAATGGCAGAAGAATCAGGTAGAAGATCGGCCATGAGCTTGATGAATGGCAGAAGAGGGTCAGAAGTAGATAGCCTACTACTGCTCCTATTTCTTATGTTCTTTGTGTACATGGGAAGTGAACACTGGGAGGCTAACCTCCTCACTCTAGTCTATTTCTAACTGTGGTACTGTTGCTACGGTGCTGTGTGATCCTCCGAGATGTCCTCTCTCAACACTCCACAACCTCTCCTCCCTGTACTTTCACTGTGTTCATGCCACTAATGCCAGCACTACAATCAATCCCTCTTAAAGCTAAGCTCCACAGACTCCCTGCCATCTGCTGGGTGTTAAGCTCAAGACTTTGGATCATTTTCCTTGTTTGATTTCATCTCTTCCAATATGGGTATTGCTTAGTCTTGAACTTTCACCTCAATCACTCAGTAACAATACAAGAGGCCCTTTGGCACCTCAGTTAGACCATGGTTGATCCAGATTTTCATTATTCACTTGCTTCTGTTGCACATTTCTAGATGGTCCACTTATTGTTTAACTTTTAGAAACACATTTGATCTCCAGTGTCCACAAGGTTTCCAGAGAAAAGATTGCAGATTTCCCCTCTACCTAAAGTACCTCTAATTTGAAAACTGTCCCCCTTTCTTCTGGACCGCTCCACAGGAGGTAGTGCCTCTCCATCCTATCAATTTATGCTATGTTCTATCTCCCCTGAGAGCCAGAGTCTCCCTATGCTCTGCCAATATCTCTCATTTAACCAACATCAGTTGAAACCATTCAATTGTCTCATTGTCAATTGTGTTGACATTAAAGAATAGGGCCACCATTCTTATCATCAGTCACAGGCTCAAAACAGCACTGGTCACAGAACAATGACCCAAACAATTAAGGCCTCAATGATTACAAAAACATAGGAATGCTTCCAGAATATTTTTAAAATTCATTTATTCCTGTTAACATAATTCATAATATCATAAAGTGTCAGGCTGCTAAGGTTCCTCCAGATGCTCTTAAACACGGCAACTGAAGGCCAACAGCTTTCACAGACGTGTACACCGCTCATCTGAGAGATCCGTCATTATTTGTACACCAGTCAAATACTAGCAAAACTATCCCAGCTCCCCCCTCCCCCAGCCCCTGGTCTCCCAGCTTCCGCACAACCACACTTCTGTCCTCCACTTCCATCCTCCCACTTTCCACTCTCTTACTCCCCTCCTACATTACTTCAACACACCTACAGGCTCTCCAAGCCCTTTCCCACCACTCTCCTCTCTCTAATCACCTCTGCCCCCACAACTTCTCAGCACTCCCACTATCCTTCTGTCTACACCCTCCTGTCCAGATTCTCCATCCTGCCACCCACCTTCACCCGTCACCACTTAACTCCCAATTTCCTCCCAAGCCCATTCTCTAAAACTCCCGGCCCAATCAACCCCACCATTCTGCACTCTCCAACCTCACCTCCTCTCCCACTCCCCATCTCTGAGCACATTGAGCCAGGCAGAAACAAGGGTGGGGGCAGGAGGCTGTACATTCTTTGTGTTCTTTCCTGAAGTTGCAGATTCTAGGCTGGATCAAGTCCTGCTCCATTTCTGACTGAGGAGCTTGCCCCAGGCAATGGTGAGCAGAGAGTTGGTGGGGCATGTAACCCGAAACAACAGCCTCATTCAATTTGGAGTAAGAACACTGGTGAATTTCTCACCTCTCCTCACATCATCTGTACTATTTATCTGAGGGTTTCCAATAATAGTATTGGGCAGAATCTGCAGAAATTAAATTATGAGTGACTATTTGGGGGTAAATCCACATCTGACATATGGGAGTCTCTTAAAAGCCAACCAGTTAGAGTTCAGGAGCAGCATGTTTCTGTGAGGATGAAAGGTAAGGATGGCAAGGTTGGGAACCTTGGATGACAAGAGATATTATGTTTAGTCAAAATGAAAAAGGAAGCATATTGTAAAGTTGGATGTAAAATTGGTTTGGTCAAAGAAGACAGAGGGTAGTGGTGGACCTGTGCTTTACTGATCTGAGGTCTGTGACCAATAATGTTCTGCAAGGATCAGCGCTGGAAGCTAAACGATTTGGATGTAAATGTAAGTGGTCTGATTAGTAAGTTTGCAGACAACATGAAAAATGGTGCAGTTTTGGATAGTGAGGAAGGTTGTCAAAGGATATGGCAGGATACAAATCAGTTGGAAATTTTGGCAGAGAAATTAGGAGGTCAAATGAAAGAGAAAAGTATACAGGACCCTTATGAGCACTGATATGCAGAAGGGTCTTGGGGTGCACGTCTATAGGTCACTGAAAGGGGCAAAATAAGTGGATAGCTTGGTGAAGAAGGGGTACAGCATGCTTGCCTTCATCAGTCGGGGCAGTGAGTATTTTAAAGTATACAACTTTGGTTAGTCCACATCTGAAGTACTGTGTGCACTTCTGGTCACCACACTATAGGAAGATGTGGAGGCTTTGGAGTGGGTGCAGAAGAGGCTCACCAGCATGTTGCCTGTATTAGCTAAGGAGGGGTTGGACAAACTTGGACTGTTTTCTTTGGAGCATCGGAGGATGAGGGGAGATCTGATAGAAGTTTAAAATTATGAGAGGCATAGATTGGATAGATAGTCAGCGTCTGTTTCTCCAGGGGACAGCTTTAAGGTGAGAGGGGAAAAGTTTAAAGGGGATGTGTGAATCAAGTTTTTTTTAAACAGAGAGCAGTAGGTGCCTGGAACACACTGTCAGGAGAGGTAGTAGAAGCAGATACAGTAGCAATGTTTAACAGGCATTTAGGGCCTATTCTAGTGATGTACAGTTCTTGTGTTCTGTTCTGTGTAATAGTTATCTCACCATGTAGTCTGACCTCCTCGTAATTGGTGATGCCACATACAGACCAGAGATCCGAGTTAGGCTCTGATCATTAGTGATTCTCTGCTGGATATCACAGTGAATAATTAGAAACATTACAACCATGTACTGCATCCAGGACAACTTAGTGTGGATTGCACATATCTACTTGACCTTCTGTTAGTTATGCATAGATTCTGTCGCCAACCAAATGAACAATCCTCAACACAATGACACAGTGACAAGACCTGTTATATCCCCTCATTTACTGGCTGAGATATGAACACATTTTCCTCTTCCTCTCTAGTTACACATAGTTTGATCTGCTTCACAGCTGTCATTGGGACTGGAAAGTCACTGGTGAACATAAAGTTCTGGTACTCTGGTTAAACACCAGCAGTGTACATAACTGAAGCCATCATACTACAAGTCAGTATATTTATAATAATGGCTACTGATCTGGTGGGTACCAGTCTTGTCATTAAATTACACTGAGAAACAGTACCGATAGGTACGAATCTCACTATGTAACAATGAGGTACAAACATTGATGTGTACAGTTCTGTTGCTACCTAACTCTGGGTATAGTACTGGTGGGTACAGATCTCTCTCTATAATAACAGTGAGCTACAGGATGGATGGGGCAGGTCTGTCACTATATAACCCTGGGATACAGGACAGATTGGGATGGATCATTACTGTATAATGCTGAAGTACAGGACAGGTGGGAACAAGTCAGCAACTGTATGACATACTGGAATACAATTCAGGTATGGATGAGTGTATCAGTGTAAAAACAAGGGTACAGCATGAGGACATATTTGTCACTGTATAGTATCAGGATACAATTCAGGTTAGGACAGACATATCCACTGTATGATCATGGAGTATAGTACTGGTAGGCACAGGTAAATCACTGTATAACATTGGTATACAATTCAGGTAGGGATAGATGTGTCACTGTATAGCCCTCCCGAGGATATGAACCTGACTTATGGTCACCCATACATAGGATCGAGCTCCAACAAATATTATTAAATTCAAAGGAGAAATGAAGAACAAAATATGTAACTTCCCGCAGTAATCAGATACCATTGCCCCTTAAGACCACAAGCAGCCAGTTCCACTGTGGGAGGCCACTTAAAAGAGTTGCTTTGCAAACTGACAAGCAATCACTTCTATTGATACTTGTGTAACAATACTATACTAAACAATGTAGTGTGACTGATACTTCAAGCCCATCAAAACCAGTTATTGAACATAGGACATCCTGATTCTGCACCATCGTAACTAGGTTGGGGAAGGCAATAAATGTTCATGTTACTTAGCCCTCATCAACACTGTTCATTACAACAGTATTGAGGTGTGGTTACCACATCAAGTGTTTTAGTGCACTTTCCAACTTATGGACAAAATCAACTATGGACACTGTAAAAATGGAACCTGTTCATAAAACGGGGACAGCCTGTGTCACCCTGAAGCACAAAACACACAGGAATGTCTATCAACTGCTGGAGACCTCTCAAGTTGAATTTCTTAATCTTCTACCAAAACCAAAAAGATCAATTCTCTTTCCCCAACAAGGGGCAGTGCAATATCTGGGGCCCAGTTGTTTCTCTCTCGAACCTGCTGTTCACTTAAGAATTATAAAAAAAAAGTTATAGAGAGCACAGATGCTGCCCCACATTCAAACAGTAACACTTTCTCTGACTCACTCTGGGAACATTGAGCTCTGCAAAGTTTTCGATTCTGTTTGCAAATTATTCACTGTAAAGAAAGCATTCTGAATTTTGCTCCTCACATCTCACTGTGTATTTGTTGATAACAGATGGTTGGTTTGTCGCTTCCTCAGAGGTGTACAGATAACAAACTGTGAGAAGCACGTGGCAGGGGTAGTGTTGGAACAGAGACACAGCACTACCTGGTGTGGCACTCACAACAGAAGATGCCAGATTCGATTCCAGTCTCTGCTGCAGGGAGGGGAACCAAATTCACTCAGGTCGTGGTCCCAATTACCATGCTGGAAATTCTCCTCTTCATCCTGACTCATCTTTATCCATCCAAAGCTGAAACATTGTTACTGGAGGTCCTACAGTCAAAAGAAACCAACTCAAGGCACAGAAGTGGACCTACTCATCTCTGCAGCTGGGTAGCCAGCCATCAGTAGTCACCAGCACAGTAACTAATGCAACAAACTATGGCTTGAAAAAAAGACTACAGATGCTGGAATCTAGAACAAAGAACAGAACGCTGCAAGAACTCAGTGGATCAAGCAACATCTGTGGAGGCAAAAGGTGCAAGTCAATGTCTTGGGTTGAGACACTTCATCAGGATTGAGGGGGAAGATGCAATATTGTCAGCATATAGTAGTACGGGAGGGTTCGAGGCTGGTAGGTGATAGGTGAGCCAGATGGTGGGGGGAGATGACAGGCAGATTTTAGGCATCCCACACCCCCAGTATTCTTCTCCCTTTGTTCACCTCTCCCATCGCCCCTCCTCCCCCACCTGCCCATCATCCCCTCCTCCCCCACCTGCCCATCATCCCCTCCTCCCCCACCTGGTCCCACCTGCCCATCATCCCCTCCTCCCCCACCTGCCCATCATCCCCTCCTCCCCCACCTGGTCCCACCTGCCCATCATCCCCTCCTCCCCCACCTGGTCCCACCTGCCCATCATCCCCTCCTCCCCCACCTGGTCCCACCTGCCCATCATCCCCTCCTCCCCCACCTGGTCCCACCTGCCCATCATCCCCTCCTCCCCCACCTGGTCCCACCTGCCCATCATCCCCTCCTCCCCCACCTGGTCCCACCTGCCCATCATTCCCTCCTCCCCCACCTGGCTTCACCTATCACCTACCAGCCTCTATCCCATCTCTCCCTCATACTGCTATACACTAGCAATCTCTCCTCTTCCCTCTCAGTCCCAATACAGGGTCTTCACCCAAAATGTCAACTTGCACCTTTTGCCTCCACAGATGCTGCCTGACCCACTGAATTCTTCCACTGTTTTGTTTTTGTTCCAATAATGGCATTAAAGCACAGTCCAATACTGTAACTAATGATCAAAGTGGCTAGCAGTTAAAACCACATTTTAAAAGAACTAAATTTCCCTGCAGAGAAAGTAACTAGTAGCATAACCAAGTGATCTAGCAGAGAAATCAGTATAATAGGTCTGAAACACTTGTCATCAGCTCCCCATCACCTACTGCTACTTGGTTAAGTGCAGACAAGGACAGACAAGGTCCTCGCCTCGGATCCCATCCAGAACCACAACTATTTCCTCAAGAAACCTTCAGCACTCATTGAAAGCTTGTCTGTGAACACAACAGCTGCCTGAATGACTATAAATGATGCACCTAACTGGCAATAGGTCATGATTACTGATACAGATAATCAGATGTGCTACCAACATTGGGAAGCCATTGCTCCACATTCAACGATGTAGCCCTGTTTCACAGTCTGAGCTTGGCTAGAGTATAAAAAGAACTGCATACAACATTCCTGAGTCCATCAGATAGGTTAAGAGTACAACTTCCAAATTTCAGATTAAGCCTTCTCAGTTTAAGGAACAATGACTTGGATTATTTGCAATTCTTACGTGCAATACATTGGAACCCCAACCCCATTGTTTAATACAATGTGAACAAACTACATACAGCAGGAGTAATCACAGGAACATTTCTGGAAGAGAGATTTCTGCATCAGTTATGTTGGTAGTGGCCCGGACAAAATGGGCTTCCAGTTAGAGGCAGTTCCCCTTCAGCGTCCTTGGCTCTGCCTGTTATTCTGTCAGACTGTGAGGTATTTTAATTAGAAATAATCAGCAGGAAGTTATTGCAGAAACTCAGCCTTATTAAAACCTTGCACTGCCTTTGTAACTCTGCTTCAATTTATCATTCCAACTTGTTGTTTGGGCCCTCGCAAGAGCTCAAAGATTCACCATCTGGAATCATGGCAAAAACTGTTGAGTCCACCTGCGCAAGACAATCACCACACAAGTTGCAATTAGATGAACCCATCTGCAACTTGGCTCAGATTGAAAGCCACTCGCAATGTGTGAGAGAAATGCAGATCCCTCAATTTGTCCTGGATGTTTCAGGTTCTTAATGAAGGTTCTACAGCATTCCAGATTGGTGTCCACCAAGACCCAACCCCAGGAGATTACACCCTATGGGCGTGGGGAGGAGAGAGCAAGTCACTGCTGGCTCCTCCCATCATCTCTCCTACATCCCAGCAAGTATTATTCAAAGTGTTGGCAGAATGGTGTCCAGGACAGGAGAGCACTACAAGATGGGTAACATTCCATAAAAATATCTTCCAGCTGCAAACAAACAAGACAATGAACTAACTTCTAACTGACCACTCCCTCATCCTTGTCTACCCCAAATAAATCCTGCTGAACCTTGGCACAAGGAGCCGATTAGAAACCCAATGGAAAAATATGAGATTAAAGCTTAGGCAGAGGAAAAATTCAGCGGATGTAATGATGCAGGACCTGCTCGTGGCAAATAGCACATATTTCAAATACAGAAACAACTTGCCTCAGCTTGAAAATTTCCAGACGACAAAGTTCAAGGGCTTCAGCTCAGACAGCAACTAAACCATCAACCTCAGAAAATTCCAGCTCCTCCTAGGCTCCATGCAGAGAAAGAAAAATGGCATGTCCATAGGCATGTCATCCCAGAGATACCAAGACAAAATGCTCACCAAGTACACTGGACACAGGTAGGGGGGCAAAGCACTTCTGATTTTCTATTAATCCTTCCTCCTTCCAGGAACCTTCAATTACCGTGGGGCCAAAAATGCCCGAATGTTTCTTTTAAAATAAAGTTAATCATCAACACTCTTGCTTCTGATATGTTATAGTAAATATTCAGGCACCTTGAACAAATGAAAGTGGGAGGGACAGAGAGGTCTATGACAGAGGAAGATGAAGGACAAGATGCTGAGAGGATGACAAGTTTCTGTGTGCCTAGCATGGCTACATTCACTCTCTGGAGACATAGCCGAATCAGATTCTATGGGAAATATTGGCAAGGCTCCGGAAACCCCAGAAAAAAAAACAGAAATGCTGTACAAACTCAGCCAGTCAAGATGTGTTTGTAGAAAGAGGAAGCAGTCAGTGAGTCTTCCTCAAAATCCCAGTATATGCTGGAAATTAAATCAGGCACAGCTTAGAGAAACTTCCCAATGCCATGAGATCCAAGAGAACACTACCCACAAGAGCATCTGTTTGTAGGGTAACTTGTAATGAAGAGTTCCAGGTCCCAGGTGACAGTTCCAAGGGGCAGGTCTGCAGACCCTGGTCCTGGGTGAGGAGAGAAGGCAGTGGTCAAGACCACCAGCCCCAGTCCGGAGCAGCAGATCCACAGAGCCCGGTCCCTGGAGGCTGGCTTGATGCTGATATGGTTCAGGTATTTGATCCCACAGAGACTTCAGTTAGTTCCAATCACCGGACCCATCACTCAGTTTCTTAAATGGAGTTTATTCATCCATGTTAGAAGAATACACACAAGCACAAACTGAAGCCTTACAGCATCATCACTGGTAGGTGAGTAAATCTCACTGCTGCTCACAATAGCAGCACTACATCGTTGCAAGAAAGCTGAGCATCAATCCACGGATCTCCAGCAACCACGACCCGCTACCTGCTGGGTCTGATCACTGCCCTGCCTCAGTAACCTGTACTCCTGAGCAGTACTAGATGTGTGCTGCAGAGTCAGGGACACTGTCTTTCAGATGAGATGTTAGATTAAGGCTTTGTTTGCTCCCTCGGGTAAATGATCCCATAAAACCGTTTTGAAGAACTGCGCACATGTCCCTGTGTCTTAACCAACATTTAACTGGTCATTACATAATGCTGCTCATCGGGGTTTACACATTTCCTAAATTACAGCAATGTTACAGTTCAATGACACTTTTTGGCTGTCAGTACTTCGGGTGGTCCTGGTGTTGTGAAAGGTGCTTTAGAAACACACCCTTCCTGGGGTTAAATAGGCCAGTTTGCGTCTCATGCAGCCGCATCCCCCAGACCTGAACTCCTCACAATAAAACACAAACTCTCCGGGGATAGTCAACGTTCCCACCACGGGGGTTGCGCCTCTGTGATTGGAGGGAGATCACTTCTGTGAACCCACCCATCCTTGGCCGGATCCTCTCCCCCATGAGCAACTCTTCATCCAATGAAGCACCTTTTGAAATGCAGTCACTGTTGCAATGTAGAACCACAATATTCGTCTGTATACACGACATGCGAGATCACAATATTCTCCCTCACAAAAATTTCCTGCTCGTAATTTTTTAGCAACGTCTTATCAGTAAACATGACCCCCTTCATTGTCCCGATATAAGTGCCTGTGAGTGTCTTTGTGGTAGATCCTGACGGTGCAGTTTGCATCAAATTCATTGCACCGAGCCCTCTATCAATTCCAAGTCTGCATCGGTCTCATTGCAACAGATTGATTGCACCGAGCCGGACGCGGCACCGGATTCAGTGGTTGCACCGAGCAAGACTCGGCACCGGATTCAGTGGTTGCACCGAGCAGGACTCGGCACCGGATTCAGTGGTTGCACCGAGCAGGACTCGGCACCGGATTCAGTAGTTGCATCGAGCCAGACTCGGCACCGAGCGCATCTCTTATTATTGCATCGGGAGCCGACCGTTCGTTACCCGGGGGAGGGGGGTGAGGGCAGAGCTGCTGCTCGGACTCAGGGCGCCACCAATTCAGCAGCTTTCAGTGGGCTTCGCTGCAGGTATTACCCCCGGAGCTCCTGCCCCGGGCTGCTCCCCTTACCTGTCCGGCCGACTCAGGGCCGCCTCTCAGCCTGTTTTCCTTTGTGTTCCCTCCCGACTCGCCAGTGCATGGAGCCCCCTACCCTGGATAGGGTATACACATCGCCACCCGGCAATCTGAATAGAGCACTAACATTGCACATTCAGATTCTGGGGTAGCCTTTACATGGCGCGGTGTCACTGTTAAAACCCAGGGTCCTGAATAGAAACAATACGTCTCGAGCCCAGGTTGGTGCATAGTTTATCATCAGATTGGGCTCTGCATTTTAACGTCGAGCGAGCAGCTCTCTTGAAGGTTCCTACCAACCATAAGCATAGACCCTCTGCCACAGCTACACTCGTTTTAAAATGCATCTGCGGAAATGGGGTATGTGGACATTTATTGCATCAACGACAATGCACAGGACATCTGCTGGGGTCGGTGCTCTAAAGGGTCATGTACCACGAGAGGCAAGTCAAAAATCACATTACAAACCTGGAAGGATCCTGGGTGGGTCAGGGTATCTGTCCAGCTTTTATTCTCTCCTACTGGTCCACATTTCAACACAGCTGATTGTAATAATTCTGTTGTTACAAGTGACATTTCCTCAAGATCTGCCTTTCATTTCATGACCGGGTCGTCACATCGCGGTTCCAAATCCTTTATCTTTAACTCTGTCCTCCACCTTATCACAGACTTTCCCCCTCCCACTTTACCTGACTTAAATCCTCTGTTACATCGGTAACTTTTCTCAGTTCTGACGCGAGGTCGCCAACCTAAAACATTAACTTTATTTCTCTCCACAAGTGCTGCCAGATCTCCTGAACATTTTTATTGTTTTTAATTACTTCAGATTTCCAGCATCTGTAATATATTGACATTTTCCCATCTTATGCATCAATAGAAGTGTTTCCAGCACAGAGGCCTTTTCAGTCCTTTGACATTTTGTAAGAGCAATCTCGTTAGTGTCAACCATTGCCAATTTCCCCCAAGCCCTGCAATTCTTTATCTTTAAATGAGTTATCCAATTCCTTTGTAACAGCCATTTATTGAATCTGCTTCCACAGTCCTTTCAGGTAAATTTGAAATTATAACTACTATGTGAAGAAGATTTTTGTAATGTAATTATCCAAATTCTGTGAATTCCAGTGCTGAACTTCTGCCCATCCACTCCATCCAGACCCATCATGATCCTCAACACTTCCATTTAATCCACTTTCTGACCTGCAGCCCCAGGAACAGATACCAAGTCTCTCCATCCTTTCATCATAAGTTCAATATTATACTTTACTTAGTTAAATAGCAATATCAATAGTAATTTAGGAAATAACATTGATTGGAACTGTGGAAATTTTTTATACAGTCAAGGCTGAGGAACTGGATAATGATAAATGGACTTTAGCAAGGACTGTATGGTGAGCCGGTCCAGAAGGTGAGATCACATGGGATCCAGGGTGAGCTAGCCAAGTGGACACAAAATTAGCTTGGTGGAAGGAGGCAGAGGGTGATAGTAGAGAGTTGGTTTTCAGATTGGAGGCCTGTGACCAGTGGTGCGCTGCAGGGGCATGCACTGAATCTACTGTTGTTTGTCATACATCTTAATGATTTGGATGAGAATATAGGTGGCATGATTAGCAGTTGACACCAAAATTGGTGGCGTGGTGGACAGTGAAGAAGGTTGTCTAAGATTACAACTGTGAAAATGAGCAAGGGAATAGCCGATGGAATTTAACTCAGAAGTGACGCATTTTGGGAAGTTAAACCAGGGCAGGACATACACAGCGAATGGCAGGGCCCTGGGGAGTGTTGTTGAACAGAGAGACTTGGAGGTACAAGTACATAGTTCCCAAAAGTGCAACACAAGTAGACGGTGATGAAAAAGGTATGTAGCATGCTTGCCTTCATCAGCCAATGTACATGTTGTTGGTTAGGTCGCCCTTGGAGTATTGTATGCAGTTCTGGTTGCCGCTCTACAAGAAAGAGGTGATCAAGTTAGACATGGTGCAATAAAGCTTCACAAGGATGTTGTCTGGATCGGAGGGCTTGAGCTATAAGGAAAGATTGGATAGGCTGGGTCTGTTTTCCCTGGACCAAAGGAAGCTGAGGGGTGACATGATAGAGGTATATAAAATTAAAAGAGGCATAGATAGGGTACATAGTCAGAATCTTTTCCCATGGTAGGAGTGTCTAAAATTAGAGACCATAGGTTTAAGGTGAAAGGAAGGAGGTTGAAAGGGGTAAATTTTTCACAAAAAGCATAGTTGGTATCTGGAATGAGTTGGTGAAGGCAGGAATAGTTAAAAACATTTAAGAGGCATCTCGACTGGTACTTGAATGAGCAGAGCATAGAGGGACGTGGAATTAATGCAGGCAAGTGGGATTGGTATAGGCAGGCATGACATTCTGCATAGACGCAGTGGATCGAAGGCTGTACAACTCGATGACTCTATAAATGAAGTATGGCCGGAAAAGTGTCACAGGAAATATGTGCAAACTTACAGGATAAGTGTACTACAGACAGATGCACCATAGAAAGTATCCTATCTGGATGCATCATGGCTTGGTATGGCTACTGCTCTGCCCAGGACTACAAGAAACTGCAGAGAGTTGTGGACACAGCCCAGCGCATCACGGAAACCAGCCTCCCCTCCTTGGACTCTGTCTTTACCTCTCGCTACATTGGTGAAGCAGCCAGCATAACCAAAGACCCCACCCATCTGGGTCATTCTCTCTTCTCTCCTCTTCCATCAGGCAGAAGATACAGGAGCCAGAGGGGACATACCACCAGGCTCAAGGACAGCTTCTATCCCACTGTGATTAGACTATTGAATGGGGAGATGGACTCTGACCTCACGATCTACCTTGTTGTAACCTTGCACCTTACTGCACTGCACTTTCTCTGTAGCTGTGACACTTTACTCTGTACTGTTATTGTTTTCACCTGTACTTTGGTACAAGTGACAATAATAAACCAATACCAATTTCAGATATATTTGCAAATATGTGATTATTCTTTTTGCAAATGTTAGTAGGATATTCAAATTTAGGAGAACTTCTCAGCCAAGTAATCAAGAGTAACTGAACAACAGAATAGAGGAGGGGCAGGGTGGAGCTGGTGGTAACTGGACAGTCATTAGCACTGATTGACTCTCTTTCTTCTCCTACACATGTGCAATGGCCATAAAACACACATTTCTATAGGCAGGAAAACTATGTATAATTTTATGACTTAAGAAAGATTAGAGAGGAATACCAAGAAATTATATTAGAAGGATAAATGTTGGCACAACATTGTGGTCCCAAAGGGCCTGTGCTGTAATGTTCTATGTTAACGTCTGTTGTTAGGAAATTATTAGAAAATAAGAAATCAAAGTAGGATTAAGCCACTTGACCCCTTGTGTCTATTCCACCATTATTAAGATCATGACTGAACCACCTCAGCAGCACTTTTCTGCATAAATCTCACAAACCTTGATTCCCTTAACATATAAAAATCTATTGATTTCTGTCTTGAATATACTCAGTAAATAAGCTTCCAAAGTCCTCTCGATTGGAGGCTTCTAAAGATTCATTTCACTCTCATAGAATCAGTCATACAGCACAGAAACAGGCCCTTCAGCCCAACTGGTCCATACTGACCCAGATTCCCATCTAAGCTAATCCCTCTGTTTGAGGAATTTTTTTCTTCTCGCTGTCCTGAATGCTAGCCCCTTATACTGAGTCTGTGACTGGTGGTGCTACACATGCCAACCAGGGAAACAACCACATCTCTGTGAATTTTGCATGTTTCAATTAGATTACTTCTCATTCTTCTAAACTCGAGAGAACGTAGGCCTAGCCTATTTAATTCCTCCTCATATGTCAAACTTGCCATCCAGGGAGTCAATCCGGTGAACCTTTGATGCAAGTATATCCTTCCTTGTGTATAGAAAGCAAACCTGAACATAATAATTCAATGTACAGCCACACCAGAGATCTATCTATTTGAGTAAGATATCCCTGCTCTTGTACTCAAATCCTCTTTCAATAAAGGCCAACACACCATTTCCTTCATAACTAGGTGCAAAGCCTGCATAGTAACTTTCAACAATTTATGTACAAGGACACTCAGGTCCCTCTTTATACCAACAACTATCGATCTCTCACTATTTAAGAATATTCCCTTTCCATTCTTTTCCATCAAAGTGGATGACCTCACATTTTCCAAATTACATTCCATCTGCATGTCCTTGAACTTAGCCTATCTGTACTTTGCAAATTCTGCATTTTCCTCACAACCCATCCTGACACCAAGCTTTGTACAGTCATAGAGTCATACAGCACGGAAACAAGCCCTTCAGCCCAACTGGTCCATGCTGACCAAGATGCCCATCCAAGCTAGTTCCATTTGCCAGTGTTTGGCCCATAACCCTCTAAACCTTTCCTATCCATTACTTGTTCAACTGTCTTTTAAAGGTTGTTATTGTATCTGCCTCAACCACTTCCTCTGGCAGCTCATTCTACATACATACCACCCTTCGTGCAAAAAAATTGCCCCTCAAGTTCCTATTAAATCTCTCCCTTCTCACCTTAAACCTATGCCATCTAGTTCTTGATTCCCCAACCCTGGGAGAAAGACTGAGTGCATTCACCCTCTCTATGCCCCTCATGATCTTATACACCTCTATAAGATCACCTCACAGTCTCCTGCACTCCAAGGAATAAAGTCCTAGCCAATCCAACTTCTCCCTACAACACAGTCCCTCAAGTCTTGGCAACATCCTTGTAAATCTTTTCTGCACTCTTTCCAGTTTAATAACATCTTTCCTATATCAGGGTGACCAAAACTGAACACAATACTCCCAAGTACGGCCTCACCAGCATCTTATACAACTGCAAAATGACCTCTCAACCTTTATACTCAGTGCCCTGACTGATGATGGCCAGCGTGCCAAAAGCCCTCTTCACCACCCCGTCTACTTGTGACTCCACTTTCAGGGAACCATGCACTTGAACTCCAGGGTCCCTCTGTTCTACAACACTCCCCAGGGTCCTGCCGTTCACTGTGAAAGTCCTACCTTGATTTGACTTTCCAAAATGCAACACCTCGCACTTATCTGAATTAAACTCCATTTGCCATTCCTCAGCCCACTTACTCAGTTGATCAAGATCTCCTTGTAACTTTGATAATTATCATTTTTTGTATATAAACTAATATGGATATATTACACACGATCCCATCATCCAGATTGTGAACACCTGGGACCCCAGCACCGAACCCTATGGCACCCCCACTGATCCTAGACTCCCAACTCGAAACTGACCTGTTTATATCTACTCTGTTTTCTGACATTACCCAAGCCCCAATTCATGCCATTATATTAAAAATACATGCTGACTCTGCCAAATCCCATTATTGTTTACCAAATGCCTTGTTATCATTTCCTTAAAAAAGATTCCAGCATTTTCCCTACTGATGTCAGGCAAACAGGTCTATAGTTCCTGTTCCTCTCTCCCTTCATCATAAATAGTAGGATTATATTTGCTACATTCTAATATGTGCCAACCATTCTAGAATCAAGGGAATTTTGGAAAACAAGAACTAGTGTATTCAAAACCTTAGGAAACACATCAGTTTCTGGAGTTCTGGGGTTTCTAGGGTTGGGGTTAACCCATGACTGTGTGGGCAAATACAGCGCCAACTTGATCTTTAAGTTCGCCAATAACACCACCGTTATAGACTGGATCAACAGGGATGAGACGGAGTATAGGAAAGAGATTGTGAACCTTATGACATGGTGTTAGAACAACAACCTAGCCCTTAACATCAGCAAGAGGAAAGAGCTGGTTATTGACCTAAGGTACTTGGGGGGAGGGGGGTTGGTTAGGGAAGAACACAACCTTGTCCTCAACAATGGAGTTGCTGTAGAGATGGTCGACAACTTCAAGTCCTAGGCATCCATTTCACCAGCAACCTCTCCTGGTCCCTCTGTACAGATGTGGTGATCAAGAAAGCACATCAGTATATGTACTTTCTGAGGTGTCTAAGAAGATTCAGTGTGACCATGAGGGTTCTCTCAAACTTTTACAGATGCACTACAGAAAGTACCCTGACGGGTTGCATCTCAGCCTGGGATCACAACTGCTCTGCTCTGGACCGAAGGAGACTGCAGAGAGTGGTAAACACTGCCCAGTCATCAAGGATTGTCACTTCCTTCCAGTTCAGGCCATCTTCCACAGGAAGGCTAACTGTATCGTTAAGGATGCCTGCCACCCTGGCTGTTCCCTTACCTCTGTTCCATCTTCTCAGAGAAGGTACAGGAAGCTCGAAAAACCCGGAAGACCAGACTCAAGAACAGCTTCTTCCCCACTGCTATCACACTTACCAGTCACCCCTTTCAGATCCCTTTCCTGGTGGTCCTGCCACATTCTCGAACCCTTAATTCTACCTTTATCGTTATATCACATTTCTTTTTGCACTGCCTCACTTTGCACTACTATGCTCTACAACATCCCATTGTTTTTGCATTTGTTGGTGTATTTATTGTTGTATTTATTACCATGTACACTATTAACACTGTGAGCTTCATGTGAGCAAGGAATTTCATTGCACCCTGGTGTATTTGACAATAAACTTATCTGAATCTGGGGATTTATCAACTTTCAGCACCATTAATTTCCCCAATGTTGGTTTTTATTTTAATAATGCTAATTTCTTTGAACTCCTCATTTACCCTAGTCCTATAGTCCCCTGGGAGGTTTTTAATGTCATTTTTTGTGAAAACAGATGCGAAATATTTGTTTAATTTATGTGCCTTTTCCTTATTCCCCAGTATAACCTCATATCTCAGTCTGTAATAACCCATATTACATCTTGCCAATCTTTGATCAGGAAAAAGGAAGTGCATGTTATGTATAAACAGTTAGTATCAAATGGGTCCTTTGAAGTTTATAGGGGATATAGGAGAGAACTTAAGAAAGTTATGAGGGCAAAAAGCAGACGTGAAACAGCCTTGGCAAACAAGATTAAGAAGAATCCTAAAACCTTTTAGAGACATATTAGAAGCACATTAGAAGGCAGCATACTTAAGGTGTAAGCAGCAAGGATCAGACAGGGCTCATGAGGAATATAGAGTAGCAAGGAAGGAACTTAAGAAAGGGCTGAGGAGAGCGAGAAGGGGACATGAAAAGGCTTTGGCGAGTAGGGTTAAGGAGAATCCCAAGGCTTTTTTCTCGTACGTGAAGAGCAGAAGGATGGCTAGAGTAAAGGTAGGTCCGATTAAAGACAAAGGTGGGAGGATGTGCCTGGAAGCTGTGGAAGTGGGTGAGGTTCTCAATGAATACTTCAGTATTCACCAAGGAGAGGGGTCTTGATAATACTGAGGACAGTGTTGGTAAGGGTAATGTTCTAGAGTATGTAGATATCAAGAGAGAGGATGTTTTGGAGTTGTTAGAAAATATTAGGACAGGTAAGTCTCCGGGGCCTGATGAAATATTCCCCAGGCTGCTTCGTGAGGCGAGAGAGGAGATTGCTGAACTGTTGGTTAGGATCTTTGAGTTCTCGTTGTCCACGGGGATGGTACCGGAGGATTGGAGGGTGGCGAATGTTGTCCCCTTATTCAAAAAAGGTAGTAGGGATAGTCCAGGGAATTACAGACCAGTGAGCCTTACGTCTGTGGTGGGTAAGCTGTTAGAAAGGATTCTAAGAGATAGGATCTATGAACATTTAGAGAATCATGGACTGATTAGGGACAGCCAGGAGTCTGGGCAGTGTAGAGGAGCAGAGGGATTTGAGGGTTCATATCCACAGATCACTGAAAGTCACCTCACAGGTAGATACGGTAGATAAGAAAGCTTATGGGATGTTAGCTTTCATAAGTCGTGGGATCAAGTTTAAGAGCCGCGAAGTAATGGTGCAGCTTTACAA
Organism: Pristis pectinata; assembly: GCF_009764475.1. Classification (NCBI taxonomy): domain Eukaryota; kingdom Metazoa; phylum Chordata; class Chondrichthyes; order Rhinopristiformes; family Pristidae; genus Pristis; species Pristis pectinata. Next base: position 21,292,037 of record NC_067436.1, read on the forward strand.
AACTCTGGTTAGGCCACACTTAGAGTACTGGGTCCAGTTCTGGTTGCCTCATTATAGGAAGGATGTGGAGGCGTTGGAAACGGTGCAGAGGAGATTTACCAGGATGCTGCCTGGATTAGAGAGTATGGATTATGAGGAGACTAAAGGAGCTAGGGCTTTACTCACTGGAGAGAAGAAGGATGAGGGAAGACATGATAGAGGTATACAAGATATTAAGAGGAATAGATAGAGTGGACAGCCAGCACCTCTTTCCCAGGGCACCAATGCTCAAAACAAGAGGACATGGCTTTAAGGTAATGGGTGGGAAGTTCAAGGGAGAAGTCAGAGAGTGGTTGGTGCATGGAATGCGCTTCCTGGGGTGGTGGTGGAAACTGATACGTTGGTCAAGTTCAAGAGATTTTTAGATAAGCATATGGAGGAATTTAAGATAGAGGGATATGTGGGAGGAAGGGGTTAGATAGTCTTAGGTGTGGTTTGAAGGGCGGCACAACATGGTGGGCCGAAGGGCCTATATTGTACTGTATTGTTCTATGGTTCTAAGTGGTACCTGGGGAAAGAGTAGGGCTCCTCAAGGACCAAAGAGGAAATCTGTGTGGAACCAAGGGATGTGGATGGGGTCCTAAGTGAATACTTCTCATAGATATTCACCAGGGAAAAGGACGTGGCAGATGGAGAGTTAGGGAAGGGGTACTGATATTCTGGAACATCTTTGTATCAGAAGGGAGGACATGTTGACACACATCCTGATGGAATCTATTCCAGGATCCTATGGGAAGCAAAGGAGGAGATTGCTGGGGCCCTGATGAAGATTTCTGCATCTTCATTAGCCTCAGGTGATGTACCAGAAGACTAGAGGAGAGCAAACGTTGTTCCTTTATTCAAAAAGGGCAGTAGGGATTAGCCAGAAAACTATAGGCCAGTGAGCCTCAAATAAGTAGTAGGGAAATTATTCAAAAAAATTCTAAGGATAGGATTTATGTTCACTGCAAAGGCCGGGGTTGATTAGGGGGAGTCAGCATGGTTTTGCGGAGGGGAAATATGAGTTTTTTGAGGAGGTAACCAATAAAACTGATGAAGGCAGGATGGTAGATTTGGTATATGTGGATTCTAGCAAGGCTTTTGACAAGGTCCTACATGGTAGGCTGATCCATGTTAAATCACATGGGATCTGAGGTGCGTTGGCAAACTGGATCCAAAGTTGGCCTGGTGGTAGGAGGCAGAGGGTGGTGCTGGATGGTTGTTTTTCTGACTGGAAGTTTGCAACTAGTGCTGTACTGCAGGGATCAGTGCTAGGATCTTTGTTGTTTGTCATATGTACATAAATGATTTGGATGAGGATGTAGGTAGTCTGATTAGTAAGTTTACTGATGACACAAAAATTGGTGAAGCTGTAGATAGCAAAGAAGGTTGTCTAAGGATACAGTGGGATCAGCTGGAAAGTTGGATGGAGTGGTAGTCGATGGAATTTAATCCAGGCAAGTGTGAGGGACATCAAAAATTGGCATCAAGAAACTCAGGAGCATTAAAGTACAGAGTGACATAGTTCCCTAAAAATAGCGACACAGGCGGCTAGGGCAGTGAAGAAGGCATTTGGTATGCTTGCCTTCATAGGCTGAGGTACCGAGAATAAGGGTTGGGACTTTGTGTTGCAGTTGTGCAAAACATTGATCAGAAACACTTGAAGTATTGTGTACTGTCCTGATCGCCACACTACAGGAAGGATTTGGTAGCAACAGAGAGAGTGCAGAAGAGATTCCCCAGGCTGTTGCCTGAAATGAAGGGCTTAAATTACAAGGAGAGATTGGGTAGCCTGGAATATTTTGGAGCATAGGAGGCTGATCTTATGGAGGTTTGTAAGATTATAACATATACAGTAAATGGATGGGCACTAAGGAATGTTGATGAGCAGATAGACCTAGGGGCCCAAGTCCATAGTTCATTGAAAATGGCAACACAGGTCAGTAGGGTGGTGAAGATGGCATGTGGCATACTTATCTTCATAGGTCAGGGCATAAAATATAGGAATTGGGATGTTATATTGCAACTTTACAAAACACTGGTCCAGCCACACTTGGGGTATCATGTGCGCAGTTCTGGTTGCAACACTATAGAAATGATGAAATTGTGCTAGAGAGAGTGAAGAGGAGATTCAGCAGGATGTTGCCTGGATTGGAGGACTTTAGTCATGGGGAGAGATTGGATAGGCTGGGCTTGTTTTCTCTGGAGTAAAGGAGATTGATGATAGAAGTAATATAAAATTACGAGATTCATAGAAAGGGTAGACAAATCTCCTTCCCATGGTAGTGGTATCAAGAACAAAGAGCATAGGTTTAAGGTGAGAGGAAAAAGTTTTAAAGGGGATCTGAGGAGTAAGTTTTTTCACTCAGAGAGCAGTTGATATCTGGAACTCGTTGCCAGAGGTGGTGGTGGATTCAGATATAATCACTGTGTTTAGAAGGCATTTAGATACTTAAATAGGCAAGGCATAGAAGGATATAGTCCTAATGCAGGCAAATGGGATTAGTTTAGATACTAAAAAGGTCAGTATGGACGAAGGGCCCATTCTGTTCCCTGCTGTATGACTGTGATGCTCTGCAGTCTCTGCTCTTAGAGAGAACTGCATATTATGGGGCAAGTGTGTGGGTTGAAGGTGCTGCAAAGCTACCTTCTGAATCTCAGTATCTGACACACTCATAGTTAAAGCTTCTTGACCCTCTTGACTGACCAGTTCTACAGTACTTAATCTAAAGGGTATGACCACCTCCTGTAATAAAGTATCCAGGTAACCCTCCCCACTTCACTCCAGTTCCTCAGCTCTGAGCAGAGGTTCCTCAAGCTTAATACACTGATGTGGTTGCCATGATTCCCAATCCATTGCATCAACTCCTGTATACCACAGGTGCCACACATCACCTGCCCTGCCAGGCTTCCCTTAGGATATTTGTTTAGTTGAATCAATTGACTTAATTCTGATACTTCACTCTTATCTCACTAAAGTCTCTTATTCATCAAAGTACACACTCTGTTCACTGCCCTCGGAGGACTCTTGTACTAAAACGTCTGCATTTAAGGAGATAGTAACTGAACTAAAATTTTAATGATCAGAGAAGAACCAACTTGGATTTGTGAAGGATGGGTCATGTTTGGCAAACCTCATGGAATATCTTGAAGAGAATGACTGCACTGGCAGGGCAACATATGTGTGGATGGTCCTTAAATGTAGTTCCACAAGGCGAAGGATAAAGTTCGTCACATTAGCTAAAGGTGACAGACTCAGTACAATGGGTAGATGTTAAAAGTGGGATCCCACAAGTATCCCTGTTGAAGCCTTATTTCTAAATCCATAGTTGACAAAGTGGGGGTTGCAAACTTGGGTGGTTTGTGGGATATTAAAAAAATAGATCAGGCAAGGGGCAGTGGTGTGGAGCCTGAAGAATGTAGAAGATTTTGGAAAGCATCACCCTGCAGTTCAGAGAATTGCATTTCCTGCCCCTACCCTACTTACTCTGAACCTGCCCACACTAGTGATATATAAAATATACAAAACATACATATCATTTTCTTATGCCATTGTCTTTTATGGTTTAACCAAAGTGATTTGATTGCATCTATGGCTAAATTTATAGTCAGTTATTTATCATTGCTGGTCTATACGGGCAATCCATTTGTTTAAAGTGGCTAGCCTGAAAAATGATTAAAAACCACTGATTGAGATGATTGGATAGAAAGCCACATATTCAAGTTTGCCAAGAAGGCCCCAATTGCATTAAGGATATTGGTAGGTCATGTGGATGGACAAAACTGTAGCAAATATATTTCAATGCAAGCAACACCTTGGGCCTAAAAGAAAACTTTCTAAATTTTGTGAAGCTAAACCAGAACAAGTGGAAAGTGATTTTAGATCTAGATACAAGTATCATTAAAATTTCATGGACAGGTATCAAAAAATCTAGCCTACATATAGAGCAGACTAGAACACAATGCTTCAGAGGCTATGCTACAGCAATATAAAACCATGCTTAGACAACATTTGGAGCAACATGTTCAGATCAGGAAACACACTTTAGAAAAGTATATATTGGCCTTGGAAGGAATGCAGCTTAGATACCAGAATGATACCTGGACTCCTTGAATTACATGACGAGGAGACACTACACAAATTGGTGTTGTATTCCAATATGGTAATGAAATAAAGAACTCAGATAGGTTTTGGGAACTGGAATTCATCACAATGAATACACGCATATGTGCGTATGACAATAAACTTGACTTTGAGAGTTGAAGCAAATAGCAGAGATGCCTTTAAAGAGAAGTAATGGGTACATAGTGCTTAATAAAATAGGGTGACAGTAACACTTTGTGGAGCAGTTACACTTGCATAAGCCATTTGGGGTAAATGATCTGATTAGTAAATTCAGTGGAAATGTTCAATTTTCATTTGATCTGCAGGGGTATGCCCAATTCATTCAGTAATTTCTAAACTGCTTTCTCCAACCTCATTGAACCTCTCAGCTTGGTATCACTTCCAAATATATCCAATCTTCATTGGATTCCGACACTGCTGTAAATGGAAAAAAAAATCAGAGTTAGAACCACGTAAATTTATTGCACAGAAGGAGGCCAATCAGCCCATTGTGTCCGGACTGAAGGGCGATCCGGCGGATGCTCCTGCCTGGGTCTCCGTCCAGCCGAGGGTTAAAGCTGCTCAGGGTGGGGACCTGTGGCGTCCCTCCCTGTACACATGGTGACCACCTGCCCCACACTCCGTCACCTTTCACACACAACAAGCACCGTGTGTCAGCCTCACCACAACCTACCTGCTCTAGTCTGAGGGCAGCTCTTCAACAGCTGGACCGAAGGGCCAGCTCAGGTTAACTAAGGGACAGGGCCGGGCCCTCGGCCGCACCTCTCCGGACACCCGCACTCGTTCAAACGGCGGGAAACCGGTCGGAGATTTTAGCCGCGAGCACCAGTGGCCGGAACTTTGTGCTGCCGTTCTTGTGTTCCGGGGACCCCTGTCGCTGTGACCCCGGGAAGATGGCGGCGTTGGGAGGCTGCGTGCAGCGGCTGGTGAGCGCGGTGGAGCGGCCTGAACTGTTGCTGAGGTAACGGGGGGAGATGGGGTGGTTGGGGGGGATAGGATCGGGGAGATGGGCTGGTTGGGGGGGATGGGATCGGGGAGATGGGCTGGTTGGGGGGGATGGGATCGGGGAGATGGGCTGGTTGGGGGGGATGGGATCGGGGAGGTGGGCTGGTTGGGGGGGATGGGATCGGGGGGAGATGGGCTGGTTGGGGGGATGGGATCGGGGAGATGGGCTGGTTGGGGGGGATGGGATCGGGGGGAGATGGGGTTTGGGGGGGATGGGATCAGGGAGATGGGCTGGTTGGGGGGGATGGGATCGGGGGGAGATGGGGTGGTTGGGGGGGATGGGATCGGGGGAGATGGGCTGGTTGGGGGGATGGGATCGGGGAGATGGGCTGGTTGGGGGGGATGGGATCGGGGAGATGGGCTGGTTGGGGGGGATGGGATCGGGGAGATGGGCTGGTTGGGGGGATGGGATCGGGGAGATGGGCTGGTTGGGGGGGATGGGATCGGGGAGATGGGCTGGTTGGGGGGGATGGGATCGGGGAGATGGGCTGGTTGGGGGGGGATGGGATCGGGGAGATGGGCTGGTTGGGGGGGATGGGATCGGGGGGAGATGGGGTGGTTGGGGGGGATGGGATCGGGGGAGATGGGCTGGTTGGGGGGGATGGGATCGGGGAGATGGGCTGGTTGGGGGGGATGGGATCGGGGAGATGGGCTGGTTGGGGGGGATGGGATCGGGGATGGGCTGGTTGGGGGGGATGGGATCGGGAGATGGGCTGGTTGGAGGGGATGGGATCGGGGGAGATGGGCTGGTTGGGGGGATGGGATCGGGGAGATGGGGTGGTTGGGGGGGATGGGATCGGGGAGATGGGTGGTTGGGGGGATGGGATCGGGGAGATGGGGTGGTTGGGGGGGATGGGATCGGGGAGATGGGGTGGTTGGGGGGGATGGGATCGGGGAGATGGGCTGGTTGGGGGGGATGGGATCGGGGAGATGGGCTGGTTGGGGGGGATGGGATCGGGGAGATGGGCTGGTTGGGGGGGATGGGATCGGGGGGAGAGGGGGTGGTTGGGGGGATGGGATCGGGGAGATGGGGTGGGTGGGGGGGGATGGGATCGGGGAGATGGGCTGGTTGGGGGGGATGGGATCGGGAGATGGGCTGGTTGGGGGGGATGGGATCGGGGGAGATGGGCTGGTTGGGGGGGATGGGATCGGGGAGATGGGCTGGTTGGGGGGGATGGGATCGGGAGATGGGCTGGTTGGGGGGGGATGGGATCGGGGAGATGGGCTGGTTGGGGGGGATGGGATCGGGGAGATGGGCTGGTTGGGGAGGATGAGATCCGGGAGATGGGCTGGTTGGGGGGTTGGGATCGGGGGAGATGGGCTGGTTGGGGGGGATGGGATCGGGGGAGATGGGGTGGTTGGGGGGGATGGGATCGGGGGAGATGGGCTGGTTGGGGGGATGGGATCGGGGAGGGGCTGGTTGGGGGGATGGGATCGGGGGGGATGGGATGGGGGAGATGGGCTGGTTGGGGGGGATGGGGCGGCGGTGGTGGTGGTTGGGGGGGTGTGGGGGGTGGTGGTGGTTGGGGGGGTGTGGGGGGTGTGTGGTGGTGGTTGGGGGGTGTGGGGGGTGGTGGTGGTTGGGTGGGTGTGGGGTGGTGGTGGTTGGGGTGTGGGGTGGTGGTTGGGGGGTGTGGAGTGGTGGTGGTTGGGGGGGTGGGGTGGTGGTGGTGGTTGGGGGGGTTTGGGGTGGTGGTGCTTGAGGGGGTTTGGGGGTGGTGGTGGTTGAGGGGGTTTGGGTTGGTGGTGGTGGTTGGGGGGTTTGGGGTCGTGGTGGTGGTTGGGGGGTTTGGAGTGGTGGTTGGGGGGTTTGGGGTGGTGGTGGGGGAGGGTTTGGGGGGTGGTGGTGGTGTGGGGGGGGTTTGGGGTGGTGGTGGGTTGGGGGGTTTGGGGTGGTGGTGGGGTTGGGGGGTGTGGGGGTGGTGGTGGTGGTTGGGGGGTTTGTGGTGGTGGTGGTTGGGGGGGTTTGGGTTGGTGGTGGTGGTTGAGGGGGTTTGGGTTGGTGGTGGTGGTTGAGGGGGTTTGGGTTGGTGGTGGTTGGGGGGTTTGGGGTCGTGGTGGTGGTTGGGGGGTTTGGAGTGGTGGTTGGGGGGTTTGGAGTGGTGGTTGGGGGGGTTTGGGGTGGTGGTGGTTGGGGGGGTTTGGGGTGGTGGTGGTTGGGAGGGTTTGGGGTGGTGGTGGTGGTTGGGGGGTTGGGGTGGTGGTGGTTGGGGGGGTTTGGGTGGTGGTGGTTGGGGGGGTGTGGGGTGGTGGTGGGTTGGGGGGTTTGTGGTGGTGGTGGTTGGGGGGGGTTTGGGGTGGTGGTGGTTCGGGGGGTGTGTGGGGCGGTGGTTGGTGGGGGGGGGGATTTAGGATGGAAACTGAAACACTGCAATGTGGGGAGGATCGAGATCATGGCCTCTGAAATACTTTACTGCACCACTCCCATGTCCCTTGATTCTTTTAATCCCTACAAATCTATCCATCTCTGTCTTGAATACTCTCAATTTTCATTCCCCGTTTGGCTGTGAATGCCAAAGATTCACCACTCTCTGAATAGCTGACTCCTTATTTTGAGACACTGACTCCTGGTTGTAGCACTTCAGCCAAGGAAACATAACCCTGCATCTACTCTGTTAAGTTCCGTTTTCAACATTTCATTGTGATCTCCTCTCATTTACACTGATACTTGGAATAGGTAGTTTGTTGCATGAGGAAAGGTGCACAAACACAACTTGTATCAGTTGGAGTTTAGAAGAATGAAAGGTGACTTGATTAAAATATAAGGTCCTGAGGGGTCTTGACCAGGTGGGAAGATGGGGAGGGGATATTTCTTCTTGTGGAAGAATGTGCAGAGGAATGCAGATTATTGACGGAGGTGTAGGAGTGAAAGGTTCCTGGGTTAGGCGGGATTGTAAAATTGAAGTTCCTGTCACATCAGCCATGATCTTGTTGAGTGACGGAGCAGGCTAGGTGGGCCAAGAGGTCTGAGTAGATATCTACTCCTAACCCTTGTGTTCATAATTTTCTAAATTTGAAAGTGAAGGTCTAGTTTACTTAATCCCCCCTCTTATTGACAATCCCAGGAATCAATCTGGTGAACCATTATTGCAGTACTTCTGTTAAAAGTATCCCTCCTTGGGTAGGGAGATCAGACCTGCACACTATATTCCATGTGTGGTCTCATCAGCGCACTGTATAAGCAAGGCAGTGCTCTGGTACTAAAATTCTTTTCCACTAAAGACCCAAAGTTGTTCATTTTCATTATTATTTGCTGAACTGCATGCTAAATTTAGGTTATTTGTATACAAAGACACACTGATCATCAATTTTCATGGCAATTATACCCTATGTATGCCTGTGGGAACAATAAATAACTTGATTTGAACACCTTTCTATCTATCACCATTTATACAAAAAAACTCTGCCTTTCCAATACCAAAGTGGATAATCTCATAATTTTCCACATAATATTCCATCTGCAATGACTTGCCCATTTACTTGGCATCTCTATATCCTCCTGAAGCCTCTCTGCATCCTTTTCACAGCTCTCACAATGCATATTGTCACTTAGTATCATCAGCAAATTTGAGTATATTACATTTGATTCCAGCATCCAGATCATTAATATAGATTGCAAGCAACTATGAAAATACTCGGGTATCAGTTGGGGGATGGTGTGGTGGTGATGTGCTAGGGTGGTAAGGAGTGAGGTACTGAGATGGTGTGGCTGAAGTAGTGGGTACAGGGAGATGCGCCCAAGATAACAGGTAGGGTGGGGGCAGATCGTGGGGTGTGGGTGCCGAGGCACCAGATTGTGTGTTTGGGAATTGGGTGGGTGGGGCAGTAGTTGAGGGAATTTGTGGCCAAGGTACCAGCGTGTGGGGGTTGGCTGAACTACTTGGGGGAGCAATGGGGGTGGGGTATGATTGGGATTCAAGACTGGGGAAGGTCATTGGATCTCTAAGGGAAAGGTGAATTATTGAGAGGGAAGGGGGATGGTGATCCATCTTTGACTGGGATTGGGCTACAATTGCAGGATTTCACAATCCTGTTAGAATCTCATGAATTTGTCAGTCTAAACTGTGTTACACTGACCACAAGCGCACCATCTGGTGTGTGCCTGAAACAAAAAGTGTTAACACCTGAGAAATCATGAATGGAATCTGTAATATATGGATCCTGACTGTTAATAGTGAGAAACTGTGATTAACACTATCTTCTCTTTGACTCCCAGTGTACAGGACAGGTTGGCGTCAGAGTTCACTGCTCTCACTAAGGAGCTGTATGACTTCCAGAAGACACAGGAGGCAGATGGGGCTGCTGGAAGCCCATTAAAAGAGTTGGTTGTGGAACATTTTGATGAAGAACAGATCTGGCAGGAGATTGAATTGCAGAACCGTTCGGTCCTAAACTATTTCAAAGGGGCAGTGGCTTTCCTACGTCATGACAGTCTCAGCAGACTGAATAGTACGGAAGAGGCAGAGATTGATTCTCCTGCAGAAGAGTTTGAAATGGAAGATGATTATGAACCAGAGGAGAGCAGTGATGAGGAGAAAGAGTTAAAAAAGCAGAAAGTCAGTGGAAAAAAAGATCATTCTGAAAAGCTTAGTGATGAGGACTCTGACATCAACTTCAACATTGATGAGCTGGTGAAAAGGACTAAGTTGCAGAAGAAAAGCCCCAAACTCCCAAGCTCTGAGCTGGATGATAAGTTTTTCAAACTTTCAGAAATGGAAGCTTTTTTAGAGAAAGCGGAAAAAGAAGAAGCAAATTTGGAGAATTATGATGATGAAATCAATTATTTTGAAGATATACCCTCTGAGGATGAAGAAATTATGAAAACAAAGATTAAGAAAAAGGTAACGATCTTCTGACAGTCTACACCCTGCTCTCTGTTAGAGCTGATCTTTGCGATGTGATGCTTTTGTTGGCACTCAGTGAATCTTATTTTTTGGCTGTTCTTTGGCTGTGAGTTTTTTCATTAAGTACTAACCTGAGTCCCTGATTCCATGGGTAGAATGGCTTCCAGATACCACTGAATGTATGTCTTTGGTCTCTGGTGCAGCTTGGCTTGTGTGTCAGGAGGGGTGTGTCAAAAGAGGTATCTGCTTGGTTTCCTTGCACCTATTTCCTGCATTCCCTTTGAGTGCCCCTTAAAATATTGAGGCAGTGATTGCCAGTTGTTTGGACGTGGTCTTTGCCTCCTCTCCATACATTCGCTCATGGTGAGCAATGCTAGTTGATACTTTTTTCCTTTCAACCCCAGGGTCGCTGGTAAATTCAGCACCCTGGATAGTTTCCTGACTGTGATTTGCCCAGCTCAAAACAGAATAGGGATTTGGGCTTCTGAAATGCAGCTTCGGCCCACACTAGTTCCTGCGTTTACCCACTGACCCCTATGGAAGAGTTGGTAAGTGGAATATTACAAGCTCATCCTGTGTGAAGGTACTCTTTTTGCCCTTGTGCTTTTCTTCCAGTCTGTCCATCTTCATTCATTTGCACCAAAGGCACATTTCAGAATCAGATTTATTATCACTCTTTTGACGTGAAATTTGTTGTTTTGTGACGGCAGTACAGTGCAAACATAAAATTGCTATAAATTACAAAATAGTACAAAAAATTTCTGTAATTTATAGCAATATTTTATTGTATATTAGTAAAGAAGCTGAAATCTGGGATACATTCCCTGGAGGCCAGGAATCGGAGTTCATACTGCTATGTCAGTGAATCCAATAACAGAGGCCGTTTTGGGATAACCCTTCCATGGGGATCAGTGGATGCTCGAGCTGTGATTTGCGCAGTGGAATCGCTCACTTGTGCTCCAGTACTTTCCATTCTAGCAAAGTCTTACATTTGCAAGTGACTGACTGACCTGCTGGGTGAAGTGGAGTGATCTGTAGGGGTCTACCAGATGGCTGCACAGTGATGTCTGGAGAGGAACTATAGATTACATAGTATCCATGCTCCCACCATATTCCAGGGAGATTTGGACAGGTCAGATTTTCCCCAGTAGATGATGTTTGGAAAAGAGTGAATTCGACTGGTTAAAGTACAATAGAACTCTTGTGGAGTTCTGAAGCCTTTCCTGCTAGGACGTGCATGGGCTCTGGATTTGGTCAAGTTGGAAATGTCCTTCTGGAGAGACAGTGGTGAACAGGAACTCTGCCACTGTTTCTGAATAGTTATATTTCAGAGACCACTTGGAGAAGGGAGGTCAGGAAGAAAAGGCACCATGTTTCATATTAAATATTTGCTTTGTAATACAGAAAAGTATCCCTTCAATAAATATCATTGGTATGGATTGTAGAGCCATGGTGGGAAAAGATGCTGTTAGACAGTTGAACTCCTATAGTCCAATGTGCCTTTAAGCTTAGCCTTGGGTTGGACATTCTATTTCATTGACAGCAGACTCTACTGAAGTGAGCTGGCAATACTGTGACAATGTATTGCACGTTGTCTGATGTAAATTGCGAATAGGGAGCTCTGTAATAATGCTTTTACATATTTGAATTTTGTTTGTTGTTGGTCAGACTAAGAGTTCCAGGAACCTACAGTACAAAGACTACTTTGACCCAATTGAGTCAAGTGAAGAACCTGCAATAGAAGATGGCAAAGCAGCAAAATGGAAACTAAAGCTGAAAGAATTTGGGGACGACCAGAATCTGGATGAGTACGTTTCCAAGTTACTTTCTCCATTTCTTCTCCCACTCCATAAGACAGACACCTCCAGTCAATATTCCTTTGATACCTCATCCATATGATATAGGAGCAGAATTAGGCCATTTGGCCCATCAAGTCTGCTCTGCCATTCAATCATAGCTGATTTTTTTTTCAACCCCATTGTCCCACTTTTTCCCTGTAACCCTTAACCCCCTTACCAATCAAAAACCTATCAGTCTCTGCCTTAAATACATCCAGTGATTTGGCCTCCACAGCCTTCTGTGGCAATGAATTCCTCAGATTCACCACCTGGCTGAAGAAATTCCTTCTCATCTCAATTTTAAAGAGACTTCCCTTTATTCTGAGGCTGTGTCCTTGGATCCTAGACTCCTACTGATGGGAACATCCTCTCAACGTCCACTCTATCCGGGTCTTTCAGTATGTAGTAGGTTTCAATGAGATACCCCCTCATCCTTCTGAGCTCCACCAAGTAAGGGCCCAGAGACAATAAATGCTCCTCATATGTTAAGCCTTTCATTCTTGGGATCATTCTTGTGAACATCTTCTGGATCCTCTCCAGGGCCAGCACATCCTTCCTTAGATATGAGGCCCAAAATTGCTCACAATATTTCCCTGTGATAAAGCTAACAACCCAAGTGACCTTTTCTCGTGTATCTATGCTGCTTTTGAATGATATATACCTGCATCTGTGCACCTCTTTTCATGTGCAGTTCAGCTCAAACCATTCTCAAGCTGAGATCAGTGATCAGGAAGGTGGCTGCCTGAGGTAAAAGGACCAGGTCCTCAGAGCCTGCGACGTTAGGGTGAAAAAAATGCTGGTAATACTCTGCTGACCAGGCAGCATTTGAGGAGAGGGAAACAGACCTAAAATATGAACTCTATTTTTCCCTTCACAGGTGCCATCTGACCTGCTGAATATTTCCAGTTTCTTCTGTTCTTATTTCAAATTTCCAACATCTTCAGTATTTTGCTTTTTGTTTCTTGTGCCATTGGAGTCTAGCAGGAGGTGTTGAAAGAAGTTATAAGCTGCGCTGTTGCTGCACAGGTCAGTTTCACATTGCCTGCCATGTGTTCTCTAGGAATCTGAATTGAAGCAACATGCTGGATTGGAAGGAACTTCGGCAGTTGGATCTGAAAAGAGATGATCAATGTACCCTATTACAAAAAAGGATATAGATTCCATTTTGCTGTGTTGTATTAATTTGAGTTTCTTCTGTGACTCAGAGACCGGAAGGAGATGAGGAGTGGCAGAGTGGCCAAGGGGGCTTATAAGAAAGTTAGCTTTGATCTATCCGATGACAATGAGGAAGCTGACCTGGCCAGTGTGATAGAAGAGAAGAATCTGGAAGAGGAAAAATCAAACTTTGAAAAACGCCAAGAAAAGGTAATTACTAGAATTCCAACATATGGGCACATAGCTTGACATCAATTAAGCTTGTAATCAAATTGTGCAAAACTGTTCACTCAAATGTTGAAAAATAAGGATGTTAAGCTCTTAGTGGATACTTGGGGGGGGCAGGGATGAGGAGGGTGTAGTGACTAAAAGTTAGGTCAAAGAGATGAGTTTCATGGAAGTAGGTTTGGGAAAGAGGTTCAGGGACGAATTTCAGCCCTTGGAGCCTTGGCAGCTGACAGAGCTGGAGAAAATCTAATGGAGGAGACACCAGATACTGGAGTCAGAAGAACAAGCTATTTGTAGTTTTGGGATGTCAGACAGAAGGTTGCAGAGCTGGAGAGAGAATCAGCTGTGCAGGCATTTAAATTGGATGTGGAGTATTTTACATTTTGAGGGCAGTAGCAAGGAGATGGGTGGGATTCAGGTGAGGAAGAAGGCATAGAACAGTTAGGAGGCATAGAACGATGAAAAATCTATTTTTGTTATTACAGGTTAAAGATTGAAGGACAGAAACAGGTTAAAGATTGAAGGACAGAAACAGGCTGCTCATTGTGATGAAGGGGAGATGCAGGTCAGAATAGGGGCATTAGTTTTACTCGGGGTTGAGGCAGTAAAATATACTACTGGAGTTATACTAGACCTTCCCTATCCATGAACCTGTACAAACATCTTTTAGACATTGTAATTGTACCCGCCTCTACAGCTTCCTCTGGCAGCTTGTTCCACGTACCCACCACCCTCTGTGTGGAAAAGTTTCCCCTCAGGTCCCTTTTAAATCTTTCCTCTCTCACCTTAAATCTGTGTTCTCTAGTTTTATACTCCCCTACCCTGGGGAAAGACTATGATCATCCACCTATCTATGTGCCTCATGATTTTATGTACTTCCATAAGGTCACCCCTCCACCTCCTACACTCCAGGGAAAAATGCCCCAGTACAAGGAGTGCTCTAGTCCCAGTAACGTCCTCATGAATCTTTTCTGTATCCTTTCCAGCTTAATGACATCCTTCTTATAGCTGGGCGAGCAAAACTGCACACAATACTCCAAATGTGGTCTCACCAATGATTTGTACTGTTGCAACACGATCTCAGTTGTGACATGGGATTAGGATCCAGCTTGTATGGAGAGTAAGCACCAACATGGGTTTAACTGGACTGGAACAGCCATAGTCAAGTCTATGCTTTCTGTGTAATTCAATTGGTAACCTGTAGTGTGTTTTTATTTCCCCTATAGTTGAGAGCACAGATCCAGCAGCTAGAGAAATCTGCCCTGGAGCAGAAACCATGGCAACTCCTGGGAGAAGTCACAGCTCAGAAAAGGCCTGAGAACAGCTTGCTGGAAGAGGACCTTCTGTTTGATCATACAGTTAGGAAGGGTGAGTTCTACTCTGCATAATCATAGAACATAGCTCAGCACAGGAACAGGCTCTTGGGTCCACAACGTCTGTGCTGATCATGGCAATCTAACTAATCGCATCTGCCTTCACAAGGTCTGTATCCTTATAGTTCCTGCCTGTTTATATGCCTGTCCAAATGCCTCTTAAACAATACTATCATATCTGCTTCAGTTGTAAATAACTCGAGCACACCAACTGTTAACAGCGAAATCCTTCTTTTATTACCTTGCTAGCAAAGGAGCAGTTAAGGGAAAGCACCATGGTCTCAACCAAAAACTGATTCAATCCCCTTTCTTACAATTCCTTTTTATATAGTTTTTATTCTTGTTCAGTGTCTTTCCACGACTTATGCTAGGTCATATAGAGGTCAGTTGCAGACAGGCAAAGAAAATGACATAAAACAGACTCAACCCTAACTGTACAAGGCTTAATTCATTCAAGCAATTATAGGTGGTTGGTGAATTTGGTCGTGCTATAGCAAGGATGTGTGCAGCTAATCATTAACCCTTTTGCAGCCATGTTGTTCATATTCTTCCACACAAACTCCACACTTCTACCACCTCCTTTGGCAGCTTGTTCCAGGAACCTACCACTCTCAGTGTAATAAAAAAAATTACCTCGTAAATCTCCTTTAAACTTTCCCCCCTCTCACCTTAAAGCTATTCCCTCTAGTATTTGGTATTTCCATCCCGGGAAAAAGACTCTGTCCATCTACCCTATGCCTCCCATAATTTTGTAAACTTCAGTCGGGTCTCCACTAAGCCTCCAGTGCTCTAGAGAAAACTATCCAAGTCTGTCCAACCTCTCGTTATAGTTAATACTCTCAAATCCAGGCAACATCCTAATGAACCTTCTCTGCACCCTCTCCAAAGACCACATCCTTCCTGTAATGCAGTGGCTAAAACTGCACACAATACTCCAAATGTGGCCTAACCAATGCAACATGACTTCCCAACTTTTATACTCGACAACCTGACCGAAAAAAGCAAGTGTGCCATATGCTGCCTTTACCACTCTATCTACTTGTGTTGCCACTTTCAGTGAGCTATGGACTTGCACCCTGGGATTCCTCTGTACCTCAGTGCTCCTAAGGGCCCTACCATTTCCTCTTGTATTTGTCCTCCCAATGTGCAACACCTCACACTTGTCCAGATTAAGCTCCATCTGCCTTTTCTCTGCCCACATTTCCAACTAGTTTACATCCTACTGAATCCTTTGACAACCTTTCACAACTCTGCCAAATTACGTGTCATCTGCAAAATTGCTAATCAGCCCACCTACATTTTCATCCAAATCATTTATGTATAAATCACAAACAACAGAGGTCCCAGCACTGATGTCTGTGGAGCACCACTGATCACAGACCTCCAGTCAGGAAAAACTCCCCTCCACCACTACCCTCTGTCTTCTATGGCCATGCCAATTTTGAATCCGATCTACCAAATCTCCCTGCATCCCTTGTGCCTTAATCTTCTGGATCAGCCTACCATAAGGGACCTTGTCAAAAGCTTTACTAAAGTCCATGTATACAACATCCACTGCCTTGCCCTCATCAATCATCTTCATTACTTCCTCAAATAAACTCAATCAAGTTTGAAAGACGTGACCTCCTCCATGCAAAGCTTTGCTGACTATCCCTAATAAGTCCATGCTTTTCCAGATGTGAGTACATTCTATCCCTAAGAATCTTCTCCTACTACTTCTGCAAGGCTCACCAGCCCATAATTTCCTGGTTTGTCTCTATTGCCTTTATTAAACAGAGGAACACATCTCCAATTCTCTGGGACCTCGCCTGTGGCTAAAGAGAACACAAAGATCTCCGTCAAGGCCTCAGGCCAAGGAATTCTTCTCTCACCTCTCTCAATAACCTGGGGATAGATCCCATCAGGCCCTGGGGGCTTATCCACCTTAATGTTCTTCAGAGCCCCAGTACCACCACCTCCTTGATATCAATGTGCCCTAGGATATCAGCATACCCCTCCCTGATCTCGCTATCCTTCACGCCCTTTTCCTTGGTGAATACTGATACAAAGTACTCATTTAGTACCCTGCCATTTCCTCTGGTTCCAGACAGAAATTCCTTCCTTTGTCCTTGAGTGGTCCTACCCTCTTCCACTGAGGAAATAGCGGCAAAGTGTTTACTCATTCTGATGGCAGCAAATCCTGGGAATGTCTGGGTGCATGGGACAATGAATTTGACAGGGAAGCAGCAAATTATGTTATTTTATACTGAGTCTGTGCCAATGTCTGTTCCCAGCACCTGTCATTACTGAGGAAACAACACTTCAACTGGAGGATGTCATTATCCAGAGGATTAAGGACCAGGTCAGTTTATGATTTTGCTGTTAAGCCTGAACCAGTTTGTCTGATGTAGATTACTAGGATTTGTTGGTGGACTGGGCTCAAGAGATATCCTCCTCCATCTCCATCTCCTCCTCCTCCATCTCCATAAAACAGTTTGAAGGAGAGTGATTCATTCTAGAGCTGTTTTTGAAAAGCAGACTGTGAATTGAACCTTGGTCCACTAGCTGCAGTACCCATACTGAGCTGTGGGACCAAGGAAGTCAAGGCCTCAAGTTGTTTGGATTTGCAATTTTGGCTTGGGGTTGTGGGAGCAGAATGGAATAAATTGAGTGGTGGGGTGTGTGGGAGGCGCAGCCCAACACTGTCCTCCCGATTAATCAGAGGTGCAGGTCTTGCCCACTTGTTCATTGTTCCTAACTTCTAGTACCTGGTGTATAGTAAAACTGACTGATATGGATAAAATAGCTTGAATGATCCTGCCAGAATTTTTCACTGATATACAAGAACTGAGAAGACAAATTGGGAATGGTGGTCTTTGCGCTGTCCAAGATGATAATCGGATAAACAAGGGAGCTGGAGAAAGATTGCACACTTGCTAGAGAGTGAATGTGTGGATACAGGTGACCATCAGCATTTAGAACGTGACCAGCTATGAATGACAAAGAAAATGGGACTGCAAAAAATGGGGTCTCCATGGAAAACTGACTCTGGTGATGAGGGTTGAAATTATCCATAAACAATAAAATATTAAGATTTAAGATTTCTTTATTAGTCACATGTACATTGAAACGCACAGTGAAATGCATCTTTATGCATAGAATGTTCTGGGGCCAGCCCACAAGTGTCGCCACGCTTCCGGTGCCCACAACTTCCTAACCCGTACGTCTTTGGAATGTGGGAGGAAACCAGAGGAAACCCACGCAGACAGGGGAGAACGTACAACCTCCTTACAGACAATTTACTCAAAGATACCCTGGATGTCTGTGGCACTGATGGAACCTGTGGAGTCTAGGGTTCTTTACCTTCTGTTTTGTAGACTTCAGCAGTTGATGGTTGATTATGAATCAAGTGCTGATGGCTAAGTGACATGTGCTCTGTGTCACAGGCCTGGGATGATGTCTTACGCAAGGAGAAACCAAAAGAAGAGACTTTTGAGTACAAAAAAAGACTCACCTTGGACCATGAGAAAAGTAAACTGAGTCTGGCTGAGGTCTATGAGCAGGAATATCAAAAGCAAACTGAGGTAAGAAACTGCTCATCAAAGCAAGCTTCTCATCTTAGACTCGTTTAGTATGGATTATATTCAGTGGAAAGACCATGGCTAGTTTTGGTGATCTGGGATACGTAAAGAAAATCAGATCTGGATTCTGTTCATTGCCAATCATTCTTTGGTGGAATAGATGGACAACACTAAGTGATTGGCTTTGAACAGAGAAAATGATTTGCAAGTGAAACAGTGTCCCAGGGAGAGTTAGCAATTTTGGGGAGCTGTACCCCAGGGAGAGTCAACACCTTTGGGAACTGTACCCAGGGAGAGTCGGCACTTTCAGTTTTAAGATATTATTGGCTAAAATTTAGAAAAGAGAAACAGAATGGAGGTGAAAATGTATTACTTTATTAACAGTGATTTAGTTTTGCTAAGGATTAAATTAAAATGGGTGAAGAAGAGGTTGGTCTAGAGGTAGAATATGGATCTTGGCCTTGCTGTATAGGTATGGTGTGCAGCTGTTTAATGGCACTGATCCTGTATCAGTGAAGTGACACTTAAGCTTTTATTTAAATTCTCTTAAATTCTCATTACTGCAGCAAAAATCTGAAGTGGAGGAAAACCAGCAGTACACAGAGATCCAGAAAATGATGGATTCTCTTTTCCTCAAATTGGATGCTCTCTCCAACTTCCACTTCACCCCCAAACCGGTGAGTAAAGAAATAATGTAACACCAAAGAATGTCTGGAGGATGTGTTAGAGGCACAGCTCCACTGCGATTGACAGCATTATAACATGTTAATTCTCTCCTGGGCCTGATACAGTCACAGTGACCCAGCTGATTCCTGCTTAGTTGCACTGACATTATGTAATGGGACACAACCATCTCTTGGGTGTTCTGACAAATATGCTTTATGTGCCTTATGCTGGCTGCTGGAGTGATAGAGATTTCAAAGTTTCTATACTCTTTCCAGTCTGGTTTAGATCACTGCCTTCAGCAGTGAACAGCATTGTGCTTCAGTGCTCCTGGAAATCAATTCCTGTCCCTACTATGCATTGCTGTATTATATGTGGACATGTATGGGCAAGTTGTATTTTGCTATAATGCTCCTGTGGTTGGATATTTCAGAATGCAAGTTAACACACGAAGTGTGGTCACTTGGGTAAGCTCTAATGTAGCCAATACCTGTGTGAGTGAAGAGAGTTTGTTTTTTCAGTAAGTTAGAAGAGAGATTTCAGACTGAGCTGATAAAATCTTCATTTTTGTTGGAATGGAATTGTGTTTCAGATGGGTGCTGTAGAAATTCACTGATTCCAGCACCTAAACCCTACATTTCAAATCCTTGGTGTATACTTTGACTTTATTTTTCCGTAGATGATTGTACCACCTCTTTGTGATCCTACAGACACTGCCCCATTCCTGCAGTTCACAGCATCTTGACCTTCTGATCCTTGTACCATGAGCAACTTAATCACTTACAGAAACCAAGAATGGGTCTTTGTGAACACCTCATGCACTATATACTGAGAATGTGAATGTGAATACTGCCATATTGTGACATATTGTAAGATAGAATACTAGTCTGAGCCTGCCCATGTGTTGAGGGGGGTTGGTAGTCATAAACTCTGTCATCCTGGAGCATGCTTTTAACAGTACTTGTTTGTTTTACCAGCCTGTGCCTGAGCTGAAGGTAGTCTCCAACTTGCCATCCATCAACATGGAGGAGGTAGCACCAGTGAATGTCAGTGATGCCACTTTGTTGGCACCGGAAGAAATCAAGGTAAGAGATTAAATGAAAGACAGTGCAAGGACAAATGGTTAATAGGATAAGCTCTTCCTGGGGTGACACTAAGCTCTGCAGTACCCTCATCCGCTGAGCTGGTGCAGGGCTGGCTGCATCAGCCTCTGGCCATTGATTAATGTGAGCTCAATGAGTGACCCATACTCAGACCCTGCCTTTGAGTTCAGTGGCTCCATGCTGGAAAGTGATTCAGTGCATATTGGGTGAGATTGGGATTGAGCTCGGCTTTGAAGCGTCTTGTGTTTGAGGTTCGTGCTTTGATTTACTCTGCTGCCTCTGCAAGGCTCTACTGGGGAAAGGGCAACTGACCAGGCTGGTTCATACGAACACCGGTGAGGAGTGCAATGATGAGAGTGAGACCTGTGTGGTGCCTGAGCTATGCTGACTGCTGATAATTACAGGAGAAGGGCCGAGCTGGAGTTCTGCAGGGAGAAAATGAAAAGACGCCAACAGACAAAAAGCGGGAAAGGAGGAGGAAGAAGAAGCTGAAACGTCTGCGAATACGGGCAAAAGAAGTGCGTCAGAAAGGCCTGGAAAAGCAGAATGTGAAGTTGAGCAATAAACAAGAGAAGGAAATGAATTCTCAGAAAGCAAAGAAACTAGCTCAGCAGGGAAAGGTGATGCTGCTGAAGGTGGGTGCAGACACACAGTGATTAACTTCAGGGAAGTGCGGTATAATCGGACTCGTTAGTGTACCTTGTGCTGATTGAAGAAAGGAAGTGAAATTCATTTTGCAGTGTTTTCTTTCCTTTGTGTAATTGTTCCCCTGTGGCAGTAAATTACCATGAACCCCAGAGTAAGAATCAATTGAATTAACTCTCTGCAAATTTTCATTTGTCCAGTCCAGCTAGTTCCATGGTCTAATACATTGTAATTTCAAACAACCCCTCTCTTGGCTTCATTTAACTTTGCATCAAAGGTTAAAAATAAATTTCCCTTACCAGAAAATATTGGGAATAAATACAACGTTTATCAGTATCTGAGAGAAAAGATGGTTAATATTATGATGAGGTCCTTCAATAGCTGAAATGTGAACTGTTGTTGTGTCTCCACCATTTGTTATACTATATAGTTGCTGGATCAGTTTACTTGCCTAATTAGTTTGTACCTCTTTGTATTACCTGCTTGTACTCCCATTCAATCTCCCTCTTAACTTTGCATGCATTCCTGACTCCTGAACCATTGGCACGCTGATAGCAATTTACTTCATTACAGTAAATCCTAGCACTGTCTAGCATTGTGTGGTACAATCTGTGTTCCCCATTGTAATTCACCACAAGGATGTAAAAGCAGCCTCTATTTTAAAAAAGACTAATAACAGTTTTTTTTTATTACAAAAAGGATGAAGGTAAAGACAAAAATCTGCATTCATCAAAGGCCTTCTTCTCCCATCTACAAGATCAAGTGAAAGTTGAACTCAGTGGAGTCAAAATTGGAGCCAAGAAGAAGAAGGAGAAGCACGGGAAACTTTCAGCAAACAAGTTGAAACTTTAATACAGACTCCTTCATATGATCTACATGGTGACAATCCCACTTCTGTACTCACTGTTATGGAACATTGTATTCCAAAACCTATTCTTATTCAAAACTGGCTGCTTCCTAAAAAAGTACTATTTTCTGTTTATCGTGGAGAGCTACTTGTTGGCCCCCTGGGTCCGTGAAAGATGTTTACCAGGCATAGACACAATGGAAAATCTGAACTAAAAAAACAAATACTGAGCATGTTGGACAGCTTCTGTGCAGTGAATCAGAGGTATTTCAAGTTGTTGACCTTTCAGCAGAACTAAAAGATGTTGGAGATGCAATGAAATGGGGAGGAAAGAACAAAAACATGGTCTAGGATGAGGTGGAAAGCAAATAGAAATGGAACATCTACTAAACTTGGCGGTACACACCAATGTGACACAAAGAAGTTTTGTTTTCTGTATTGGATTGTAGCTTCCTGGTTACCACACAAATGTGGTAGCAATTTCTGCAGAGTGTGCACATCTTGGACTGATTGTGTAAATTGATGAATGGAAACCTGTCCAACAGATCATGTGTTTGGAACTGTTTGCTTGGCTAACTGCATTTAAATACACATTCATTTTGTCCAGCCACAGCATCTTTATATTGGATAACCCATCAGTATGTGTAAATGCCACTCGGAATGCTGAAATTCAGAGAGATATCTTTTAAAGTTTATCTTTTAGTATCATTGAGAGAATTTGAAGTTGTATCTCACCTACTAACAATCAAGATTTATTAATCAGAATGTCGTACCACTTTTTCCTTTTGAAATAGAAACAGAACCAGGCCATTAGGCTTCTCAAGCCTGACCTTCACTGAATAAGATAATGGCTGATGTTCTACCTCAGTGCCACTTTCCTACACTGTCCTGATTCCCTTGATTTCTTTAATATATAAAAATTTATCATTCTGTCTTGAATATAGTTGTGACAGAGCATATAGATCCCCTTGGGTAGTGAATTTCAAAGATTCACTAACCTCTGCACCAAGAAATTTCTTCTCATCTTTGTAATGAATGACCATCACCTTATTTGGAGACCCTGACCACTGGTTCTAGAAATTCCAACCTGGGGAAACATCATCTCCACATGTACCCTGTCAAATCACATAAAAGTTTTTTAAGTTTCAGTTGGATCATCTCTCACTCTTGTAAACTCAGGAGTACAGGTCTTGTCTATCAAATCTCTCCTTGTACAGCAAATCCTAGGAATTAATCTAGTGGACCTTTACTGCACTTCCTCCATCACAAGTACATCCTTCCTTGTATAGTGAGACCAGACCTGTCTGCAATATTCCAGATACAGTCTCTAAAGGGTTCCATATAATGGGAGCAAGAAGTCTCTACTTTTGTACTCAAATCCTCTTGCAATAAAGCCCAACTTACTGTTTGTTTTCCTAATTTCTTGCTGAATTTGCATGTTAATTTTCAGTGATTTCCTGCACAAGGACACCCAGATATGTCTGAGCATAAGCACCAATCTCTCACCATAATAAAAAAAAGCTATTTTTTTCAATTAATGTGAATGACCTCTACATTGCATTCTATCTACTATGTCCTTGCCCATTCATTTTGCCTGTCTATAACCCCCTGAAGTCTCTTTGCATCCTCTTCACAGCCCACAGGAGCTACCTAGCTCTTTTATCATGGCAATTTGGATATTTTACATTTGATTCCTATATGTAAATTATTGATAATAGATTGGGTTCTGCTGAGGCCCAACATTGATTTCTGCAACACTCCATTGTCATACTCACCCAACCTGTAAATGGTCTAGTTATTTCTACCAGAATAAAAAGAAAAAATACTTGTCAGGCAGAATCTGTGGAAAGTGAACTGTTAACATTTAAGGTCCAACACCCTTTCACAGAACTGCAAAAGAGAAAACGAGCTAGTTTTCAGTAGCAGAGAAGTTGGGGTGTGATAGGTAGAACAAAGGGACCATGTCTGAAAGGGTGAGACCAAATGACATCATGGCAGTTAGAGCATGGCAATTATGTTTTAACAGCAGAGGTGTGGGACATACTGGAAACTATAGATCGGTGAGTCTCTCATCAGTGATAGGGAAGTTACTGGAGAGGAATCTTAGGGATAGGATTTTTGAGCATTTGGAAAACCATGGCCTAATTAGGGACAGTCAGCATGACTTTGTGCAGGGCAAGTCGTGTCTTACTAACTTGATTTAGTTTTTCGATGAAGTGACGAAGGTGACTGGTGAAAGTAGAGCTGTGGATATTGTCTACATGGATTTTAGTAAGGCACTTGACAAGGTCCCTCACGGGAGGCTCATCCAGAAGATTAATGTGCATGGGGTCCATGGTGAAATGGCCATTTGGATTCAGAATTGGCTTGTCCATAGAAGACAGGGTAGTGGTTGATGGGAATCAGTAAGTTTGCAGGTGATATGAAGATTGGTGGTGGTGTGGATAGTGCAGAAGACTGGCAAAGGATACAGCGAGATATAGATTGGTTATGGGTGAAGAAATGGCAGATAGAGTTTAACCCGGCCAAATGTGAAGCGTTACAACCTTGGGAGATCAAATGTAAAAAGACAGTACACTGTTAGTGGCAAGACCCTTACCGGTGTTGATGAACAGAGGGATCTTGAGGTCCAAGTTCATAGCTCCCTGAAAGTGGCTACACAGGTGGTAAAGAAGGCGTATGACATGCTTGCCTTCATTTGTCGAGGCATTGAGTTCAAGAGTCAGGAAGTTATGTTGCAGCTTTATAAAAAACTAGTTAAACCGCATAGAACCATAGATAACTACAGCACAGAAAACAGGCCATTCGGCCCTTCTAGTCTGTGCTGAAACATTATTCTGTTAGTCCCATTTACCTGCCCCCAGCCCATACCCCTCCAGACCTCTCTCGTCCATGTATCTATCCAATTTACTCTTAAAAGTTAAGAGCGAGCCCGCATTTACCACATCAGATGGCAGCCCATTCCACACTCCCACCACTCTTTGAGTGAAGAAGTTCCCTCTAATGT
The DNA here is from genome assembly GCF_009764475.1 of Pristis pectinata. Lineage (NCBI taxonomy): Eukaryota > Metazoa > Chordata > Chondrichthyes > Rhinopristiformes > Pristidae > Pristis > Pristis pectinata. Next base: position 21,316,449 of record NC_067436.1, read on the forward strand.
TCCCCCTAAACCTTTCACCCTAAAGCCATGTCCTCTCGTACTTATCTCTCCTACTCTAGGTGGAAAGAGCCTACTTACATTAACTCTGTCTATGCCCCTCATCATTTTATAAACCTCTATCATATCTCCCCTCATTCTTCTCTGCTCCAAGCAATAAAGTCCTAACATGCTCAGTCTTTCCCTGTAACTCAACTCCTGAAGACCCGGCAACATTCTTGTAAATTTTACTGACATCCTTCCTGTAGTTCGGTGACCAGAACTGCACACAATATTCTAAATTTAGTCTCACCAATGACTTATACAACCTCACCAAAACATTCCAACTCCTATACTCAATACTTTGATTTATAAATGCCAGAATGCCAAAAGCCTTTTTTACAACCCTGTCTACCTGTGACTCTACTTTCAGGGAATTGTGTATCTGAACTCCCAGATCCCTTTGTTCCTCTGCACTCCTCAGTGCCCTACCATTTACTGCGTACGTCCTCCCTTGATTTGTCCTTCCAAAATGCAACACCTCACACTTGTCTGCATTAAATTCCATTTTCTGGACCATTTTCCCATTTGGTCCAGATCCCTCTGCAAGTTTTGAAAGCCTTCCTTGCTGTCCACTACACCTCCAATCTTAGTGTCATCCGCAAACTTACTAATCCAATTTACCACATTATCTTCTAGATCATTGATATTTATAACAAACAACAATGGCCCCAACACAGATCCCTGAGGCACACCACTAGTCACAGGCCTCCAATCTGAGAAACAACCATCCACAACCACTCTCTGTCTTCTCCCACTCAGCCAATTTCGAATCCAGTTTACAACCTTTCCATGGATACCCATTGACTGAACCTTCTGAACTAATCTCCCATGTGGGACCTTGTCAAAGGCCTTACTAAAGTCCATGTAGACAACATCCACAGCCTTACCTTCATCTACTTTTTTAGTGACCTCCTCAAAAAAACTACAAGATTTGTTAAACATGATCTACCATGCACAAAGCCATGCTGACTATCCTTAATCAACCCTTGGCTGTCCAAATACTTATATGTCCTATCTCTCAGAACACCTTCCAATAATTTACCCACTACTGATGTCAGGCTCACTGGCCTGTAATTACCTGGTTTACTCTTCGAGCCTTTCTTAAACAACATGAGCTATCCTCCAGTCCTCCGGCACGCTAAGGACATTTTAAATATATCTGCCAGGGCCCCTGCAATTTCTACACTTGGAATATTGCAGTCAGTTTTAATTGCACCATTATAGGAAGAATGTGGAGTCTTTGGAGAGGGTGCAGTAGAGGGTTATCAGGATGCTGTTTAGATTAGAGGGCATGTGCTATAAGGAGTTGTTTTCTCTGGAGCAGTGGAGGCTGAGGGGAGATCTGATAGAGTTTTATCAAATTATGAGAGGCATAGATAGAGTAGACATCTTTTTTCCATGGTTTAAATGTCTAATACCAGAGGGCTTACATTTAAGGTGAGAGGGGGTAAGTTCAAAGGAGATGTGCAGGGCAAGTTTTTATTTTAGAGTGGTGGGTGCCTGGAATGTGCTGCCTGGGGTGGTGGTGGAGGCAGATATGATAGGGGCATTCAAGAGGATCTTAGGCACGTGACTGTGCGGGAAATGGAAGGATATGAGCATTGTGTAGGCAGAAGGGATTAGTTTAGTTAGGCATTTGATTACTAATTTAGTTAGTTCGGCACAACATTGTGGGCCAAAGGACCTGCTCTTGTGCTGTTCTGTTTTATGTCCAGCAGGCTAGATTCCTAGTCATCTGTATTCACCAAGGAGAAAGACGTCATAGTTGTAGATTTCAGTTGGAATTGTGAAACTGTGCAGCTTGTTAAAGTGAAAAAAAGAGGTATTAGATGTCTAAGCAGGCATTAAGGTAGATAAATCCCCAGGGCCTGATGAGATGTATCCCTGGCTGCTATGGGAGGCAAGGGAGGAGATTGTTGGGGTCCTGACAGAGACATTTAACTCTGCTGGCCACGGGTAGGTGCCAGATGATTGGAAGACATCAAATGTGTACCTATGTTCAAGAAGGACAGCAGGGATAAACCACGTAATTAGTGTAAAGTCATTGGAATGGAAATTACTGGAAAAAATTGAGAGTCAGGATTAAATTACATTTGGAAAGGGAAGGATTGATTGGGGAATTGTTAGCAAGGATTTGTTGGTGGGAGATCCTGTGTGACTGAGATTGGTATTGGTTTATTATTGTCACTTGTACTGAGATACAGTGAAAAACTTGTCTTACAAACCGATCTTACAGGTCAATCCATTACACAGTGTAGTTACATCAAGTTAGTACAGAGTGCATTGATGTAGTACAGGTAAAAAAAACAATAACACTACAGAGTAAAGTGTCACAGCTACAGAGAAAGTGCAGTGCAATAAGGTGCAAGGTCACAACAAAGTAGATCATGAGGTCATAGGTTATAGTCCATCTCATTGTATGAGGGAACTGTTTAATAGTCTTATCACAGTGGGGTAGAAGCTGTCCTTAAGTCTGGTGGTACGTGCCCTCAGGCTCCTGTATCTTCTACCCGATGGAAGAGTAGAGAAGAGAGAATGTCCCAGGTGGGTGGGGTCTTTGATTATGCTGGCTGCTACACCAAGACAACGAGAGATAAAGACAGAGTCCAAGGAGGGGAGACTGGTGTCTGTAATGCGCTGGGCTGTGTCCACAACTCTGCAGCTTCTTGTGGTCTTGGGCAGAGCAGTTGCCATACCAAGCCGTGATACATCCTGATAGGATGCTTTCTATGGTGCATTGGTAAAAATTGGTGCGAGTCAAAGGGGCCAAACCAAACTTCTTTAGCCTCCTCAGGAAGTAGAGGTGCTGGTGAGCTTTCTTGGCCATGGCATTCACGTGGTTTGTCCAGGACAGGTTGTTGGTGATGTTTGCTCCCAGGAACTTGAAGCTGTCAACCCTCTCAACCTCAGCACCATTGATGTAGGCAGGTGTATGTACACTGTCCCCTTTCCTGAAATTAATGACCAGCTCTTTAGTTTGAGATTTTTGAAGAGGTAACTAAATATATTCATGAGGGCAGTGCAGTTGAAGTTTACATTGACTTTAGTAAGGCCTTTGACAAGGTCAGATGTGGAAGGCTGTTCCAAAAGATTAAAACCCATAGAATCCAAGGCAAGTTTGCAAAATGGCTCCAAACTTGGCCAGATAATAGAAAACAGAGGGTGATGAAAATTCAGAAGAGAAATCGAAAGGCAGATTATTTTCTAAAAAAAGAGACTGCATTTTTGGGTGTTCTAGTGCACGATCACAAAATGCTAGCAGGCAGGTCCAGCAAGTAGTTTTAAAAAAGCACATGGAATTTTGGCCTTCATTGCAAAGGGGTTGGAGTTTTAAAATAGGTTAAAAATTTGTTGCAATTTTACAGTGATTAGGTGAGGCCTTGTGTGGACCAGATAGGTGGTGAGGTGGACCTGACAAAGGGATGGACAATTATGAGAGGCAGAGATGGATGGTAGGAAATTTCTCCCCTTGGCAGAGATATCTAAGGCTAGAGGGCATAGGTTTAAGGTAAGAAGTTTAGTGGAGATCTGAGGAATTTTTTTCACTCAGAGTGGTTGAAGTCTGGAATACTTGAGAAGATTGTGGAAGCAGGTACTTTCACGAAATTTATGGAGCACATGAATCGCCAAGCACAATAGGCAAATTGGATTAGATAGGTACAAAAACAATATTAGAAGAACTCAGCAGGTCAAGTATCTGTGGAAAGAAACATTAATATTTCCAGTTAATCATCCTTCCTCAGAACTACTGAGATTAGAGATGGGATTAGATGGGTACTTGATGGTCTGTGCTCCATGACTCTAATAGAAACGGAAAAACTGAGCCAATATGATGATAGGCAGGTGGAAGTGGTAAGTTACCTAAAAGAGGAGATTTTGATATTGAGTGCAGAGGGTGAGGTGTTGTTCCTCCATCCTGCTTTGGGCTTCAGTGTAAGGGTGCAGGAGGCTACGGACCCACAGATCAGTGTGGGGGTGATCATTCCCTCGCTCACTCTTCCGTCCACACCAACCATCCCGTGCAAATGCAGGAGTTAAAGCTTGGTCTTGCACCTCTTCCCACCATCTAGGGACGCGAGGTGAAGCAGCAATTCCCACGCACTTTCATGCTGGGGCACTGCATTCGTGTTCACAGTGTGGGCTCGTCCACCTGGAGAAACCTGAAGGAACAGCTTCTTTCATTGAGCGGACGAAAGTGGGAGGATGATTGGTTAAACGGCGTGGGGGCGGGGCTCGGCTGCAGGTCGAAGCTATGATTGGCGGGGCCCTTGAATGAATATCTGCGATCACCGGGTTGGTGGAAAGGGCGGGAGAGCAGGGCTGGGGGACATGTGATTGGTGGATAAGGCAGGGCCGGTCGGCTATGAAGAGCTGTGATTGGAGAATGAGATAGGGCTGGTTCGCTGTGATGATTAGTGATTGGTGGATGTGAAGGGGTTGGTCCGCTGTGGTGATCAGTGATTGGTGGATGGGATGGGGTTGGTCCGCTGTGATTGGTGGCCAGTGGAAGCCGCGGTTGTGATTGGCGGATTGGGCGGGCCCTCGTTGTCATGCCGCCTCCCGCTCCGAAGAGATCGCGATGTCGCCTCTCGCTCCGGGAGCGAAGGCCTCGCGTTTCGGCCGCGAACGAAGGGGAATCAGCAGTCGGTCCTCCGGGGGCAGAGGCGACAGAAGCCCAGGCCTTATTCCGGGATGACGCGGCGTCGCGGCCCAGCCTCGTGAACAAGTTGTCGCGGCGGCATCGGCGGGCGAAGGCCGGCGGCGAGGGAGCGGCCCCCAGAGCCCCCGGGACCGGCGAGGGAGTGCCGTCCGGGACCGGCGAGGGAGCGGCCCCCGGAGCCCCCGGGACCGGCGAGGGAGCGCCGTCCGGGACCGGTGAGGGAGCGGCCCCCGGAGCCCCCGGGACCGGCGAGGGAGCGCCGTCCGGGACCGGCGAGGGAGCGGCCCCCGGAGCCGGATGGCGGGACGCGGGGTCCCCGCCCTACTACCTGGCGAACTTCCTGACGGTGTTGGACGCGGTGCTGCGGAGCCCGGACGCCGAGCTGTTGAGTGAGGAGGACGGGCACTGGATCCGGGTGTTCCGGCGCCTCTCGGGTATGGAGCTGAACGTGAGCCCGGGGCTGGTGGTCCCAGGGAGCCCCCAGCGCTTGTCTCTGCCCAGCTCGGTGTGAAGCAGCACGGGAGACGATCCTTCAGTTCATCGGGGCTTTGGAGAAGCTCTTAGTAACTAACTAAATCTTTGTTCAATTTCACCCTTTTGCAACTGCCTGTTGACTCTGCTCCTACCTTAACCTTTGCATTCCGGGTCCCATCAATTCACAGAATAAAAAAGTTCCTATAGCCCCTCTTTTTTTCCCCCGTCACTAGTCCTCCTCCAGTGGAAAGAAGGTTTTATTTTCATCCTATCAAAACCCTTCATGATTTGAACCCCACCATCAAATCTCACCTTTCAAACTTCTCCGAGGAAACAGACCAGATCCCAATTCTAAGAATCCGATCCATCATCTCTGGTGCTACCTGTTACATCTGGATAAACCAGGGAATACAGGCGGGTGAGCCTAAATTCAGTGGTGGGAAAGTTATAGGAATTCTGAAGGACAGTATTTACCAGCATCTGGATGGGGCAAGGACTGAGTAGGGGTAGTTAACATAGGTTTGTGTGTGAGAAATCATGTCTCACAAACTTGACTGAGTATTTAGAAGCAGTAACAAAGAAGACTGAAGAGGGCATGGTGGGTGTTGTTTACGTGCACTGCAGCAAGGTTTTTCACCGGGTCCTACATGGTAGGCTTGTCTGGAAAATTAGATCATATGGGATCCAGGGTGAGCTAGCCAATTGGATACAAAAGTTGGCTTGGTGCTTGGGGGCAGTGGGAGATGGTGGAGGATTCAAGTCATCTGCCCAACTCATCCACATCAACTGTGTTGCCCAGAGAGCTAGTCCCATCTGCCCTCATTTGGCACATTGCCCTCTAAACCTCTCTTATCCATGTACTTACCTAGACGGCTTTTAAACATTGCTAATGTGCCCACCTCAACCACTATTTCTGGCAGCTCATTCCAAATACACACCACCCCTTGCGTGAAGAAGCTGCCCCTGATGTCCCTTTTAAATCTTTTGCCTCTGATCTTAAACCTATGCCCTCTTATTTTTAGCACCCCCTCCCTAGGAAAAAAACTGTGCTTTCACCCTGTCTATGCCCCTCATGATCTTGTACACCTCTATCAGATTAGCCCTCATTCCTACGTTCCAGGGAATAAAGTCTTAGTCCACACAACCTTTCCTTGTAACTCAGGCCCCCAAGTCCAGGCAACGTCCTTGTTAATCTTTTCTGCGCTCTTTAATAACATCTTTCCAATAACAGGGTGACCAGAACTGTACACAGTACTCCAAGTGAGTCCTCACCAACATCTTTTATAACTGCAACATAACTTCCCAAATGATGAAGGCCAGTGTGCTAAATGCATTCTTCACCACCCTATCTACTTGAGACATCACTTTCAGCAAACTGTGCACTTGCACTTCTAGATCCCTCTGTTCCATAACACCCCTCAGGGTTCTACCATTCACTGTACAAGTCCTACCCTGGTTAGATGTCCTTGTCTCTATGATTAATCATTATGATTTTTCCTCTCTATCCTTAAAGTTTTGGGATACAATTTCACTGGCAGCAAACTCACAGGTACGTTGCCTAAGAGACCATACTATGAGCCAGGTTGACTACTGAGGGCATTACAGCACATCAAGCCTGTCTTCACCCAACATTCCCAAATACACATTTTCCTTTCTCCAAGCCCAGGGTCTGGAATTTCTTCCCTCAAATCCAAGGGAATTAGAAGATTCATTTAGCAGAAAACAACTTTATGTAACAGGAGTGAAACTAATAAGGTAACAAATTGGGGGAATTGTATGGAGAAACAGTTAAACTGTCAAGGTACATGGAACATTGATCTAATTATGGAACTGTAGTTCTTCTGTGTTCACATAATGCAGAACATGTGAAGAATGCAAGACAAAGGGACTTGCTTGCCATGAAGGACCTTGTCAAGGGCCTTGCTAAAGTCCATATAGACAATATCCACTGCCTTGCCCTCATCTACCCTCTTGGTTACCTCTTTGAAGAACTCCAAGAGACTTGTCAGTCACGACTTCCCACGCACAAAGCCACGCTGCCTGTCCCGAGTCAGACCCTGTCTTTCCAAATGTTGGTAGATCCTATCCCTCAGAGTATCCACCAGCAATTTACCCACCACTGATTGTTATTCAGATTGGAGGCCTGTGACCAGTGGTGTGCCACAGGAACCAATGCCGGGTCCACTGTTGTTTTTCATCTATATTAATGATTTGGATGACAATGTTAACATATAACTTTGTGGATGACACTAAAATTGGTGGACATTGAAGAATGTTTTCTAAGATTACAATAGGATCTAGATGAAGTGGGGAAGTGGGCCAAGGAGTGGCAGATGGAGTATAAATCGACAAGTGCGAAGTGTTGCATTTTGATCAGTTAAACCAGGACAGGACTTGCACAGTAAATTGTATGGCCCTGGAAAGTGTTGTAGAGCAGAGAGACTTAAGGGTACAGGTACATAGTTCCCTGAAAATGGCAACACGGGCTGATAGGGTGGTGAAGAAGGCACTTGACATGCTTGCCTTCATCATTCAGGACATTGAGTACAGGATTTGGGATGTCATGTTAAAACCATACAAGTCATTGGTGAGACCACACTTGGAGTATTGTGCACACTTTTGATTGCCCAGTTATAGGAAGGATGTCATTAAGCTGGAAAGGGTGCAGAAAAGATCCACGAGGATGTTACTGGGACTGGAGGGCTTGAGTTATGAGGAGAGACTGGATAGGCTGTGGCTGGTTTCCCTGGAGCATAGGAGGCTGAATGGTGACCTTATAGGATGTATAAAATCATGAGGGGTGTAGATAAGGTGAATGCTCATACCTTTTTCCCAGGACAGGGGAGGGTCTAAAACTAGAGGACGTAGGCTTAAGGTGAGGGGGGAAGGATTTAAAGGGGACCTGAGAGATGACTTTTTTCACACACAGGGTGGTGGGTTTGTGGAACAAGTTTCCAGAGGAAACCTTAAAAGACAAGGTTCAGAGGAATATAGATCCAATAGAACTAGCTTGAATAGGCATCTAGGTTGGTATGGACGATTTAGGCTGAAGGTCTTGTTTCTGTGCTGTAGAACTCAGACTCTTTCCGTGCATTCTAGAATCATGAAACTGACCCTGTGCCCACCGTGTCTACACCAGCACTTGGCCTCTAGCCTTCTACGCCTTGGCGTTTCAAGTGCTCATCTAAATACTCCTTAAAAGTTGTGAGGGTACCTGCTTTCACCAGTCCCTCAGGCAGTAAGTTCCAGATTGCCACCACCTTCTGGATGAAAAAATATTTCCCTTCTGATTATAGACACCTCTGCTAAAGGGAATTTTTTTGTTGCCATCTATGCTCCTCATAATTCTGTACACCTCGGCCTCCTCTGTTCTAAGGAAAACAAACTCGACCTGTCCAGTGTCTTGTAGTGGAAACGTTCCATCCCAGGCAACATTCATGGTGAATCTCCTCTGCACCCTTTCCAGTGCAATCACATCCTTCAGCTGAGGAGAAACTGTTAATGCTTCAGGCTGAAGACCCTTCATCAGAACCCATCTGAACTACATCAGACTAATTTTTATTAATGTTTTATACAGTTATATCAAAACCTCCTTGTTCTTGTATTCTATGGCCCAGCTAATGAAGGAAAGTATCCCCATTGCTTTATTAACCACCTCATCTGAATATGCTGCTGCCTTCAGAAATCCTTGGTCCTGTTATTTGCTAAGACCTCATGATCTATGGCCACTGACTCTTTACCCTCCCCCTTTAGAATGCCCTGCAAGCACTCTGTGATGTTCTTGACCCTGTCACCAGGGAGGTAACACATTCACAACTGCAGTAGTGCCTGTCCTCCCACAATTGCCCTTGAACTTTTGCTCCTCCCCCCCCCTCATGTGCTGCTGAGCCACCCACACGGCTGTGATCCTGGCTCTGGTTGCAGGGCTACCATTTTCCAACATGGACAGAGCAGTTCTGGACTGAGCTGCACTCTGAGTCTTCCTGACTTCCTGCCTCCCTCCCTCAGCCTGGTGGTTACCCATTACCTCTGACTCCATTTCCTTATGCTGCAGGGTGACCATCTCTTATAAATGTGCTGCCTACATAACTTTCAGCCCTATAGCCCCTGTGATGCCTCCAGCTAGCGCCCAAGCTCTAAAACCCCTCTGCTCAAGCTGGTCATATGGAGGCAGTTCCTGCAGATCTGGTTGTCCAGCCTGCAAGGAGCATCTACAAACTCCCAAATGCTGCAGGCCACACAAAGTACTGGACTGAACTCCCTGCTGTATTTTAATTTAATAAAAACACCCTTTACTTAAAATGTAATCCAAGTAAAAAATAATTACCTTTTGATTAAGCTCCTGTTGCGTCCCTTTAATTCAGGTATGAAAGAGACACACAGCATGGAAACAGGCCCTTCAGCCCAACTCGTCCATGCTAACCATGGTGCCCACCAAGCTAGTACCATTTGGCCCATATCCCTCTAAACCCCTCCTATCCATGTACTTATCCAAATGTCTTTTTAATGTTGTTACTATACCTGCCTCAATCACTTTCTCTGGCAGCTCATTCCGTATACATACCACCCACTGCATGAAGAAGTTGCCCCTCAAGTCCCTTTTGAATCTTTCACCTCCCATTTTAAACCCATGCCCTCTAGTTTTAAGTTCCCCTTCGCTAGGAAAAAGACCATGTGCGTTGCCCCTATCCACGCCCCTCATGGTTTTACACATTTCTGTGTGGTCACCCCTCAATCTCCTACATTGCAAGTAATAAAGTCCTAGCCTGGCCAACCTCTCCTTATAACTCAAGTCCTCGAGTACTGGCAGCATCCTCATAGACCACCTCTGCACTTTCTCCAGTTTAATGATGTCTTTCTTATAAAAGGGCAACTAAAACTGTACACAATACTCCAAGTGCAGACTCACCTATGTCTTGTACAACTGTGACGTAAGGTCTCAACTCCTATACCACTCATTGCTACTAATCACCTACCTTTATTTTAGCTTATACTCTGAAAATATTAAAGTAGAGGAAATTCAGCATGTCGCATTCTAAAACATGGCATCACCTCCATCTGTGCCAGTGATCTCAGTGGGGTAGTGTGCTCTCACAGGTTGTGCCTCCTCTCCCTCGGCACTGCTGCTGACTGTGGCCTCTCTGAAGACTTGATATCTTTCCTAAAGTATGGGCCCAGAAGTGGTTTCTGTATATCAAGTTGGACATAGTAGTATTCTATAAAGATTTAACATAACTCACTAGATTTTGTACTCTATGCCCCTAGGACATAGGATTATAAGTAAGATCATGGCTCATCCTCTTCCTCAAACACAATTTCCTTGCACTATCCTCACATTCCTTAATGTCTTTCATATCCAGAAGTGTACTGACTTCTGATGTAAACACAATCCACAGCCTACTGAGTTTGAGAATTCTAAAGATTCACCACTCTTCGAGTGAAGAAATTTCTCCTTATTTTCAGTCTTAAATGCCTACCACTCATTCTCACATTATAATCCCTGGTTCTATATTCCTTAGCCAGGGAAAACATCATCCCTGCACATCCCATATCAAAATTTTATACATTTCCAATGAGGTCACCTCTCATTCTTCTAAACTGCAGAGAATAGAAGCTTAGCCTCCTCACTGCCTTCTTGTATGACAGCTCTACCTTCCCAGTCTGGGGAATCTTTACTCTACACTCTTATGGCAAATATATCTTTTAAGTAAGGAGTCCAAAACTGAGCTCAGTACTTCAGGTGTGATCTCACCAAGACCCCGTATAATCGTAGTAGGAAATAATTACTTGTCCTAGAAAAGGCCATGATGTCATTTGCCTTTCTTAACTGGCTGGTGCATCCAGCTTTCAGTGACTTGTGTTAAGACAGCCAGGCCCCTTAAACATCAACATTTCCCTTTTTCTCAGTATTGCTGTTTTTTCTACTGAAATGAATAACATCACATTCACTGATGACCCCTTACCGACTCCACAAGATGCATCCTCAAACAACTCCAAATTGATTTCCTATTCATAAATCCACATTGACTCTGTTTAATTAAATTATTTTCTAAGTTTCTTTATATTATATCTTTTATTGTAGTTTTTAGCATTTTTCTCTTCCACTGATAACAGGCTAACAGGTCACTGGTTTCTGGTTTCTTACTGCCTCCTTTCAAAAATAGCAAAGTCACCTTTGCTACCCTCCAATCTGCAGGAACCACTCCTGAATCTGTGGAATTTTAGGAGATGATAACTGGAGCATCTACTATCTCTGCAGCCACCGCTTTTAAATTTTTGAGTATAGATCATCAGGCCCTTGTGATTTATCAGTTTTCAGCCTCATTAATTTCACAAGTAGTTTTTTTTTCTAATACTTATTTCTTTTATTTCCATATTTGCACTGAATTCTTGGTTCCTGGATATTTCTTGGAGTTTTTGTCATCTCTGTGAAGACACACACATCATATTTGTTTAGTTCCTCTGCCAGTTCTTTGTACCCTGGCTTTTGTGGACTTCTTGACTGGGTCTGCCACTAGTTTGAGTCTGTCACTCTTGTTGAAGTCACTGTGTGTTGCCTTTTGTCCTTAGCTGCTGGCCAGAAACTCTATGTGAGGCTTTTCCAACGGAAGCTTAATTGGCTGAAGGTGAACCGGCTGGATTATGCTGAAATTGGCCAGGATCTGAGGCCCGTCATCAGTGAGCTAGCCCTCGCTGGTTTGGTTCAGACAGGTATGGTCCCCTCAAGAAGGAGAGGACTTCTATTAATCAGAAAATTAGAGATTTGCCTTTTACTGAATTTAAAATCCTTTTTGTCTTTGAATGTCCTTACCCCACCTCCTTTACCTGCTCTGGCACTCTTTGATCTACCTACTCTGGCTTGACCCCAACATCTCCCTGGGCCTCCAGCCATCTCAGCAAACTCTCTAAAATTGTTTGGTGAACTTGTCTGTGTATAAAATTGCCTTCTCTCTGGCCCACCTTGCTAAAGGGTCTTGAGACCTTTGCTCTGAATTGGTCGTATGGAATGTGAACCAGTCACACTGATAACGTCTGGCATGGGTAACATGGGATCACTTGGCTTCCATCCCCAGTTATTGAGTGTTACTTCTAACAATGACCTTTCCCTTCCCCAGGCACTGAGCTGCATGATGTCTCTGATGCCCTGGACCTGCTGTCGGCCCCCGAGCTCAAACTGTTGGCTAAACACTTTCATTTGCGACCCCAGGGTCAGAGGTCAGAGGTCCTCGGGTCCTTGCTACGACTGGCCAAGCAGCAGTTAATCTTCAGCTCGAACCGGAGTCTTGGCCCTGCCATCCTGAACAGGTTCTCCGATGCACAGCTGCCACAGGGAGGGAATGGGATGGGGAAAAGATGGTATTCCTGTTCCCCAGGTGTTATGACAAGGATGCACGCAGAGTTCTGGAGAGTTCCTGCGATCATGTCTCTTGTTGAATTAGGCTGGGGACGCGATGTTGGTGTGTGCTTAATGACTGCACGGGTGCTCATCATGCTGTTCCTGGCCAAGGGAGTGCAGGGGCTGAAACCCTAGAAGTTGCAGCATTGGCTGTTCACGGGCAGCCTACCAGGTTGTCAGTCGTTCTAACTTTACTACTGTCCTGCTCAGTGCCCCCTGCATGTCTCTTCAGTCAAGGATGACCCTATGGTAAATGGTTGAGCATCATGTTTCATCTCTGTCCAACTACTGTGGTATTTTGTTCCCTCGGTCTTGGAATGGTGGAGATGGGAAGTGCTGGGCTTGTAGCGTCGGGTCCTTCAGTGATCAGCTAGCATTTGCAGCAGCTTAACTCATGTCTTCCCCAGCGCGCAGAAAGCTGCCTCAGGGTTGGGGCTGGAACAGGGAAAAAGTAAGGGTTGCATGGAGAGCAGAGCACCCTCACAGGTCAGGGGTGGGGGCTGGTGTCTATGGTACTAATACTTCGATTGTGAGTGTGTTTCTGGGGCTTTGTGTTATCAGGGTGAAGGAGATGGTCGGACAGTGTGTGAGAGTCACTGTGGTTGCTCGTGCTGTGTTCTCACGAGTGTTGCTACTTTTCTCTCTGACGGAGCCAACAGATGATGAAGATGCAGCCTGTGCGGGTCAGAACCAACTGTCCACGGTGCTCATGGTCAACATGGGCCGGATCACGTTCCCCAGATACACTGTCCTCAGGGAGGCCAGAATCTTCCAGAACAGAGATGACTTGCTCAGGTAATGGCAAACTCTAATCAGTTAACAGAGAAAACCCTCGGGTAGATAGGACAGGACAGGACAGGAACCTTGTCTGCTGGGACTGAGGTCAGGGGCCCTCTACACTATTTAATGGCAGATAAATGACTCTTGTAGCTGAATGTATGGGCTGATTATTGGATCTGTAGGTGGTGGAGCTTCTTGGAATCATTATACTTCTTGTTTAATTCTCACTTCTGAAGTGTGTGTGTCATATTTTTTTTTAATCGCTTCCTGAACTTGGAGCACAGACTATTTACAGATGGATAATGCACTGGGGAAGGTGCAAGGGAGTATACAAGCAATGGGAGTGGGGTTAGAAGATCAGAGAACTTGGAGTGTACATCAACAGAAAGTTAGCAGGGTCAATAGGTAGTTAAAAAGACCCACAGGATGCTTTTCTTTATTAGCCAAGGCTAATAAAGGAAAGCAGAAGAACAGAGAAGTTTTGCTATCCAAATCTAGTTAGACCATAGCTTGACCAGTGAGTACAGTTCTGGGCACCATATTACAGGGTGTGATTGTACTGAAGTGGGGTTCAAGATGATTTTCTCAGGACTGGAGAATTGTAGCCATGTAGAAAGATTGAATAAACTAGGATTGTTTTCTTTGGAACGGAGGAAGCTGAGGAGAGACTTGGTTGAGGTGTATAAAGTCATAAGGGGCCCGGTTAAATTATGTAATTTACCAGAGGGGTCAAAAGCCTAGACTATAGTAAGTGGAGTGGAGGGGATCCTTACACACAAAATGCTGGAGGAACTCAGCAGGTCAGGCAGCATCTATGAAGGAAAATAAACAGTCGACATTTTGGGCTGAGACCTTTAATCAGGACTGGAAAGGAAGAGGGCAGAAGCCAGAATAAAAAGGTCAGGGGAGGGGGAGGAGCAAAGGCTGGCAGATGATAGATGAGTCCAGGTGATAGGGGAAAGGTAGGTGGGTGGGGAAGGGGAGAATGAAAGGGAGTAATGTAACAAGCTGGGAGGTGATAGGTTGGAGAGCCAAAAGGCCGAAGAAGGAGAAATCCAGCAGGAGAGGACAGTAGACCATGGAATAAAGGGAAGGAGGTGGGGAATAGGTAGTGGGCAGGTCATGAGGGCGGGGTAGGGGAAAGAAGGGGTGAGGCGGCCACAGGAATGAGGGAAAACAAAGGGGGGGGGGAGGAGGAAAAAAGAGGGGAGGGGTCACCAGAAGTTAGAAATCGATGTTGATGCCGTCAGGTTGGAGACTATCAAGGCAGAATATGAGGTGTTGTTCCTCCAACCTGCATGTGGCCTCAACATGGCAGCAGAGGAGGCCGTGGATAGACATGTCAGTATGGGAGTGAGATATGGAATTGAAGTGGGTGGCCACCGGGAGGTCCTGGCTGTTGCGGTGGATGGAGTGAGGGTGCTCGAAGCAGTCACACAATCTGCGTCAGGTCTCACTGATGTAGAGGAGGCCTGGATGCAATAAATGATATCCTTGGGTTCACGGGTGAAGCGCTGCCTCACCTGGAAGAACTGTCTAGGGCCCTGAATGGTGATGAGGTTGGAGGTGTAGAGGCAGGTGTAGCACTTAATGCAGTTGCAGGGATAAGTACTGGGAGATCATCAGTGGGGAGGGATGAGTAGACAAGGGAGTCACAGGGAGAGTGATCCCTGCGGAAAGCAAAGGGGGGAGGGGAAGGTGGGAAGATGTGCCTGGTGGTGGGATCCCGTGGGAGGTGGCAGAAGATGTGGAGAATGATGTGTTGGATGCGGAGGCTCGTGGGGTGGTAGGTGAGAACAAGGGGACCCCTGTCCCTGTTATGTTGGGGGGTGGGTGGGAGAGGGTGAGGGCAGACGTGTGGGAAATGGAGATGCACATGATGGCAGCATTGATGGTGGTGGAAGGGAAACCCCGTTTATTGAAAAAAGAGGACATCTCGGATGTCCTGGAATGGAAAGCCTCATCATGGGAACAGATACAGCGGAGGAACTGGGAGAAGGGGATAGCATCCTTACAAGTGACAGGGTGGGAAGAGGTGTAGTCAAGGTAGCTGTGGAGTCGATGGATTTGTAAAGGATCTCAGTGAATAATCTGTCTCCGGAGATGGAGACAGAGAGATCCAGAAAGGGAAGAGAGGTGTCTGAAATGGACCAAGTAAATTTGAAGGCAGGGTGGAAGTTGGAGGCAAAGTTGATGA
Source organism: Pristis pectinata (assembly GCF_009764475.1). Taxonomy (NCBI): domain Eukaryota; kingdom Metazoa; phylum Chordata; class Chondrichthyes; order Rhinopristiformes; family Pristidae; genus Pristis; species Pristis pectinata. Next base: position 21,331,995 of record NC_067436.1, read on the forward strand.
AATTGATGAACTCAACACGGGTGCAGGAAGCAGCACCAATGCAGTCGTCAGTGTAGCAGAGAAAGAGTTGGGGAGCGTTACCGGTATAGACTTGGAATGTGGACTGTTCCATGTAGCTGATAAAAATGCAGGCATAGCTGGGCCCATGTGAGTGCTCATGGCTACACCTTTGGTCTGGAGAAAGTGGGAGGAGCCGAAAGAGAAGTTGTCACGGGTGAGCACCAGTTCTGCCAGACGGTGGCAGTGGAGGGGGACTGGTTGGGTCTGTTGTCGAGAAAGAAGTGGAGAACCTTAAGGATCCAGTTGAAATTCAACCATCTCAGGATATGGGATAAGGCCTTTAGGATTGAGGTTGAGGAGAAATTTCTTCACTTGGATGGCTGGAGAGGCAAGTTGCTGAATATATTTAAGAAGGTTTTGAGATAAAAAGGAATCAAGGAGTATAGGGAGAGAGCAGGACTCTTATTTTGTGTTACGTGATCAGCCATGATTGTATTGAATGACGGAGCAAATGCGGATAGCCTACTCCTGTTCGTATTTTCCTGTTTCTATGATTAGAGGAAAAATGCTTTAACTCCGAGGGTGGTGGAGTGTCACTTCACTGCCTGAGTGGAGGCAGAAGCCATCGTTATATTTAATCACTACTTGATTGTGTACTTGAAGAGCTGTGCCCAGCGGGGTTTAGACCCGGTACTGGTTAGGATCAGATGGTGTTGCTCTTTTTCATCTGGTACAATGTGACGGCTGAATGGCCTACTTCTATGATTCAGATAAGGGTTGATTATATGTGATTATATGTTGTACGGCAGGTATGATGCGGCTTGTCACACTCTGGCTGAGGTGGGAACAGCAATGGCCAACAGGGCCTGGAGAGACGCTCTTAAGATTTATAAAGCTGCCAAAAAGACGTGGAACAAACTGGAGAACAGCAGTGACATCAGGTAATGGAAGAGCTCAACACATTTGCGCCTGGTATCTCTGCAGTCCGTGGTAACACCATTTAAAGGGGGAGGTAAACCCATCCAGCTGACACTAGCACCCACTCACCACCCTGTCCCTGCACTGGCATTGGTCACATAAATACCCATTGCTGTGCAAGTGGAAGAACTTTGTTAATCCATGAAGAGTGACTGTGGACCAGGCATTTCAGGGAAGGGAAATGTTTCTTTCTATTTTCTGGAGATGGTGGGTTGGAGGAATGGTTCCAAATAACAGCTCCTCTCGTTCATTTATTTGGAAGGTCTAATCGTTCATTCCACAGAACAAAATTGACATAACTAGAGCCCTGCATTTATGTGAAGCTCTCAATGTCCCAAAGAGAAAGTGCAGGAGTAACAGAATTGGATATTTGACCAATTCGTGTTAGATAGATGTTGGGGAATGAAGTGTCAGGGAAAAGTTGCAAAGTGTGGAGACAAAACTAAACATTGTCCATCAAAGGTGCATGTTGGTATCAGGAAATAGGAAGTGCTAGGAATATTGAGTGGATGAATCCCCAGGGCCAAATGGGATCTATTCCATGATACTGAGGTAACCAAGGGAGGAGATTGCTGGGGCTCTGATGGAAATTCTTGCATCTTCATTAGGCACGGCTGATGTGCCAGAATACAGGATAGCTAATATTGTCCCTTTGTTCAGAAAGGGATGAGGGATAAGCATGGAAGCTACAGTGGTAGGGAAGTTGTTGGAGAAGATTCTGAGGGACAGGATTTATGTTCACTTGGAAAGACAGGGAATGACTAGGAGTCAGCGATGTTTTGTGCAGGGGAGATCATGTCACACAAATCTGATTGAGTTTTTTGAGGAGGTAGACCTGGTTTACATAGACTTTACTAAGGCTTTTGACAAGGTCCTGGATGGTAGGCTGGTCCAGAAAATTAAGGCAGAAGGGATCCAACGCATATTGGCAAACTGGATCCAAAATTATCTGGGTGATAGGAAGCAGAGGGTAGTGGTGGATGGGTGTTTCTCTGACTGGAAATCTGTAACAAGTGGTATACTGAAGGGTGGGTGCTAGGACTTTGTTGTTTGTAATATATAAAAATAACTTGGTTGCGAATGTAGGTGATTTAATTAGTAAGTTTGCAGACGACACAAAAATTGGTGGGTTTGTAGATTATAAGGAAGGTGATATAAGGATACAGCGGGACATAGATCAGCTGGAAAGTTGGGTGGAGCGGTGGCAGATGGAATTTAATCTGGAAAAGTGAGAAGTCTCTGACCTTTGGGAGGTCATATTCTAGCACGACATACAGAGAAATGGCAGGGACTTTCAAAGCATTGATGTACAGAGAGACCTTCAGGTGCAAGTCCATAGCTCACTGAAAGTGGTGACACAGGTGTCGAGAGGTGACTTGATAGGGGTGTACAAGATGATAAGAGGCATAGATCTAGTGGACAGTCAGACTTTTTCCCAGGGCAAAAGTGGCTAACATGAGGGGGCACAATTTTAAGGTGATCGAAGGAAGGTATCGGGGGATGTCAAAGGCAAGCTTTTTATACAGAGTGGTGGGTCCATGGAACGCACCACTGGCAGAGGTGGTGGAGGCAGACACATTAGGGACATTTAAGAGACTCTTAGCTGAATGAATGGTAGAAAATTGGAGGGTTATGTGGGAGGGAAGGATTAGATAGATATTAGAACAGGATAAGATGTCGGCACAACATCGTGGGCCGAAGGGCCTGTACTGTGCTGTTATGTTCTATGTTCTAAGTGAAAAAGACATCTGGTGTGCTTGCCTTCATAGGCTTGAAGCACTGAGTATGAGAGTTGGGACATTGTGTTGCAGCTGTACAAAATATTGGTTAGACTCACTTGGAGTATTGTCTAGAGTTCTGGTCACCACACTACAGGAAGGATGTGGTAGCATTAGGGAGATTCACCAGGATGTTACCTGGAATGGAGGGCTGTGGTTATAGGGAGAGATTGGAGGCTGGGTGTATTCTTACTGGAATGTGGGAGGCTGAGGGATGACCTTATAGAGGTTTATAAAATTGAGGGGCGTTGATAGAATTTTATTCCTGGGACAGGGGAGTGTAGAGCTAGAGAAACAAAGGACTGCAGATGCTGGAACGTAGATGAAAAACACGATGATGCTGGAGGAACTCAGCAGGCCAGGCAGCATCTGTGGAGAAAAGCAGGCGGTCAACGTTTAGGGTCAGGACCCTTCTTCAGGACTGAAGCTAGGAAAAGGGGAAGCCCAATATATAGGAGGGAAAAGCAGAGCAGTGATAGGTGGACAAAAGAGGGGAGGTGAGGTGGGCACAGGGTGGTGATAGGCAGATGCAAGTAAGAGATAGTGATAGGTGGGTGCGGGGGAGGATAGAGTAGATACACCGGGGGATGGGTCAAAGATAAGAAGAGAGAGGAGAAAAAAGGGCTAGGAAATGGAAGAAGAGAAGAAGCATGGTGGGGGGGGTTACCTAAAGTGGGAGAATTCAATGTTCGTGCCGTTGGGCTGCAAGGTTCCAAGACAGAAAATGAGGTGCTGTTCCTCCAGTTTGCGCTTGGAATTCTCCTGGCAGAGTAGGGGGCTGAGGACTGTCATATCTGGGATAGTGTGGGAGGGGGAGTTGAAGTGACTGGCAATGGGGAGATGCAGATCGCAGTTACGGACAGAGCTCAGGTATTCTGCGAAACAGTCACCTAGTCTGCATTTGGTCTCACCAATGTAGAGGAGGCCACACTTGGAGCACCAAATGCAGTAGATGATATTAAGGGAGGTGCAGGTGAATCTCTGCCTCACCTGAAAAGACTGTTTGGGTCTGTTTGAGGTGGTGGAGGGGGTGTAGGGGCAGGTGTTGCACCTATTGCGGGGGCAGTGGAAAGTTCCTGGGATGGGAGCCGGATGGATGGGGCGAAGGCATAAACGAGGGAATCATGGAGAGAGCGGTCCCTGCGAAAGGCAGAAAGGGGTGCGGAGGGGAAGATGTGCTTGGTGGTGGGGTCCTGTTGGAGATGGCAGAAGTGGCGGAGAATAATGTGTTGGATACTTAGGCTGGTGGGATGAAATATGAGGACAAGGGGGACCCTATCCCTGTTGGGTCTGGGAGGGGTGGGGGTGAGAGCGGAGGTGCAGGAAATGGCAGAGATACGGGTGCGAGCTAGAGGTTTAAAGCGAGAGGGGAGAAAGTTAAAAGAGATCTGAGGGATAGGTTCACACAGGTGGTTATCTGGAATGAGCTGCCAGAGGAGGTGGTAGCAGCAGATACAATTACAACATTTAAAATGTGTTTGGACGGGTACTTGGATAGGAAAGTCACAGAGGTATGCGGGCCTAATGCAGGCATATGGGATTAACGTGGACAGGCATCGAGGTTGGCATGGATGAAGTGGGCTGAAGGGCCCATTTCTGTGCCGTATGATTCTATGAAAGCTGAGGAGGAGGCAAATTCAGAGGAGACTTGGTGGTTCAGGAAGCTGGAGTGGAGCTGAGGCCACTTAAGGTTGCAGGGGGCTCGACCAGGTGGATGAACTCAGCAGGAGAGGTTTGCACAGTGTGTGGCATTTGAAGTATGATGAGGGTGTTGATGTATTTCAGTGGCTATGGAGTCCTCGGTAAGTACTGAATAGGATGGGGATTTGTAGAGTGAAGCTGCTTGCATACTGTTCCACCAATACACCTTGCTTATACTCTAATTGCTGCTGTTGTCAGTGAGGCTGTGTCTGCTGGTGCTGCAGCCTTGGGTTCAGCAGGGGCAGGGTTGAGACTGGCCTGGGATGGTAACATTGACCGACCAGGTGGGTTTGAGCCCAGGTTTGTGATTGCTTGTTCTCAGTATTCCTGAGCAATGATTCTTCCTCAGTGGCAGGTGAGCAGTGTTGGTTAATTTCAGGTTCTGTCAGGAGCTGCCGGTCTACCTGAGATGTTTCACTGCAGGATGGGTCTACACGAGGATCCGCTTCAGAGGGGTTGAAATTCTACAGCGGCTTCATATGTACAAGGTAAAAAAAAACAAAGCTGTAAAAACCCAGGGTTTGTTGGGGGTCAGGGTGATCTGGGGCAGGGACAGGAGTTCACATGCAAGGCAGGGAGTAGAGCTGGCATCGAGGCTGGGCTGCAGTGGGTCTGGTTTAATGAGGCCATGTGGGTACAATTTGGGAATAACAGAGGGGCAACCATGTTGCTGGGATTATACTATAGGCCTCTCAATCGTCAGCATTGGAAGAACAGATATTTAAGCAAATCACAAAAAAGTGTGAGAACAATAGGATTACAGTAGTGGAGGAGTTTAACTTTCCCAAAATTGATAGGAATTGCCTTAGTACAAGGGGTTTAGATGGGGCAGAATTTGTTAAATGTGTCCAAGAAAATCTTTTGGAGTCGGTTTATTATTGTCACATGAACTGAGGTACAGTGAAAAGCTTGACTTGCATACCGTTCATACAAATCAATTCATTACACAGTGCATTGAGGAAGTACAAGGTAAAAACAATACAGAATGTGTAACAGCTACAGAGAAAGTGCAGTGCAGGTAGACAAAGGTGCAAGGCCATAACGTGGTAGATTATGAGGTCAAGAGTCCATTTTAGTGTACCAGGGAACTGTTCAATAGTTTTATAACAGCGGGATAGAAACTGTCCTTGAGCTTGGTGGTACATGCTTTCAGGCTTTTGTATCTTCTGCCCAATGGGAGGGTGGGGAGGGGGGTGGAGAGAGAATGTCTAGTGTGGGTGGGGTCTTTGATTACTGAGGCAGCGAGAAGTGTAGACAGAGTCCATAGAGGGGAGGCTGGTTTCTGTGATGTGCTGAGCTGTGTCTGCAACTCTTTGCAGTTTTTTTGCAGTCCCGGGCAGAACAGTTACCGTACCAAGCCGCGATGCATCCAGATAGGATGCTTTCTATGGTGCATCAAGATAGGATGTAAAGAGTTGTAGAGAGTTCTCCCAGAGATGGAGCTGTACTCAACCGTCTCTTAGGAAATGAAACTGGGCAGGTGGTTGAAGTGTCAGAGAAATAAAGGACTGCAGATGCTGGAATGTAGATGAAAAAACAGGAGGCTGCTGGAGGAACTCAGCAGGTCAGGCAGCATCCGCGGAGAAAAGCAGACAGTCAATGTTTCGGGTCAGGACCCTTCTTCAGGATTGAAGATAGGAAAAGGGGAAGCCCAATATATAGGAGGGAAAAGCAGAGCGGTGATAGGTGGACAAAAGGGGGAGGCAGGGTGGGCACAGGGTGGTGATAGGTAGATGCAGGTAAGAGATAATGATAGGCAGGTGAGGGGAGGAAGGGAGAGCAGATCCACCAGGGGATGGGTCAACCGTACGGAGGCAGGTGGCATGGGGGGAGGGGGGAAAAGGAGAGAAACAAAAAGCAAGGAGATAAAAGAGAGAGAGGCTAGGAAAGGGAAGAAAAGAAGCATGGTGGTGGGGGGGGTGATGGTGGTGGGGGGGGTGGTGGTGGTGGGGGGGGTGGTTGGGGGGGGTGGTGGTGGTGGGGGGGGTGGTGGGGGGGGGTGTGGTTTGGTTTACTTAAAGTGGGAGAATTTGATGTTCATGCTATTAGGCTGTAAGGTCCCAAGACAGAAAATGAGGTGCTGTTCCTCCAGTTTGTGTTTGGATTTCTCCCGGCAGTGGAGGAGGCCGAGGACTGACATATCACTGATGGAGTGGGAGGGGGAATTGAAGTGACTGGCAACGGGGAGATGCAGATCGCGGTTATGGACGGAGCGCAGGTGTTCTACGAGACAGTCACCTAATCTGCGTTTGGTCTCACCAATGTAGAGGAGGCCACACTTAGAGCACCGAATGCAGTAGGTGATATTAGGGGAAGTGCAGGTAAATCTCTGCCTCACCTGAAATGGAGGCGATATTCACGGAGAGAGCAGTCCCTACGAAAGGCAGAAAGGGGTAGGGAGGAGAAGATATGCTTGGTAGTGGGGTCCCATTGGAGATGGTGGAAGTGGTGGAGAATGATGTGTTGGATACGTAGGCTGGTGGGATGAAATGTGAGGACAAGGGGGACCTTGTCCCTGTTGGGTCTGGGAGGGGTGGGGGTGAGAGCAGAGGTGTGGGTGCGAGCTCTCTCAACCATAATAGGGAGGAACCCACAGTTAATAAAGAAGTTGGACATCTCTGATGTCCTGGAGTGGAAAGCCTCATCATGGGAGCAGATGCGGCAGAGGCGGAGAAATTGAGAGAAAAAGATAGCGTGCTTGAAAGAAACAGGGTGAGAGGAGCTGTAATCGAGGTAGCTGTGGGCGTCGGTGGGTTTGTAGAAGATGTCAGTGGATAAGGAATCTCATGAGATGGAGATGTAGAGATCAAGAAAGGAGAGAGAGTGTCAGAGATAGTCCAAGTGAATTGGAAAGCCGGGTGAAAATTAGTGGCGATATTTATAAAACTGGCGAGTTCCACCCCACCTCCCCTCTTCTGTCCACCTATCACTGCTCTGTTTTCCCCTCCTATATATTGGGCTTTCCCTTTTCCTATCTTCAGTCCTGAAGAAGGGTCCTGACCCGAAACGTTGACTGCCTGCTATTCTCTATGGATGCTGCCTGGCCTGCTGATTTCCTCCAGCATCTGGTTGGTGTGTCAGCAGGGAACATTTTGGGAACAGTGATCTTGACATCAGTTTCGAGGTCTTTATGGAAAGAGATAAAGTTGGTCCTCAGTTTAAAATCTGGAAATGGGGAAAAGCTGATTTCAATAGTATACGAGAGGACCTGGTGAACATAGATTGGGAGCAGATGTTTGAGGGTAAAAATGGCAGCGGACAAGTGGGATGTTTTTTTTAGAAGAGAGACAGTGAGAGTCCAGTGCACTTTCTGGTAAGGGTGAAAGGCTGAGATGACAAAATTAGGGAATCTTGGATGACAAAGAAATTTTAAAGTTTGATCTGGAAAAAATGGAAACATATGGCAGGTGTAAACAACTATTTCAAGGGAACATGTAGCAAAGAACTCAAGAAGGGAATTAGGGCGTAAACAGGCCACGAAATAACCTTGGCAAGGAAGATTAAGGAGCTTCCCAAGGCATTCTGCAGGTATATGGAAGCATTTGAAGGAGAAATAACAAGAGTTCTGGGCCAACACGTTCCTGTAAAAGTGAAAACCAAGGGTAACATGTACAGAGAAGCCTGGAGGTTGAGGGTTGTTAAAGAGAAGAATCTTATGGCAGATGTAAGGAACTAATAACATGGGAGGACTGTCAAGAGTATAAAAGTGCAGGGAGGTGCTTAAAAAGGAAATGGGGAAGATGAGAGGTCACGAAATATCACTGCCAGACAGGATCAAGGTAAATCTGAAGACTTCCTGTAAGTATATTAAGCACAAAAGAATAACTAGGGAAAAAATAGGACCCATTAGGGACAAGAGCGGCAATCTGTGTGAGGAGCCAGGAGGTACAGATGAGGTACTAAATGAATGCTTTTTATTGGAATTCACAAAGGAAACCAACTTTGTAGCTGGAAAACTCAGGGAAGGTGAAATTCTAGTGCAAGTCTCCATAAATAAATAGATAGCTGATGCCTAGTGAGCTTAATGGTGGTTAAATCCCCAGGCCCAGATGAGATTTATCCCAGGCTGCTAAGGGAGGCAAGGGAAGAGTTTGCTGCAGCTCAGGCTGAGATTTTTACATCTTTGCTGGCCACGAGTGAGGTACTAGGTGACCAGAGGACAGCAAATGTGGTCGTCCTTTTCAAGAAGGGCAGCAGGGAAAGGCCTGGTAATGACACCTGTGAGCATCAGTGTTAGGGAAGTTATTGGAAAAATTCTGGGGGACAGGATTAATGATCAATTGGAAAGCAGGGGCTAATCAGAGATAGCCAACATGGCTTTGTCAAGGGCAGATCTTGTCTGACCGATCTGATTGAATTTTTTGAGGAGGAAATAAAGTGTATTGATGAGGTCAGCGCTGTAGATGTAGGTTACATGGACTTCACTAAAGCCTTTGACAACATCCCATATGGGCCTAATAGATTAGGGCCCATGGGTCCAAAACTGGCTGGCAATAGGAGGTGGAGAGTTGTTTTTGTGATTGGATGCCTGTGGCTAGTGGTGTTCCACAGGGATCTGTGCTGGGACCCTTGCTGTTCATAATATACATGAACGAGTGGGACGTGGATGTAGGAGGCATGATCAGTAAGTTTGGAGATGACAGGAGGATTGGTGGAGTTGTTGACAGTGTGGAGGGTAGTTGTAGGCTACGGAGTGATATAAATGTGTTGGTGAAGTAAGCTGAGAAATGGCAGGTGGACTGTTTCCTTGCTGTATGACCCTGTGATTCTATATCAGGAGCAAGGGGATAGCCAGGGAAAGAGTGGGTCTCCTTGGGGACCAAGGGGTAATCGATGTGTGGAGCAAGGGGATGTGGGTGAGCTCTTAAATGAACACTTCTAATTTATTTTCCATATCTTTCTCCTTGGTGAGTACAGTGAATTCAGGGAGGGCTACGTGGATAATCTGGAGCAGATCAGTATTAGGAAGGAGGAGGTGTTAGATGTCATGGGACACAAAGGTTGATTAAACTTTAGGGATGGATGAGATCTACCCCAGCCTGCTATGGGAAGCAAGGGAGGAGATAGCTGGGGCGCTGGTGAAGATTTTTGAATCTTTGTTAGTCACAGGCGAGGTACCAGAAGACTGGAGGATAGCTACAATTATTCCTTTATTTAAGAAAGGAAGCAGGGACATGCCAGATAACCACAGGCCAGTGAGAAGCTTACATCAGCAGTAGGGAAATTATTGGAGAAAATTTTAAGGGACAGGATTTGTGCTAATTTACAAAGGCAGGGACTGATTAGGGACAGTCAGCATGACTTTGTACAAGGGAAGTCCTGTCTCACTAATTTGATTGAGTTTTTTTTTAGGAGGTAACAAAGGAGATTGATGAAGTCAGGGCAGTAGATGTTGTCTATATGGACTTTAGTAAGGCCTTTGACAAGGTTCTGCATGGTAGGCTGGTCCAGAAGGATGCTTTTCTGATTAGAAGTCTGTGACCAGTGGTGTACCACAGGGAATGGTGCTGGGACCCTTGTTGTTCATGATATAAATGACTTGGATGTGGTGCAGGAGGTATGAATAGTAAATTCACAGATGATGCTAAAGTTGGTGGTGGTGTTGATAGCGAGGAAGGTTGTCTAAGGCTACAGCAGGATATAGATATTGAGCAGAGTGTTGGCAGATGGAATGTATTTGAGGTAATGCATTTTGTGAAGTTAAATGGGGGTAGACCGTACAAGTAAATGGTACGGCACTAAGGAATGTTGGTGAACAGAGGCACCAATGGTCCATAGTTCGCTGAAAGTGGCAACACATGATGATGAAGGTGGCATATAACATGCTCGCCTTCATAGGTCAGGATATAGAATATAAAAAATTGGGATGTTGTATAACAACCTTATGAAGCAGTGGTTAGAGTGCACTTGGAGTATTATGTACAGTTCTGGTGGCTGCACTAGAGAAGGATGTGGTTGCACTGGAGAGGGTGCAGAGAACATTCACCAGGATGTTGCCTGGATTGGAGGGCTTTAGTGATGGGGATAGACTGGGTTTGTGTTCCCTGGAGGAAGGGAGGCTGAGGGCGTGACCTGACAGAGTCAGAATCTTTTTCTCATGGTAGGGATATCAAAAACTAACAAGCATAAGCTTAAGGTGAGAGGAAGGAGTTTTAAAGGGGATCTGAGGCGTAAGATTTTTTCACAGAGTGGTTGATATCTGGAACACACTGCCGGAGGAGGTGGTGGAATCGGATACAATCACTGTGTTTAAGAGGTATTTAGACAGACACTTAAATAGGCAAAATGTAGAAGAATATGGACCCAGCACGAGTAAATGAGATTGGTGTAAATGGGCACAAAGATCAGCATGATGTGGTGGACAGAAGGGCCTGTTTCTGTGCAGTACAACTCTGTCACGAGCTGAGTGCTGGAGCTAGGAGTCCCACTGTTAAAAGCCATCCTTGAATCTTGTTGTCAGGAGGCTGTGGAGGAATTGAGGAGCCTCCTGGACCAGAGCGCCTTTTGTCCAGAGAGTCGTGGCCGCTGGTGGGATCGACTGACTCTGAATCTCCAGCAACATCTGAAACAGACGGATCAGGTAACACTGACTAAGGGAGCAGGACCCTGTGGCTCCCCCCGAGTGTTTCATCAGGTGGGTGACAGCGGGAAGATCCCATCACTGGTCATGCCCTGTGGTAGGTTATCGCTCACAGGATCCCCAGATCCCACACTAGCCAACTGCTGTCTGGTGCTGCCCAGCTTCACTGGGTTGAAGTGGCGGCCTGGTTGAGTGGTAGCTGATCCAGACTCAAACGTTTCCTTGGATTGTTCGTTGGAATTGACTCCTGTTTTGACTTTGGTTGCAGGCAATCCACTGTTTGCGGGAGGGTCTGGCTGATGCACGTGTGCACACAGGACATCGGCTGGCACTACAGCAGCGAGCGCAGCGGATACGTGACTCTCCGACCTGCAGGAAATGGCATCACCTTCTTCAGGACCTGCCTGTGATGCAAGTGGATAAAGTGCCACATGTGAGTGGTGTGAGAGTGGGAGCCCTGCTTGATCTGCTCCTGTCTAATGATTGGTGCCGTCACATTATCAGTCACCGAGATACTGCATTAGGCAACATGACGGGACGCCATGGTACAGCTGTACAAAATGTTAGTGAGACCACACTTGGAATTGTAGTTTGCCACACTATAGGAAGGATATGATTGAGGTAGAACGGGTGCGGAAGATATTCACAAGGATGTTGCCAGGACTGGAGGGCTTGAGTCATAAGGAGAGACTGGATAGGCTGGGACTGTTTTACCTGGCTTATAGGCCTCCTTACTGTATAAACCTCAACCTTATAGAGGTTTATACAGTCATGAGGGGCGTAGATAAGGTTGATGGTCACGGTCTTTTTCCCAGGGTAGGGGAGTCTAAAACTAAAGAACCCGTTTCAGGTGAGAGGGGAAAGATTTAAAGGGGATCTGAGGGGCAAGTTTTTCACGTGGATAGTGGTGGGTAAATGGAATGAGCTGCCAGAGGAAGTTGTAGAGTTGGGACCAGTTACAATGTTTAAGACATTTGTACATGGATAGGAAAGATTTAGAGGGATATGGGCCAAATGCAGGCAAATGGGTCTAACTCAAGTAAGCAGCTTGGTCGGCATGGATGAGTTGGGCCGAAGGGCCTGTTTCTGTGCTGTATAACTACAGTATGGCTGTAGGAGCTCTCCTCACACACACTCTGGCGTAATCCAGGAGCCACAACGAAGACTGAGCCACTTTCCCCAGTGTAGATTGGGTCCAGTTGGAGCCACTCTCCCAAGGCTAAACCCAGAGCTGGAAGCTGCCCCACCCAGGGTTGGACTGCCAGCAGTCCTTCCTTACCCACCTCTTGTGGGATGGGCACTGCTGGGCAGTGGGAGCTCTCCCTGAGACTTTGTCAGTGCAGTCTGCAGCTCAGAGCGGAGTTCAGAATTTATTTTGTTCTTTCCAGGTGACAATAAAGGGCAGGACCTGCCCAGGGATGGGTAACGCCTTCTTTCTGATGGAGGAGCAATCTCATTCTACAGTCATCTGTTCCGTGGAGGCAGTGTCCCTGGCCCACTACCAGCAGCAAGGCTTTGATCAGGGTAATGGCCGCAGCAACCCGCTGGCTTTTATTGTTGGTGAAATGTCAGGATAGTCGCAGTGATCTGTTGCTCTGTCTGTACCAGGGATCCATGGTGAAGGAGCCACATTTTTAACACTATTTGGACTTCTCTTCTGGGAAATCATCTTCCTACCTGGAATCCCTGATGTTTTCCGGAGTCCATTTCAGGTACTTGGCTGAAGTGTTGTTGTTCTGGGCTGGACCTGGCATGCTTGTCTGTGAGGTTCGTGTAGCAGGTGTATTGATTCATTCAAATTGTTTATGAGGCATATTGAGGGTGTATGTCAGGTATAGGCAGCTGGGATCAAGTAAATCCCTTGGAGTTTTAGAGAGATGGGAGAACACTTAAGATGGAAATCAGGAGGGTAAAAAGCGCACATGAGAGAGCTTTAGCAGGAGAATACCAAGAGCTTCTACAAGTATATTAAGAGCAACAGGGTAATTATTGGAAAGAATAGGGCCCCTGAAGGATCAATGTGGCTGCCTATGTGAGGAGCCACGGGAGATGGGCAAGGTGTTAAACGAATAGTACTTGTATGTATTTACCGTGGGGTCATGGAAGCTAGGGAATTCAGGGAAGTGAATAGTGATGTCTTTGGAACATATTCTCATTACAACAGAGGAAATCTTAAGGCATATTAAGGTGGATAAATCCCCAGGGCCTGACCAAGGGAATCCTAGGAAATTGTGGGAAGCATGGGAAGAAATTGTAGGGGCCCTGGCAGAGATATTTGTGTCATCTTTAGCCACGGGAGACTAGAGGGTGGCAGATGTTGTGCCCTTATTTAAGAAGAGCTACAAGGACAAGCCAGAGAACTGCAGGCTGGTGAGCCTAACATCAGTGGCGGAAAGGTTACTGGAAGGGATTCTGAGGGACGTGATCTACGTGCATTTGGAAAGGCAAGGACTGATGAAGGATAGTCAGCATGGCTTTGTGCATGGGCTATCGAGCCTCAGCAATTTGATTGTTTTTTTGGAGAGGTACTGAAGAAGAGTGATGAGGGCAGGGCAGAAGATGTGGTCTACGTGGACTTTAATACAGCCTTTGACAAGGTCCCGCTTGGTAGACTAGTCTGGAAGGTGAGATCACATGGGATCCAGGGTGAGCTAGCCAGTTGGATACAAAATTGTCTTGGTGGAAGGAGAGAGAGGTGGTAGTGGAGGGTTGTATTCAGATCAGAGGCATGTGACCAGTGGTGTGCCACAGAATTGGTGCTGGGGCCACTGGTGTTTGTCATCTATATTAATGATATGGATGACAATGTTGTTAACTAGGTTAGTAAGTTTATGGATGACACCAAAATTGGTGGTGTAGTGGACAGTAAAGAAGGTTATCTAAGATTACAACAGGATCTAGATGAACTGGGAAAGTGGGCCAAGGAGTGGCAGATGGAATTTAACTCCAACAAATGTGAGGTGTTGTATTTTGCTAAGTTAAACCAGGGCAGGACCTGCACAGTAAATGGCAGGTCCCTGGAGAGTGCTGTAGAACAGAGAGAGCTAGGGGTACAGGTACAAAATTCCCTGAAAGCAGTGACACAGGTAGACAGGGTGGTGAAGAAGATGTTTGGCGTTCTGGCCTTCATTGGTCAGGACACTGAGTACAGGAGTTGGGACATCATGTTACAACTGTACAAGTTGTTGGTGAGACCAGACTTTGAGTATTGTGTGCAGTATGGGAAGGATGTGATTAAGCTGGAGAGGGTGCAGGAAAGATTTGCAAGGATGTTGCAGGGACTGGAGGGCTTGAGTTACAAGGAGAGACTGGATAGCCTGGGAGCTTTTTTCCCCTGGAGTGTAAGAGACTGAGGGGTGACTTTATATAAGTATATAAGATAAGGTGGATGGTTACAGTTCTTCCTGGGGTAGGGGAGTCTAAAACTAGAGGACATAGATTTAAAGTGAGAGGGAAAAGATTTGAAAGGATCTGAGGGGTAAGTTTTTCACAGAGGATGTTGGGTATATGGAACGAGCTGTCAGAGGAAGCTTGAGGCGGGTACAATTACAATGTTTAAAGACATTTGGATAGGTACATGGATAGAAGAAGTTTTGAGGGATATGGGCCAAATGCTGGCAAAGGGGACTAGCTTGGACAGATGTCTTGGTCTGCATGGACGTTGGGCTGAAGGGCCTGTTCCCTGCTGTATAACTCTAACTCTAAATGTGAATTGCAGCTGTTTTCAAGAGAAGTTATTTTGAGATTTAGTATTTGAATAGTAAAATTCAAAAGCAAATTAGATAAATACTTAAAATTGCAGGTTTAGGGTAAGAGGGCTTCATCAACTTGTCCCACGAAGAGGCTGCACCCTTCATTGGCGTGTGTAATTCTTGGGAGCAGGTGACTAGATCTCAGTTGAAAATCTTTCCTCCTATCATATTCAGTGTGCAGACAGATGGAGTGCTCATGCTAGATTTAGTCACCAGCTCCAGCATTGTGTCAGGACATTACAGCATGGACCAGCTGTGCTTTGGTCCAGTTGGAGATTGGCTGTAATGATTACATGTAACCATGTTTGTGCCCCAGACTTGTCCATTGGATCTGTACACAGACTATTTCTATCAACACCGGAAGGAACACATTGAATCGAGGCTCAGGTTCCTGCAAGGTACCTCCACAGAGACCCTCCACACACTCATCGCTGATGTGTGGAACAGTTACAAAGACACAGCTGCTGCATTAATTAACTGGGAGATCTTCAGCTCTCTTCAGCAGGCTCAGGTACACTGCTTCCAATCCCTGCGCGGTGACAGAACCATACACAGTAGGGTACACAGAGACACACGAGATTCTGCAGATGCTGGAGTACACACACACACACAAAGTGCTGGAGGAACTCAGCAGGTCAGGCAGTGTCTATGAAGAGAAATAAACAGTCAACTTTTCGGGTCGAGACCTTTCATTTTGTGTGTATTACATCAGTAGGGTACCTGTGTTATGTTCCAGAGCCATACTCACAGAACTATACTCTTGTTATACAGTCATAGATTCCTACCCGCAAGTACAGCATCTATTATAGTGCCATCACAGTTCAGAAACAATAGGCACGTGGAGAAGTTTGGGACTGTTCTCAGAATAAAGTGAGTGAGAGATTTGATTTTACAAGACCTGTTCCCATCACAAGTGGCTTAAGGAGCAATGAACCCAAATTAAAAATTTTGCTCAAAAGGTACAAGTGGAGCATGGATAAAAGCTTTTTGCATAGAGTGGTTATGACCTGGAACCCACTGCATGTGAGAAAGTTTCTGTACCATCAGCCAGTGAGAACTCTGTGCTGAATGGTCTCCTGAGCCAAGTTATGATTGCTCCTGTACTCCAAGGCTGCAGAGAGATGGATCACGATGCTCTAGTCAGATAGATGATAGAATCTTGATACGAGGGCTGTACTGACAGATTGTGGAAACGCTGCACATTGGGTCATGAAGTGACATGTTTGTGGGGATGTTTTCAGAGCCTCGTGAGCTGCCTTGGTGGTCTGTTCCTGAGCGGCATTTGTAAGATTCTAGCTGAGGACCTGAGGCATTGCCGTGGGGGTCTTCCTGATCTTGTGGTATGGAACAGCCGGAGCCTCCAGTACAAGGTGAGCTGTGGGAGAGGGAGGCAAACTCACTGGTGCAGTGGCAGATACCAGCTTCTCCAGGGTGGCACTAAAGCACATTCTTACAGGCATCGTTCATGAATGTCAAAGTCTTGCTTGAGATGATTTCCTAGCTAAGTGCTTCCTATCTGAATTTTCACTTTCTCTTTGGCTCCCAGCTGGCAGAAGTGAAGGGACCGAACGACCACCTGTCCCACAAGCAGATCATCTGGTTGGATCGGCTGCGCAAACTTGGGGCTGCCGTTGAAGTTTGCTACGTTAGTGCAGTTGGAGCACGCGGACAGCAACTCAGCTGAACCCTGTGCAAGTGTGACTTGTCCCTGAACTCCTGTACCCTACATCCTTGCACTCACCACCAGCCCTGTTAAGTTTCAGATAATTATCTGATGAACAGGGTTTTTAAAGTTGGTACACAGGATACTGCGTTATAAAAGTGAGGTCTGTGTTTGAATGGCTCAGTTCCTTGGAGCTGTTACTCTGAGGGACAGGGTGGCTGTGACGAAAGCTCAGGGCTTGAATGAAGAGAGCTGGTGCCTGCAGGACCCAGTGCAGTCAGGGGGACTCAGCCTCTTAAGACAAGCAGCTGGAGTTGGTACAGCTTCTGATCAATGTATGAACATCTCCAGCTTTACAAAGTGCATCAACGTGCAAACAGAATTTGTCATGATTACCAGGTCAGTCCTATTCATGCAATACATTCATTGAAATGGCTGTAGTACTCATTAAAGCTTTTAAATGCCTAAATAAAAATTAACACCAGTAATATAACCTAAAGGCTTTATATAGCTCACTGCTTTAATTCTCTTGTTTCTTTCACATTGGACTTTTGTATAAAATCTGGAACATTACTACACACTCACTTGCTTTGAACATGTACTTCCCCCTGATTTTAGGTCCTCCTCCTGGTGAAACTAGCCTGTGGGGCAATTACTTGTTCTCTGACCCTGAATTCACTTTTACAAAGGTCCAAATTGATCCCAAATCCAGGTTTGATGTTTGGATTATTAATCATATATTTTGTAACCCCCTAGCTATCGAGCTTTGGTGACTAGGGTGAGTAGTGACAAGGTAAGGATTTTTTTTTCTCCTCTATCTTACTGCCTTAGTCGAAGGGAATAGTCATAAAAGTTATGGAGGTTAGGGCAGTGGGATGCTCCTCCTGCAGGATGTGAGAGATCGGGGGCATTTCCAGTGTCCCTGGTGACTACACCTGCAGGAAGTGTATCCAGCTGCAGCTCCTGATTGCCTAGAGCAGCTGGAGCTGTGGATGAACTCCCGTGGAGCAGCTAGGGTGCAGAGAAGGTAGAAGACAGTACATTTAGTGAGTTAGTCACTTCGCAGGTGCAGAGAGATGGGTGGCCACCAGGAAGGGCAGTCAGGTAGTGCAGGACTCCCCCGTGGTCATTTCCTTCAGTAACAAGTATACAGTGTTGGATGGAGACAGCCTCCCAAAGGAGAACAGCAGCAACTGCCCAGTTCATGGCACTATGGGGGACAGGACTGGGAGAGCGATAGTGGGAGGGCATTCTATTGTAAGGGGGCAGAGAGGTGTTTCTGTGGCCAACAGTGAGACTCCAGGTTGATATGTTCCCTCCCTTGTGCCAGGGTCAAGGATATCTCAGGGTGACTGCAGGACATTTGGAAAGGGGAGGATGAACAGCCAGAGGTCACTGGTACTAGTGACAGAGGTTAGAAAAGAGATGAGGTCCTGTTGGGAGCTGGGAAGCCATTTAAAGAGCAACACCTGTAATCTCTGGATAGTTCCGGTGCCACGAGCAAGTGAGTACAGGAACAGAAGGATGGGCCAGATGTCTGTGTGGCTGAAGAGATGGTGGAGGAGGAGGGGCCTCAAGTTCCTTGATCACTGGGACCATTTCTGGGGGAGGTGGGAACTGTACAAGCAGAATGGGGTTGCACCTTGACTGGAGTGGGACCAGCACCCTTGCTGGGAGGTTTGCTGGTAGTTGTTCAGATGGAAACAGACAGTCACAGTCACCTGGAGGAAAAGTAGTAAGTCCAGAGGCAGAACAAGTGAATGAGTGCACATCAAAGGGAATTTAAAGCTCATCTGCATCTATTTTAATGCATGGGGTATCACTAGTAAAGCAGATGAACTCGAAGTTTTAACACGGGGGTCTATGATATTGTTGCAATCACTGAGCCATGGTTGAAGGATGGACCCCATCTGCCAGAGTGCAGAATTTTCAGGCGAGACAGAGGGGAGAGTGAAAGGGGAGGAAGTGAGTCAAAGATTACATTACTTCAGTAATGAGGGAGAAGTAGACAATGTAGCAATGAGTTGGCCTGGGGTAGTGCACTGCTGAGGCCCCAAACCTCAGAACTACCTTTGCCTGGAGACAGAACTATGTCTGTGTCAAAGCTGTCAAGTCTTTGTAATAAATTTTAAATGTCCTTGATATTCAAAGAAATTTAAAAACCGTTGAGATTGCTTTTCTGAGAAACACCATTAAAACATTAACTAAATTCATTACAACAAAATAAAAAACAGCAAGAATAAAATCTTGAGAGACAAGAGACTGCAGATGCTGGAACCTGAAGCAACACACAAAACGCTGGAGAAACTCAGCGGATCTCAGGCAGCATCTATGGAGGGAAATGGACAGTCAACATTTTGGGTTGTGACCCTTTGTCTTGACTGGTCATTCAGATGAAGGGTCTCAACCCAAAACATTGACTGGCCAGTTCCCTCCATAGGTGAAGAATAAAATGCTCTCACTGTTCTGTACTGCTCATTATCCAATAGAAGGCTAGGTAAGTAAATGGACTCCATTAAGAAATATTTACACCAATATATTTATTGCTTCACTTAAGGCACACTGGATGAAGTGATAAACACGATGGAAAGACTTTGTGATACATACAATGCAACAGCCAAAAGGCACCCTCCCTTTCCATATCCACTCAGAGAAACACCTGCTAAACCTGTAATTAAATAAAAGCAGGCATTGAATAAATAGCAGAATGCAGAAATAAACAAGCAAACAGAAGTACAAACTGACAAAATCTACCAGGGATATTTCATGTACTGGTCAGGATGGGGAAATCTGCAGATTCTGTACTGGAGTTAATGTGTCTAAACTGCAGCAGCGTTTAAATTGATCAGTCACGCTACTGCCCAAGGGTTTGCACAGTTCCTGGTTCTTTGCATCTGAGCTTCTGCAAATGGTCCAGATATTTACGAATAGTTCCCCTGTGTCTAAGAGTCAAGTTATAGAATTTGAAATGCTGCAATAATTGATCGAAGCAAGTGGATTTCATAATGAACAGACTTCTGCTTCTTGCAGAGACACGTTATACACATTCCCTATTCATAAGTTCATGGTAGTTTTGTTTTTAAAAAATTACTATGGGAACTCTTCTGGCTAAAGGCAACTGTGTCTCTCAGAGTGACTTTTCCAGAATAGATCTTGCTGGAGATTTTATCTCAAGGACTGTTACAGGATGAGGATACAATTGCTTTGTGTACCTTAAATAATATATCCCCACGTGCACCATAAATAACACTGAACAAACTGTCTGCAAATAAATCAGTGGAAGGAGACTTATCAGAGACACAAGACAGGATTGGCAAAGCTGCAGATGAACACTGTGCTCAGAGTGATTTAACTTAAAGGCAGAGCTATTTCCTACAGTCTGGTGGAAACACTTAAACTAAAGTCATAACTAAGACAAAAACCAGTTCCTTACAGTGCTGGAGACTGATCAGAGTTCAACACAATTTTTGGTGATTTTTGCTGTTGTTTGGCAAAGAGTGGGCAGACCCAAATTCACCATGCTCTCCACTTAAGCTGAGCTTGTTTCAAATTTTCAGAACATGGATCCCACAGCGAGAATATCTGGAGGAGAATCCATCTTCCACACAAGCTCGCTGGGGCTTCCAGTCACCTACAGCTTCTCGTGAGGGTATGGAGGATTATAAAAAAAGACCACAGCAATTATCAGAGCACAAAGTCACATTCCAACAATGTTCTTGCTTATTCAAGGGTTAAAAGCTGGTAAAATGGACCCAATTAGTAAGGATAAAGTGCAAATTCTGGTAAACAGCAGATCACCAGCATTTGAAAGAGAAAAACCTAGTTAATGTTTGGGTCAGGACTCCAATCTTTGACTCCTGCCCAGAGCCAAACATAGTGTCAACCTTTCAGAGGCTGACTGACCTGCTTTGTAAATGCTGCATTTAATGAACATGAGATTTCCCAATTAATTGCTTTCCTTTCTCCAGATCTAAGCAGCTTTTAGTACCCAATACTGCTGCATTTAAGGCAAAACCCAAGGAATTAAATAAATATTTGTGCGATTTCAGCTAGTGAGCAGTCAATGGGAATCTGTGCAATCCAGGATTCATACCATACTGGAGACATGCGGAGCCAACAGCTCAGTGATACAAGCTGAGCTTCTGGATCCTTCCTCACAGTTGCTTCACCTCGAACTCCACAGCCTTCCCACTCATGATTCTAGGTGCATGTTTCCACCTTGACTCCACTGAGGATAACTAAATGCAGACTGCCATTAATCCTAAACTGCTCTCAGTGTGCTGCCAGGGATGACCAGACAATGCAAAAGAACCTCCTGTGTCAATAAAGTTAAACAATGCTCATTTTGTGGAAAAGCAGCCGGATTATTCTCAGCACAAAGGTCGGGCTGATCTCACTGCTTTAACTTAAAAAGGAGACAGCTTTAAAACCTAGTTTAAGATACCAACTCCCTGTGTGAGGTCCTAAGTTTAGCCACTCACACAGGAATTATTTCAGTGGTCAGTTAAAGAGTTGCATAGCTGGGAGCAGCCTTCCCACTCACATTGTTACAATGCAACACAGGAAAAATTACATCAACCATCATCAGGAGTGTGTTTACAACAGTCAGAGCTGGTCACACTCCAGAATTACAAAAGTCAGGCACTTAAAGTTTCACAAGTCAAGCTTCAAATAATTATAGGTGTGAGGAGTCAGCAACTTCAGGGGCCGTACCCCGGGGAGAGTCAGTACCTCCGGGGACCATACCCCAGGGAGAGTCAGCACCTCCGGGGACCATACCCCGGGGAGAGTCAGCACCTCCGGGGACTGTGTTATATCAGAGTACGTAGGGCAGTGAGAACAATGGACCGAGTGCTTAAGCTTTGATGTTAAATGGTCAATGTTCAGTATTTGAGGTACCACTCGTTAGCTGATGTTAACGTGCCAGTACGCACTGTGATGTATCATGAGCTGCTGAGAGATGAAACTGTGAGAGGCACTTCTGGCTACAGTAATGTCGAGGTGAACATTCCTCCACTCTCTATAATCCCAAATGCAGAGCCTGTGTCTCCAGGCTGTGGAGGTTCAGGGGCCACCACAGACAATCTCAACACAGAGCTGCTGGAATTCAACCTGATCAGAAATTGTCCCTCTTTCAATGTACAGAAATAATTTATACAGGAATAGCTTTTTTAAAAATTTATGTAAACTCTACAGGCACACTTGGCCATTAAGGAGAGGGTATTAGTGCTGCAGAATGCTTTGCATTTCAGCCACCCAGTGAGATAACAATTAGTGCAAGATTTCTGCTGTTGAGAAACTAATTCCAGCCAGGGTCATACAGCAGGCAGACTTCCAACCTGTTAGACTGGGCCCAGAGTTAAACCTAGTGCTTAACCCACTGTATCACCCAATATCTCACACTAGGATGTCAGACTTAAAGGAGGCAATCCTGGCAGCTTATGCTTGCAATTGTGCTTAGAGGAAAGACAGGGTTGCTTCAGCAGATGTGTTTACAAAACCCTGGGAGATGTCATATCTTTACAGTAAGTGGTTTCTCCCTCATCCCTTTCCTCTTAAAAATACCTGTGCAAATCTCTAAGTTAATTATCTTCATGCATGTTCATTACACGTCAGTCTCAGTCTGATTAGATTTAGCTTTTGGCCTTTGGTGGGACATCAGTTCTTAGTGTCCATCACCCTTGGATCCTCAGTCTTCATTGGCCAGAGTTTCTGTGGAAGGCCACATTTTGGCACCAGTTAGCAGGAATTTGCTTAGTGGTGTTCCCAGAATGCTCCGTCGACAGAGATTCCCAATGGGAGAGAAGGGAAAGGATGAGGAGAAATAGTCAGGCATCCCGGGAGTGTCGGTGAAATCCTCAGCCCGGAAATACATCCTGCGCTTGCTGAGCTGTGGTGAGCCCGACAGCAGGGGGTCACCTTGGTACTGACGGAGACGCTGTTGCAGTTTTTCTATGTCATTAGCCAGTAACGAGATCTGGTGAAATGCACTGATGAACCCTCCATTCGTGATCTGGGCCTCAGGAATCCAGCGCAAATAGCACTGCCTCCAGAGCTGGGTATGTGGGTTGCTGAGGTACGGCAAGATTAGTCCATGTAGGTCCAAGGGCTTTGAGAGCCAGTCCCTGAAGTAGCGCTCCATGTGTCGATCGTGGCTCTCGTTCAACTCTGCCAAGTCAAGGCTTGGTCTTCGTATTGTCGAGTTCTTGCGCGGAAAGAAGTCAGGCTGGTCACTGAGCCGCCCATTCTTCATGGTGT
This sequence comes from Pristis pectinata, assembly GCF_009764475.1. Lineage (NCBI taxonomy): Eukaryota > Metazoa > Chordata > Chondrichthyes > Rhinopristiformes > Pristidae > Pristis > Pristis pectinata. Next base: position 21,354,705 of record NC_067436.1, read on the forward strand.
ACACGGAGTAGATGGAGGATGAGGAATTTTTCTGATAAGAATTAAGCATAAAATAAAAAAATTACTTCTGTGCATTCCTGCACAGAGTAGCTTGCAAAGACTACAGTCATTCCCCCTCCAATCTCACTCACACTCCTCCCTTCTCCCTGACGTTGTACACATGGCCTCCTGCAGCTTTCACTTCTCACCACCAACACACCATAATACCTTCTGCTGACTGAATCCACTTACCTTTCCTTCCTCCAACAATCTACATGCTTCTCAACCTCATGTGGCCACTTTATTTCCACTTCATCTGTATCCCTTTCCATTAACCAGCCTGCCTTAATCTTCAGCAGGTTACCAGTTATAGTCATAGAGTTATACAGCATGGAAACAGGCCCTTCGGCCCAACTTGTCCATGCCGACCAAGATGCCCATCCAAGCTAGACCCATTTGCCTGTGTTTGGTCCATATGCCTCTAAGCTTCCCTATCTATGTACCTGTCAAAATGTAATTCAAACTTTGTAATTGTACACATCTCAAAAGCTTCCTCTGGGAGCTCGTCCCTCAGAAACTCCTCCAGTAACTTTCCCACCACTCACCGGCCTGTAGTTCCCTGGCTTGTCCTTGCAGCCCTTCTTAAATAAAGGCACAGCATTTGCCATCCTCTAGTCTTCTGGTATCTCACCCGTGGCTAAAGGTGATACAAATATCTGTCAGGGCCCCTGCAAAATCTTCCTAGTTTCCCACAATGTCCTAGGATACACTTGGTCAGACCCCGGGGATTTATCCACCTTAATATGCCTGAAGACCTCCTCTGTCGTAATGTGGATATGTTCCAATACATCACTATTCTTCTCCCTGAATTCCTCAGCTTCCATTACCTCCATAGTAAATACAGACAAGAAATATTCATTTAACACCTTGCCCATCTCCTGTGGCTCCACACATAGATGACCACATTGGAGACCTATTCTTTCCCTAGTTACCCTTTTGCTCTTAAATAAACTTTTAGAACCTCTTAGGATTCTCCTTTACCTGATCTGCCGAAGCTACCTCATGTTCTCTTTTTGCCCTCCTGATTTCCCCCTTGTGTACTCCTACATATCTTATACTCCTCAACGGACTTGCTTGATCTCAGCTGCCTATACCTGACATGTGCCTCCTCCTTTTCCTTGACCTGAGCCTCACTATCTCTCATCAACCTGTGTTCCCTACTCCTGCCAGCCTTGCCCTTCACTCTAACAGGAACATGCTGTCCAGTTAAGTCATCGACAAAGGAACCTGACTTCTTGTGCCCTCTGGTCCTGAATACATTCATATTTTAACAACAATGACAACCTCCATTGCCATAGAACTTTTACGTTGCAAACCAGCCCATATCAGGAATGATCTGCAAACAAAATCAACAGTGAGGCACGGTGACACAACAGGGCAAGCAGCTACAAGCTTGGTTAAAGACAGAGGTTTTAAGAAGCATCTTGAAGGAAGAAAGGGGGCAGAGAGATTTAGGGAGGGATTTCCTGTGAAGCTGGCAACTGAATGCCTGGCAACCAATGGTGGAGCAATGGCAAAGGACTGTAGGGCTGGAGGGGTCACAGAGGTAGTGAGGGGCAAGAGTACGTGAGATCAGTCATTATACAAGGGCCAGTGTTCATCAATAATTCCAGGGATAATGGACGAAGGAACAGGCAGCAGACTTTTGAACAACATTCAGAAGATAGAATGAAGTGGTTGAGAACATATGGAAATAACTGAAGCTTAGAACAAAGCCATGGATACAGACTTTGGCATCAGACAGAGAGAGAGGCAGGAGTGGAGCCTAGTAATGCCATGGAGGTAGAGGGATTGTCTTAATGAAAGCATAAAACTCTTAGGGGTCAAATATGGCACCACAAAGATGTGAAAGTCTGTTTAGTTTAAGCAGCTAATCAAACACAACCCAAGTTGATAACACTGGGCAAAACAAAATCCTCCCCAGGAGAAAAGGAAGGAGCATCCAGTGTTGAGAAGTGATCTCAGAGCAACCACAGAACATTGAAAGGCAGGTACAAACTTCTGAAAGCTCTCAGGCTCTCTCACCTTTGCTCTTTTGAAGGATTTGATTGTCCCATTCTGCACGCAGCTCACACTTTTGCCAATGTACAGAGGGTTATTGAAGAGCGTCAGATCCTTGGCTGTGAACTGCAGTGACCAGTTCCACACAGAAGGAAGCTCCAGACACTTCCCTTCGCACTGAAGGTTCCCATTAGTAGCAAAATCCTGCAGAGTAGGAAAATAAATCTAATGATCACACTGCAAACACAATTACTGCAGATCCAGCACATTTACAAATATAAATACTTGATATTCTAACAGTCAGTCAGGAATTTCTCCAGAGAAGGGGATGTACTTGACCTTATCTTCGGAAATGAAACCAGGTAGTGGTACAGGTATTAGTGGGGGCAAGTGTGACCATAATTCTGTAAGATTCAAGGTGGTTACGGTGTTCACAAGATCACAAGACAAGGGAGCAGAAGCAGGCCATTTGGCCCATCGAGTCTGCTCCAAGGAAAAGGGAAAAAAAGAAATGGGGAATTGGGGGGTGGGGGGAAGTTAAGGTCTTAAATTAGAAGAAGGCTTATTTTGACAGTGCGAGGGAGGACCTGGTGAAAGTAAATTAGGAGCAGAAGCTTGTGGGTAAACGACAGAGGGTCAGCAGGAGTTCAGGCCAGAAGGTTCTGCTAGGGGTGAAAAGCAAAAATGGCAAGATTAGGGAACCTTGGATGACAAAGTTTGTTGAAAATTCAATAAGGCAAAAGAAAGGAAGCACATGACAGGTAAAGGCAATGACAACCAAGCAAATCCCTTGAGGAATACAGAGACCATATTAGAGTACGTAAGAAATAAATTAGGAGGGCAAAAACAGGCCATGAAATATCCTTAGCAGGTAAGATTAAGAAGAATTCCCAAATGATTCTAAAAGTACATCAGAAGCAAGAGGGTATCTGGGGAAAGAGTGGGTCCCTTTAAGGACTAAAGGAGTTATGTGTGGAGCCAGGGGGTGTGGGCAAGGTCCTAAAGGAATACTTCTCATCTGTATTCACTGAGGAGAAGGATATAGAGGATTGTGGGTTAAGGGAGGAATACATTGATAGTCTGGAGCAGGTTAATATTTAGAAACTGGAGGTGTTAGATGTAGGTTAGATAAGGGTTGATAATTCCCCACGGCCAGGTGAGATCTATCCCAGAACACTATGTGAAGCAAGTGAAGAGATAGCTGGGGCTCTGACGGAGATTTTTGCACCTTCATTAGCCACAGGTGTGGTGCCAGAAGACTGGAGGACAGCTAATGTTGTTCCTTTATTTAAGGACGACAGCAGGGATAAACAAAGTAACTACAAGACAGTGAACGTTATGTTGGTGGCAGGGAAATTACTGGAGAAAATTCTAAGGAACGGGAAGTACAGAGACTCGAGATTCTGCAGATGCTGGAATCTGGAGCAACACACACAAAATGCTGGAGGAACTCGTCAGGCAGCATCTATGGAGGGAAATAAACAGTTGATGTTTCAGGTCGAGACCCTTCATCAGGACTGGAAAGGAAGAGGCAGAAGCTGGAGTAAGAAGACTGGGGGGAGGAGTCCACGCAGGCAGGGGAGAGGCGAGTCCAGGGGAGAGGGGGAAGGTAGGAGGATGGGGGTGGGGCAGGGGGAGAAGTAACAAGCTGAGAGGTGATAGAAGAGGCAAAGGACTGAAGGAGGAGGAATCCGGTAGGAAAGGGCAGTGGACTCTGGAATAAAGGGAAGGAAGTGGGGAATAGATGGGCAGGTCATGAGGGCAGGTGAAGGGGAAAGGGGGCCACAGGAGTGAGGGAAGACAAAGGAGAAAAAAAAGGGGTAGGAGAGATTACTGGAAAGTTATAGAAATCGATGTTGAGGACATCTGGTTGGAGACTACCATGAGATGTTCCTTCAACGTACATCTGGCCTCAACGTGACAGTAGAGGAGGCCATGGATAGACATGTCAGTATGGGAGTGGGATGTGGAATTGAAGTGGATGGCCACTGGGAGATCCTTGCTTTTGTGGCAGAGAGAACGAAGACGCTCGATGAAGCGGTCACCCAATCTGCGTCGGGTCTCATTGATGTAGAGGAGGCCGCACTTCACTCCCAGGAGCAGGGTTATCTCAACAACAGTCAGTACCTAAAGGAAAGCTTCACGAGAGTCAGCAACAACAGTCCTCCCAGAAGTAGTGGGTGCTGGCACACCCAGTTCACTCACCTGGCTCTGTTGCACCCGTTGGTGTTGGCTGTTGAAAAGGAAGGTGCCAAACAGGGATATCCTTGAGCTGTCATATAAGACAGTCAGATAGGTCTCAGTGAACTCAAAGGCAGCTGGGAACTGCTGCAGTAACTGCCACACACAATCCAGGAAGAGCAGGAACAGAGGACACTGTTGGTACATAAACAACTTTAACCTTAATACAGTTGCACTGTTACAAGGAGATCGACAGCATTAATTGTCTCACCTCACAGCTCAACCAAAGGCAAATGGTGTTCAAACATTGATATTTTAATGAGTTTAATAAATCCAAAACAACACAGGATCAGTAATAATTTACATTCAGCCATCTCTTCCTTTTCCTTATGGCCCGTCCATTGTTCTTTTAGTTTTGTCCGCCAAATTTCGGCTCCAATTTACCAGGGTCAGATTCACCCTCATTCTACTGATTGGCCTTTGTCCAATCAATCGTTTTACTTTGGATTATCCCTGCTCCTTTCCTGTAGCTAACTTGAACCTTATGATGTTATGATCGCCATCTCCTCAATGTTCCCCTCTCAGAACTTGGTGCTCTTGATTCATCCCATTTCCCAGAACCAGATCTAGCAATGCTTCCTTCCTTGCTGGGCCAGAAACATACTGCTCCTCAACACAATGTAGAAACTTCATCCTCTTTAACCTTAATATCATTACCAGCACAGATTATGTTGGGACAATTGAAGTCCTCCATTATAACTACCCTACAGGTCTTGTATTTCTTCATAACCTCCCTGCAGGTTTCCCTTTCTACACCTCTCCCATTTGGTGACCTTTAGAATGCACCAGCAGTCTAATACTCCTCTACTGTTTCACTTTTGGTTTTTTTGCCAATCACAGACTCCTCTGTACCGAGCATAACCCCAGCTTCTCCAGTCTCGCTACATAAATAAAATCTCTCACCCTCGAACCATTTTGTTAACTCTTTACAACCTTCTAAAGATGTTGCCCAGTGCTCCAGTTCTGTTCAAATCAGAATCTTATAAAAGTTCCCCTGACTTCCTCGCTCTTGTCCTCTAACCAGGATCCCTGTGAGCTTTTTATTACCATATTCTCATCCCACAGTTCATGCCACATGAACTGTTCGCAGTACCCACAGATCTTTGTCACTGACCCTCCCCACTACATTACCTCTTTCTTCCTCACATTTTTCAGCATTAACTTTCATCTGCCCTTTCCACCACTCTGTCTATTGAACTCTATTGCTATTGTCCTCTCAGTACATTAAGTCTCCAAGTTTTTTGTCATCTGCTAATTGGGAAATCGTGCACTGTGCACCAGAGTCCAAATCGTTAAATATATATTAACAAAAGTAGTGGTCTGAGTACTGACCTCTGGGGAACGGCCCTGCACTCTGAAAAGTAACCTCTCCCTAATCTGTGTCCTATTCGAGCTAGGTTTCCATCTGTGTTGCTACCGCTCCTTTTATTCCATTACCTTCAATTTTGACAAGTCTTTCAAGTGACAATTTATCAAATGATTTCTGGAAGTCCAAATATATCATATCAGCTTCATTTCATCTTCACCAAAAAATTCTATCAAAGTTAGTTAGACACTAGAGAGCCACAAGAGACTGCAGATGTTGGAATTTGGAGCAACAAACGATCTGCTGGAGGAACTCAGTGGGTTGAGCAGCATCTGTGGGAGGAAGGAACTGTCGATGCTATGGGTCGAAACCCTGTATCAGGACTCTGCAGTTAGACATAACTTGCCTTCATCAAATCTACCCTGGTTTTCTCCAATCAATCCACACCTGTCCAAGTGACTGATAATTTTTATCCTGATGATCCTAGAATTTTCCCTACTACCAAGATTGAACAGACTGATCTGTAGCAATTGGGTTTACAGTTATTCCATTCTTAAACAAGGGGTTAACATTTGCTATTCTCCAGTCAGGGTCCTCTGCACCTGCAGACATTTGGGAGATCACAAGCCGGGCCCCTACAATTCCCTCCCTCACATCTCTCAGCAACCGAGGATGCCTCCCATCCAAACAGGTGATTTATCCACTTCAGTAGTCTTTCTGGTACCTCTTCCTTATCAAACTTTAGCCTGTCCATCACATCTTCCTTTGCTCAACTCCAGCAGCATCTTCTTCCTTGGTGAAGACTGATGTGAAGTATCTTTTAGAACCTCAGCCCCACCCTTTGCCTCCATGAATAAATTTCCTTTTGGGTCTCTGATCAACCTCATCTTCCCCCTGACCACTCTATTCCTGGTGTTTTCTTGTGCTCTCTTATTCCCTTCTTATTTCCCCACAGAACTTTCTGTAAATTATCCCCCAGTCGATTAGTGGGGGGTGGGAAGGGGGTGAAAACGGCAACCAGAACAAGTGAGCAGATGTAACTTGCTCTCACATGCTCCTCAGTCTTGGTAGGGCCACATACAACACAAGAGTTTGATCCAAGCCAGATCGGTTGTTTGCTTCAGGAAGATTAACACTACTCATTCCGTGCCTGCAGTCTCTCCATTTCCCAGCCTCATCCTTACTGTGCTGTGCTGTACTCAGAAGTAAACACTAAGTTTAAGGTAACCACTGACACGTGATGCTCACCTCATCCTTCTCTGACTCATGGAGATGGTTACATCGGTCCAGGAAACGGTAACCAGCTGCAACCCACTCCTTCTGGATCAGACTCTGAAATCCTAGGGTGGAGCGGAAGTGAGGATCCAGCATCAGCTGCATGATGGAGGCAATCACACAGCTCAGGTCTCGTCCCTCCTCCTCTGGTGAAGGAACACAAAGTCTTCATGGATGAAAAGCTTTGTAACAAGCACTGAGCTCCATTTAATATTTACTATGACTGGAGGCCCATACCAGCTTCCAATACATCAATCTCATCAGCTCCCTTCCTTATTTCGCTGAACCCCAAAACTTATTGGTATTGTTATTGGTTTATTATTGTCATCTGTACTGAGGTACAGTGAAAAGCTTATCTTAAAAACCGATCGTACAGGTCAATTCATTACACAGTGCAGTTACATTGAGTTAGTACAGAGTGCATTGTAGTAGTACAGGTAAAAACAATAACAGTACAGAGTAAAGTGTCACAGCTAAAGAGAAAGTGAAGTGCAATAACGTGCAAGGTCACAACAAGGTAGATCGTGAGGTCATAGTCTATCTCATTGTATAAGGGAACTGCTTAATAGTCTTATCACAGTGGGGTAGAAGCTGTCCTTAAGTCTGGTGGTACGTGCCCTCAGGCTCCTGTATCTCCTACCCAATGGAAGAGGAGAGAAGAGAGAGTGTCCCAGGTGAGTGGGGTCTTTGATTATGCTGGCTGCTACACCAAGACAACGAGAGGCAAAGACAGAGTCCAAGGAGGGCAGGCTGGTGTCCGTGATGCGCTGGGCTGTGTCTACTACTCTCTGCATCTTCCTGCGGTCCTGGGCGGAGCAGGTGCCATACCAAGCCATGATACATCCAGACAGGATGCTTTCTATGGTGCATCGGTAAAAGTTGGTGAGAGTCAAAGGGGACAAACCAAATTTCTTTAGCCTCCTGAGGAAGTAGAGGCACTGGTGAGCTTTCTTGGCCGTGGCATCTACATGATTTGACCAGGACAGGCTGTTGGTGATGTTCACTCCCAGGAACTTGAAGCTCTCAACCCTCTCGACCTCAACACCATTGACATAAACAGGTGCATGTACACCGCCCCCTTTCCCAACGTCAATGACCAGCTCTTTTGTTTTGTTGACATTGAGGGAAAGGTTGTTGTCATGACACCATTCCAGTAAGCTCTCTATCTCCTTCCTGTACTCCAACTCATTGCTGTTTGAGATATGGCCTACAACAGTGGTATCATCTGCAAACTTGTAGATGGAGTTAGAGCAGAATCTGGCCACATAGTCATGAGTATATAGGGAGTAGAGTAGAGGGCTGAGGACGCAGCCTTGTGGGGCACCAGTGTTGAGAATAATCGTGTCGGAGGTGTTGCTGCCTATCCTCACTGATTGCGGTCTGTTGGTCAGAAAGTCAAGGATGCAGTTACAGAGGGAGGTGCTGAGTCCTAGGTCTTGGAGTTTGGTGACAAGCTTGCTTGGAATTATTGTATTGAAGGCAGAGCTGTAGTCAATAAACAATAGTCTAACGTAGGTGTCTTTACTGTCCAGATGCTCCAGAGATGAGTGTAGGGCCAGGGAGATGGCATCCGCTGTAGACCTGTTTCGCAGATAGGCAAATTGCAATGGGTCCAGGTTGTCTGGGAGGCTGGAGTTGATGAGTGCCATGACCAACCTCTCAAAGCACTTCATGATGGTGGATGTCAGAGCCACTGGTCGGTCGTCATTGAGGCATGTTACCTTGCTTTTCTTTGGTACCAGGATGATAGTGGTCTTCTTAAAACAGGAATTCTCTCTTACATGCCCATTAATTCCGCTTTAATTTTTTTTTGCCACTTAACCACACTAAGGCCAATTAAGCAACCAGCATCTCTTTGGGATGGGGGAGGAAACCAGAGGGAAACCCACACGGGGCAACAAGCAAAAACCACAGAGAGAGCCACTGACATTAGGGTCAAACCCAGAACACTGAACCTGTGAGACAGCAGCACTAACTGCTGCATCACAGAAGTTTAGGTCAGAGGAAAGCAGATGTGGTCCATCTGTGGCTAACAATTCCTTTCACAGCTGCCAATGTTGTTAGTTACTGTGCTGAGAAACCAGTAGATTTTAATGAGTTAATAACTGCCCCTCATATACAAGTGATGCATAACCTCCACATCAACCCCTCTGAACTAACTGAAGGAGCTTCAGCTTCCCTGAACATTGCTCTGTACACTTCAATGCCGTGCTGATGTAAACACACATTACCGTAAACACACAGTTATAAAAGCAGCTACTTTTTCTATACTGTACAAGTCATAGAGTTGTACAGCATAGAAAAAGGCCCTTCGGCCGACTGTGTCTACGCCAACTATCATGCACATCTATACTAATCCCACCATAGTCCCTCTATGCTCTGCTCATTCAAGTACCTGTGCAAAGGCTTCTTAAATGCTGTTATTGTTCCTGCCTCTACTACCTCATCTGTCACTTTTAACTTTACAACATCTAAAAAAACATTTGGATAAGTACATGGATAAGAAAGTTTAGAGGTATGGGCCACACACAGGCTAATGGGACTAGCGTAGATAGGCACCTTGGTTGGCATGGACAATTTGCGCTAAGGGACCTGCTTCCATGCTGTACTTGTACCCCAAGGTCTCACTGTTCAACAACACACCCCAGGCCCTACCATTCACTGTGCATACCCTGTACTAGTTCAACCTCCAAAACAAAATGCATCACTTCACACTAGTCCGAGTTAAATTCCATCTGCCATTCCTTTGCCCACTTTCCCAATTGATCTACATCCTGTTGTAACCTTAGACTGTCCACCACACCACCAATTTTGGTGTCATCTGTAAACTTACTAATCACATCACCTACATTCTTATCCAATTCATTAATATACGTGACAAACAACAGGAGACCCAGTACTGATCCCTGCAGCACACCATGGGTTACAGGCCTCCAACAACCCTCCACCTCCTACAACCAAGTCAATTTGTGTCCAATTGGCTAGCTCACATATTCCCATGTGTTCTAACCTTTCACACCAGCCTACCATCTGGGACCTCAAAGGCCTTGCTAAAGTCCACATAAACAGTGTCTACCACCCTGCCCTCAACAATCCTCTTGGTCATCTCTTCAAAAACTTCAATCAAATTTGTGAAATGTGATCTCCCACACCCATCCACCATCAGATTTCTGAACGGTCCCTGAACCCATGAACACTACCTCATCATTCCTCTTTTGCACTATTTATTTACTTTTGTAACTTATCGTAATTTTTATGTCTTTATGTCTTGCACTGTACTGCTGCCACAAAACAACAAATTTCACGACATACGTCAGTGGTAATAAACCTGATTCTGATTAATCACTCCTTGCCTTTCTAAATACAAATTAATCCTGTCTCTCAGAATCCCCTCATAACTTTCCCACCACTGACGTTAGGCTCACTGACCTGTAATATCCTGGCTTATCCTTGCTGCCCTCAAATAAAGGTACAACATTAGCGAGCCTCTAGTCTTCTATACATCACCTGTGGCTAACGAAGATACAAAAATCTCTGCCAAGACCAAAGTACTCTCCTCCCTTGCTTCCCATTATATCCTTGGATACACCTGGTCAGGACTCAAGGATTTATCCACATTTATGTATTTCAGGACTTCCAACACCTCCCCCTTTTGTAAAGTTGATACGCTCCAGGATATCACTGTTCCCTCCCCTGAACTCACTATCTTCCATGTCCTTCACTGTAAATACAGACAAGAAATATTCATTTTAAGACCTTGCCCATTTCCTGTGGCTCCACACATAGGTTACCACACTGATGCTTAAGGGAACCTACTCTCTCTCCCTAGCCACCCTTTTCCTGTGAATATACTGTACTTCTACAATCTTTTAGGATTCTTCTTTATCTTATCATGGATACCTCATGGCCCCTTTTTGCTCTCCTAATTTGCTTCTTATACTCCCACTGTGTTCCTCGCTTGATCCCAGCTGCCTGTCTCAGACCCGTGCCTCAGAGTCATAGAGTAATACAGCACAGAAACAGACCCTTCGGCCCAACTGGTCCATGCCGACCGCAGCATCTTCCTTGCTAGTCCCAGTTGCCAGCGTTTGGCCCATAACCCTCAAAGCCCCTCCCTTCCATGTATCTATCCAAATGCCTCTTAAATGTTGCAATCGTACCCGCCTCGACCACTTCCTCTGACAGCTCATTCCAGGTACTCACTACCCTCTTGTGTAAAGAGATTACCTCTCAGGTCTCCTTTAAATCTCTCCTCTCTTATTTTGTATTTCTGCCCTTTAATTTTGGACTCCCCAACCTTGGGGAAAAGACTATGACCCACCTTATCCATACCCCTCATGATTTTATAAATTTCTGAGGTCACCCCTCATTCTCCTACACTGCAAGGAATAAAGATCCAGTGTAGCCAACCTCTCCTTATAACTCAGGCCCTCTAGTCCAGGCAGCATCCTCGTAAATCTCTTCTGCACCCTCTCCAGCTTGTCAATATCTTTCCTATAACAGGGTGACCAAAACTGTACACAATACTCCAAATGCAATGCAGCATCACCATCTGCAAGTCACATATCCTTCTCCTTTTTCCTGACCAAAGCCTCAATATCCCTCACAAACTAGGATTCCCCAATTCTTCCAGCCTTGTCCGTCACTCTAACAGGAACATGTTGGCTCCGAACTCTCCCTATCTCAGTTGGAAAAGCCTCCCACTTGCCAAGTGTTCCTTTACCTGCACGTCTGATGTCATCAAAATTAGCCTTCCCCCAATTTAGGACTTCAATACGAGGACCAGTTCTATCTTTTTCCATAACAATTCCATATTTACCGTAAAATACTTAAAACTCACCTTGAAGGATGACAGAAATATTCTTGCTGTACATCCACTGTGTGAGCTCTGCTGAGTGCTTCAGGAACAGTCTGTGGACACAGGAAGGCATTACTTGTGCAATAAAAATAAACATTTAATTCAGTCTTGCTGAAAGCTCCTTTAGCACCGGGGGTGACCAGTACCAGGGGCGACCGGTGCCAAGGGTCACCTAACAATGACCCGGTGGCCTGGCTGCTGAATCATGGGGAGTTCACGGTCACTTTCAATACCCTAGTGTGTACTGAACGTACAAAGTGATCTGAGCTTTGGAAAATCCTCCCATTACCGGGGAATCTTCCGCAGATGTGACAGAGACCCAGCTCCAGTTAATCTTGGCTCCACAAGTACCCACGGATGGAGAACAGGATTAGTGGAACTCAATGGAAGGCATCGAGTGCTGCCTGGAACACAATGCGCTGTTGGGTCAGCGAGAGCCGACACCCAGCAGTTTCTACCCCAAAGCCATTGACCAGGAGCCCCCGCTTTCCCTCTGGACTTGAAGCGTACAACAGAATGTCCACCATGGACCAGGAGAAGTGAACAGCCCTTCTCTCTCTCACTGTGCTCACCTGACATACTCCAACCACCGAGTGTTCTCCAACAAGGACAGCCACTTCTCATCAGTTTCTTCAAATGAATCTAGTGGGACAGATTATATTTTATATGATTACATCTCTCAACGAGAAGATGCAAATGATGGAAGCAGTGCTCCCAGCAGGGAGAACTGCACGCATCTACATGACTGATGGTAACAGGTGCAGTTGGCTGAGACCTGGGACTGGCCGGGAAGTGACCAAAGGATTGACAGAAACCAACAGTCAGTTTTCAAAATGCAGAGACTGCAACTTCAGCCCAAACCCCATTTTCTACACATACTCATTAGGGAATTGACTCCTCAGAAAGATACAGGGATTATCTTTTGCCTCACATCTCAGTGGTCACTGAGAATAAACCAGTAAACCCAGTACCAACAGCGAGCTGTGGCTGGCTTTACTCTGGTGGAGGGGATTTAATGGTAGCACAATTCTGAACTGGCTCAACAACCATCCTCCAGCGCTGAGTACAAATGGCTAATCGTTGGAGGTAATTATTCCTAGGCCCAACCATCTTCAGCTGCTTCATCAATTACTTTCCTTCTACCATAAGGTCAGAAGTGGGGATGTTTGCTGATGATTGTACAAAGTTCAATTCCACTTGCAATTCCTCAGCAAATGAAGTAGCCCATACCTACATGCAGGAAGGGTGGCCAACATTCAAATGTGGGCTGAGAAGTGACAACCAACGTTTGCACCACAGAAGTCCCAGGGAATGACCATCTCCAAGCAGAGTCCAACCACCAACCTTTGACATTCAATGGCATTGTCATCACTGAGTTCCCCACCATCAACATCCTAGGGAGTCACCACTGACCAGAAACTCAACTGGAACAGCCACATAAATACAACAGCAGGTCTGAGCCTGGGTGCCCTGTAGTGAGTGACTCACCTTCTGACACTCCAAAGCCTTTCCACTATCTACAAGGCACAGGTCACCACCGTGATCAAATACTCACCCCTGTCCTGGAAGCATGTAGCTCCAACAATCCTCAAGCAGTTAGACACCACCCAGGACAAACCAGCAATTGGCAGGCCATCTGTCATCCTGAACATTCAATCAGCCATTGATGCACAGTGACTGAAGTGTACACCATCTATAAATGCACTTCAGTTACTTATCCTCGTTACTCCATCAGCACCTCCCAAACCCACAATCTCTTTCACCAAAAAGGAAAAGGGCAACAGGCGAAGGGGAACACCATCACCTACAGGTTCCTGCAAGTTGCACGCCACCCTACCTTGCAAGCATGTTGCTGGTCCTGCGTCACTGCTAGCTCCAAACCCTGAAGCCTCCTGCCCAACGGATTTCCTTCACCACAAGGACCATCACCTTCTCAGAGGCAAGTAGGGATGAGCAATAAATGGTGGCCTTTTAATGACTTGGATGAGGGGGTGGAAGGGTGGGTTAGCAAGTTTGCAGATGACACGAAGATCAGTGGTGTGGATAGTGTTGAGGGCTGTCGAAGCTTACAGAGGAATATTGATAGGATGCAGAGCTGGGCTGACAAATGGCAGGTGGAGTTCAATCTGGCGAAGTGTGAGGTGGTACACTTTGGAAGGACAAACTCCCAGGCGGAAAACAAGGTAAATGGCAGGATTCTGGGCAGTGTAGAGGAGCAGAGGGATCCGGGGGTTCATATCCACAGATCACTGGAAGTTGCCACACAGGTGGATAGGGTAGTTAAGAAAGCTTATGGGATGTTAGCTTTCATAAGTCGTGGGATCGAGTTTAAGAGCTGTGAAGTAATGATGCAGCTTTACAAAACTCTGGTTAGACCACACTTAGAGTACTGTGTCCAGTTCTGGTCACCTCATTATAGGAAGGATGTGGAGGCATTGGAGAGGGTGCAGAGGAGATTTACCAGGATGCTGCCTGGATTACAGAGTATGGATTATGAGGAGAGACTAAAGGAGCTACGGCTTTACTCATTGGAGAGAAGGAGGACGAGGGGAGACGTGATAGAGGTATACAAGATATTAAGATGAGTACATAGAGTGGACAGCCAGCCCCTCTTTCCCAGGGCACCAATGCTCAATACAAGAGGACATGGCTTTAAGGTAATGGGTGGGAAGTTCAAGGGAGACGTCAGAGGGAGGTTTTTCACCCAGAGAGTGGTTGGTGCATGGAATGCGCTGCCTGGGGTGATGGTGGAGGCTGATACGTTGGTCAAGTTCGTTAGATAAGCATATGGAGGAATTTAAGATAGAGGGATATGTGGGAGGAAGGGGTTAGATAGTCTTAGGAGTGGTTTGAGGGTTGACACAACATGGTGGGCCGAAGGGCCTGTATTGTGCTGTATTGTTCTATGGTTCTATGGTTCCAGTAATGAATAAAAATAAATGGATAGCAGCGACAGAGATGCTGATTGCGCATTTCTCCAACACTGAGTGCAACTGCAGGAATTCAATGAATGGGCTGGACAGATAGGAAAGCCACGACACATTCCTGAGGGACACAAGGGCAAGCAACCATATGCAGAATACAAGGGCACACCGATCACTGCAACAAGGGCAAGCAACCATATGCAGAATACAAGGGCACACCGATCACTGCAACAAGGGCAAGCAACCATATGCAGAATACAAGGGCACACCGATCACTGCAACAAGTGCAAGACACACAGACAAACCAATCACTCCATGTTTCAAAAATACAACAAGAGAACTTATGTAGAATTGGGTAACATTAAACAGAGGCGGAGAATGTGAGGAGAAGCCCTGAATCGCACCTCACCATTAATACACAGCTGCTTTAGTCTGACCAGTGCTGCCTGCACTTCCGATACTTTTGGTAAACTTTTATCTAGGTCAGATTTAAAGACCTCGCTCTTCTCCGGATGACTCTGTGCGATCGCCTTAAGGATCCTAACAAAAAAGAATAAAGATTCATTGAGAAACTACAATGTAAAATACGATTGTGCTGTCAGTCAATGCGTTCCTTCACGTTCAGACAGCTGAATAACATATCACTGTTGAAATTATTGGAATCTCAGCACCTTCAGAGACCGTACCCCGGTGAGAGTCGGTACCTCCAGGGACCGTACCCCGGGGAGAGTCGGTACCTCCAGGGACTTTACCCTGGGGAGAGTCATTGAATCAGGAAATGTTGACCATCCCTTGGCCTCCACAGATGCTGCTTGACCCGCTTTCAGCAGTTTATCTTTTTGCTCCAGATTACAGCATCTGCAGTCTCTTGTGTCTGAATCACCAGCTCATGTTGAAGATCACTATTCTGTTAACTGGAGACAGACAAGGGTGGGTGGGGATGGGTTGGGACACACAAGGAACAATGGTGATACCATCTCCTTACCTTCTATCATGTTTTCTCAGCTGTATCCCGGGTTTAATATTGGCCATACGCACCAGGGCGCTGCCTGTCCAATGATGCCAGCACCACATCTAGAACAGAAGCAAGCGGAAACGTAAACCTTTCACTCGATCACAAACTCTGCACCCTTTGATAAACGTAGTCTCATCAAAGTAACCAGTATTGTACAGATTGACCTCATTCCAGCTGAAAGGTTTTACTATTTCAATAATTACTTTGTAAACAAGGTAGAATCAAGGGCTCACACCAGTAGAGTCATCAGGACCAAAACGGATCCATACCAGGTGCTGCCCTCATCACACTTTGCTCAACACCCACTTCATACTGTAACCCCACGTACATTTTCATTTTTCATATTCCTCAAATGACATAGAAAGCCACTCGGCCCATCTAGTCTATGCCAGTTCTACCGACTTCCCACCAGTCCCATTCCACAGTGATCTTCCTGTAACCTATTCTCTCTCACACGCCCATCAACTCTTCTGATTCTTCTGACATCCACCTACACCAGAGGTAAATTACAGCGACCAATTAACTAACAAAC
The DNA here is from genome assembly GCF_009764475.1 of Pristis pectinata. Lineage (NCBI taxonomy): Eukaryota > Metazoa > Chordata > Chondrichthyes > Rhinopristiformes > Pristidae > Pristis > Pristis pectinata. Next base: position 21,370,896 of record NC_067436.1, read on the forward strand.
CTGTATGTCTTTGGGATGTGGGAGGAAACTGGAACACCCGGAAGAAATCCACCATCACAGGGAAACACCAAAGGTCAGGATCAAACCTAGGTCTCTGAAGCTGTGAGGCAGCAGCACTACCTGCTGCACTACTGTTTAGGATCCAAGAGATAGGACTAATTTCTGCCTCTGTGAATCTGGCTCCACTCTCAGACTGTTCTGTCCGGGAGCAGAAACAGCAATGACGGTTTTCAGTTTGTTAAAGAAAGAAGACCCAAGGATAATGGAAGTAGTGATGTTGCTCCAGGATTCCAACAATCCAATTCAAGGCCAGTCACCGGAACTGGATGCCTGGGGTGAACTGACGCTTTAATTATGGAACTTGTTCACCAACTCCCAAACTATGTGACTAAAGATCAACACTCACTGGGATCCGTGCACCGTTGAAAGAAGGAGCCAGTTGCTTCAAGTCTTCGTCTGCCAAGGATGATGGAACAACAAAGTATTCTGGAAGGCTGGAAGTCACAAGAGAATGTTAGAGAATACAGAAAACCCTTACAATAAGGCATTTGTATCGTCAAACTCTGCACACACGGCTGGCCACCATCTCATGCCATGACCCTGCCCTCAGCTAAAACTCCATCTCCAGCTACTCTCAAAGCCAGCCCCCCAATCCCAACCCACCATCCTATCCCCATCTACCTCGCTAGCTCCACCTGCAACTTACCTGTCCTCCACATGACTGCCTCGTTACCCTCTCCACTCCTCGTCAGTGTTGGCTAGTTCATCTACCCAGGCCTGGCACTCTCCCTCACAGCTTGCCACACCTGACCCAACAACTCTGCTTCCCTTGGGTCCCAGCTTACTGTGCTCCTGAGATAATTAAACTAATTGCAGTAATCACACATCAAACACCACTGGATGTTCCAACACCGCTGCGGTTTTCCTACCTGGTGGAAGTGGTGTAGTGCTCGTTGACAGACGAGACTCTCCACTCCGAAGCCCCAGTTCGCTTTATCTCCCTGTCCCAGTCTGCGTAGGTTTCAAACAGTGGTGTCTGCCAACTGGAGTCTGCTCCATTCACTCTGCCAACTAAAGAGGAGCATGGCTTAGAGATCCCTCCATACACTCACACACCAAGGCACAGGCAGAAAACTGAGTATGATCAAGGCACAGCAACAGTCTGCAAGGTTCCAGCCTGTGCTCCCCCACACCCCATCATTGTGTCTCGCGCACACTCATTCTCACACCATGAGTTACAGCATTTCCCTCTTCGCCATATCCATTAGTGGCCAGTTCCCGATCGCATTCAGTGAATTACAGCTTCTGTTCATCTACCGAATGCGTGCACTGCTCTCTACCAGAGCAACTCTGATTCCACCCCCAGCCCTTTTGATGCAGCCTTGCAAATTTTTCTTTTCTCTGTTTATCTAATTCCCTCTTGAAGACCACAATGGACCCTGCCACATCTGCAGGCACTGCATTCTAGTTCCCAACCACACGCTGCGTAACCAAGGGGGATCAAGCAAACCACCAATCTGCTCGTGGCACCGGAATTCCCACCATATTACCTGAATTCTGGCACTGCTCCCTGGCATATGCAAACCCAAACAGCAGCTGGAGATCTTTAGGCTGTGAGTAATGTGCAATCACGAGGCAGATCTAGAACAAAGTGGAAAGCCACAGTTATGGGCAAGCTGTGGAATCCTAAAAGCTGAATAATGAGCAACCTCTGCTCTCCATCTAGGATGGTGGGGTTTATGGGCACAACCTTACCGTATGGCCCAAAATCTTTGGTGAACCAGTGAAACTCCTGTAGACCAGCTAGAAGGCACTGCTCCCACTCTACAATTCTGACCCATTTACTGAGATCACATAATGGCCCAATGGGCTGCCAAAGGGTTATTCTCAAAGCTTTACCATAGTCTGCACCCTCCCTTGTGTCTAGTGACCTTGGCCTCCTAACATCATTTTCACCCATCAACCCTTTACTCACCGGTTCCCAATTAAGCAATGCCAGCCCCACTCTACCCACCACACCCACCCACCGCTCCCCATCCCACCCACTGCTCCCCCCGTCTCACCGCACCACTCCCTACACTGTCCCACCACTCCCCCCACTCCCCTTCCCACTCCACTACTCCCCATCCTGCCCCACTACTCCCCTCCCCACCCCACTGCATCACACTTCTAAATGGTTAGACATTTGTTTAAGGTCCATTAAAGAACAGGCAGAAATTTCTTTCAGCTTGGGCAGACTGAAGCCATCCTTTCCTGTCCCTCCACAGTCTCCTTTCTCTGACCATTGGCTCCAACCCTCACACAGAAACTAGTTAAAAGTGAAACAGACTTGTTTGAAACTTGGTATCAGATTCCACCCCAAAATGAACTTTGGACCTTACATCATTGAATCACAGCACCAAAAGTGGCCCTTCAGCCCAACTGCTGACCAAGATTCCCATTCCTCGGCTCACTTATCCAGTTGATCAAGATCCCTCTGTAAATCCTGATAACCATCTTCACTGTCTACAACACAACCTATTGTAGTCTCTTCATCAAAACCATCTACTTCCTACAGCGGCTGAAAAGTACATCTTTTTAACCTAGCTCTCCTGCCCAGTCTCCCAATGGCCCCTAATTAAGGAATATTTCAATTTTAGAGTTTTATCATGTTTTCAAATCTCTCCAAACTCTCATCTCTGTAATCTCCTCTAGCCCTACAGCCCTTGGATATCTCTAACACAACCTGAATGTACTGGTTGAATTTGAGCCAAGGATGAATAAAGTTGTGGTCAAGTTTGGATTGACTGTGGTCAGGTCAACTTCAGGTCAGATTTTAATTTTATAGCAAAGCAGGTCTCAGCTTTTCTCAAATTCTGACTTCTCTATTATAGAACAGGGAACAGGCCAGCACAGGAACAGGCCTTTTGGCCCACAATGTTGTGCCGAACTCATTAAATTAAACTCTATCTATGCCTCTCATAATCTTATATACCTCTATAAGGTCTCCCCTCAGCTTCCAGAGAAAACAACCCGAGTTTGTCCAACCTCTCCTTATAACACATCCCCTCTAATCCAGGCAGCATCCTGGTGAACCTCTTCTGCACCCTCTCCAAAGCCTCCACATTCTTCCTGTAACGGGGCAATCAGAATTGAATGCAATACTCCAGGTACAGCCTAACTAGAGTTTTATACAGCTGTAACATAACCTCCTGATTCTTGAACTCATTTCCTTGACTAATAAAGGCAATAATGCCATACGCCTTCTTTACCACCCTATCAACCTTTGTAGCCATTTTCAGGGAGCTGTGGACTTGGACCCCAAGATTCCTCTGCGCATCAACATTGTTAAGGGCATTGCCATTAACAGCATACTGTCCCTCTACATACGATCTCCCAAAGTGCAACAATTCACATTTGGATGGGTTAAATTGCATCTGCCATTTCTCCGCCCATATCTGCAACTGATCTATATCCCGCTGTATCCTTTTGGCAATCTTCTACACTATCCACAACAGCACCAATCTTCATATCATCTGTAAGCTTACTAACCCACCCATCTTCATTTTCATCCAAGTCATTTATGTATATCACACACATCAGAGGTCCCAGTATGGAGTCTTGCAGAACACTACTAGTCACAGACCTCCAAATAATCCCTAAATAAAGTTCCTCCACACTGGCAGCTTTGCCTTCAGGTGCCAAGGCCCAAAGTTCTGGAATCCCTACCTAAATATCTCCATCATGCACAATGCATTCCATAAAAACTATCCCGTTACCCAAGGCCTAATCACCTTACAAAACTGTCAGATTTTATCTGCTCATACTGCTAAAAATCACATTACAATGCTGTGTGTTACAAGAACAATAAAACTGTTGCAAGGACAGCCAACCTGTTAGAACTTGATGCTTCACATCCCATCAATACTGGCATGAGATGTGAACCTCTCGCCAATACAAATTCACACCTGCTCTCCTGCTATCTACTGCTAACCTTCAACATTCTGAGAGGCTTGACCCCAGTGCAATGGTTACCCCTCCAAACAGCCAGACTCTCAGCATCCAACAACACAGGGCAATGCCACTGTTCATCGTGTGTACCTGTTCTTCAGCAGAGCTGGTCAAAACCAGGTGTGAAGGCAGCTGAACAGCTGGCAATTTGCTCAGAGACAAAGCAGGCAGTGGCCCAGATGGAACTTGGCACTCTGAGTACCCAGACGCTGAGTTTTGGCTTTTAAATAGAAAGCAGCCAAGGTCCAGACTAACTCACATCCGACAGCAGCAGCCCTCTGCCACCACTGTGGACACTAGAGGTGAGAAACCAGGGGCTTTCGACCACAGAGACAGCGAACCTGCACCCGATCTGGTCGTTCTAACAGCACAACCAAAGCAGAAGCCATTTAGCCCCCACACATCAGTTCTGCCATTCAATATAATCATGGCTAATCTTTTACCTCAGCACCACTTTCCTGCACTAACTACATATCCTTCAAATCCTTTACTATCTAAAAAAACATCTATTGATCCAACATCACAGGGCATTCTTGCAGATGTAGCTAGAATTATGTTCCTGTACATCTCGTGGTACTGACACCCAACAGAACTTGCTCCTGCCCAGACAGCCAGAGATTTAAAGAAGAGACACAAGACACTGCAGAAGCTGGAATCTGGAGCAAAGAACAAACTGCTGGATGAACTCAGTGGGTCTGACAGCATCTGTGGAGGGAAATGGACAGTCGATGTTTTGGGTCAAGCCCCTTCTTCTGAACTGAGAGATTTAAAGAAGTTACATTTACAAAAGTTCTCCAAAGAGCAGGAGACCCAGGGGATTTTGAAAAACACTGCCAACTTTACAGCACGTGTTTTATTTACAATATTTTCTTGGGCAGCCGTCCATGCCAGGACAGTCACAAGGGAGAAAAGTCCCTGAGTCACAGCATGTAGTAAGTGTGCCCTGGGGAGGAGGCTGCATTTTACTGGAATCATTCCTACCTCACACAAAGACAATTCTATGAACAGCATAAGACCAGTCCCACACAGCTACAGCCCTTTCAGTTGTATTCGACACACAATACAATTGCTGCCATTCATCAACGGAGGAGCAACATAGCGCAGGCTGAAGACCTGCATCACACGGCCGGTCTCCTCAACTCTGCAGTCATCACCTTCAACAAACTGCTCTGGACATGCACAGCGCCCCTCCTACCCAGGTGCACTTTAACTGCGCTACACTAACCCCCCCCCCCACCCACCATACTCCACCCCTCCCACCCGGGTCCACTTTAACTGAGCTCCACTTTAACTGAGCTCCACTAACCCTCCCCTCCCCGCAACCCCCCCCACCATACTCCACCCCTCCCACCTGGGTCCACTTTAACCCTCCCATCCTCCATTTTCACCTTTCTGGCAGATTCTGGATCAGACTCATCGAAGCGGAATCGAATAATGCGGAAATCCTTACAATAAATGATCAGTTCTGTGGGTTTAAACTTCAGGTGCTGGTTGGGTCCCAGAACCTTCCTCTTCTTCTTCGCATCGTTCACTATAGCCAAAGGAAATCAGAAACATTATCCACAGTTGGTCAAATACGATCCTTGGAAAACCTCTGTCACAGGAAGACAGACAGGTCAATAGTGAAATGAATGCGCACTCACGTACATGCACAGTCTCGTGCCCTATTGCTGCACATGCACACAAAGCCTCAATTACACCAAAGAGCACCAAACTTTCAAAAAGGCAACACCTATGGAAAGAAAACAGATTCTCTGCAAACATTTCAGGTTGAAGAGTCTTTGGCAAAACTGGGAAACAAAGAAAAACAAGTTGGTTTTGAGTTGTAGAGAAAGCAGGGGACAGGATAAAGCAAATATCTAAGACCAGGGTTTCTGTGGGAGTAGGACACTGACCTGTCTGTCTGTGGCTCCTTGCACTGTCATAATGAAGGCCAACACAAGCTTGAGGGACAATTCCTCACCTTTGCTGGGACACTGCAAAGTTCCATATAACAGTGAATCCTACAACTTCAGGTCAGTCATGTTCTCTGTCCATACCAGAACCGGCCATTTCTGCTGTGAAGCACCCACCTATGATATTGGCTCAGTTTTCTCTCTCCAACAGCACAGTCTGACCTGCGAGGCGTGTCCCACAGCCCTGCATTTCACACTTTTTATGCTCCTTTGTTTGTCTTCTCACTCTCTAACTGTCCCCATTAATTCATCAACTGGACAAGCTCTTCAACTTATTCCCACAGCAACCCTGGCATCACCCTGCCACAGATATTTCCTTTGTCACACCCACCCCCCACATTTCTGCAACTCAAAACCAACTTTTTTCTCTTTCTTTTCAATTTCTGATAAAGAGTCTTCAACTTGAGATGTTAACTCATTCTTTTTCCACAGATGTTGCCTGACCTGCTGAGTGTTTCCAGCATTTTCTGTTTTATCTTGCCACCTCCACTTTGTCAAGACCTTAAACATTTCAATCAAGTCACCTCTCACTCTTCTAAAGTGGGGTAGAGTTTTGTGTCTTAAACAAATAAAAATTTGTTGTAAATAACATACAAACTCTTTAGGTGCTAGTCACTGTGTCTACTGTCATATATCCAACCCACCATGGCTGTCCCAAGCCTCAGTTAGTTTTGTGTAGATTTTGGATTGAACCAGATTACTTTGAATCTTAATATAAAATTCTCTCATATCATGATTACTTTTCCATAAAGACCCCTGAAATGCAGAATATTAGTTAATCCATTTTCATTGCACAATATTAGATCTAAAATAGCCTGTTCCTTCATTGGTTCCTTAACATACTTAAAAACCATCACACATACACTCCATGAATTCATCCTCCACATATTTCTTGGTTTGCCTAGTTAATATGCAGATTAAAGTCCGCTGGGACTGCTGTATTACTCTCATTACATGCACTTCTAAGTTCCTGAGTTATACAATGCCCTGCATTACCATTACTGTTTAGGAATCTATAGATAATTCTGAGAAATGTTTTTCACCCTTTGCTGTTTCCACCAAAACTGATTCTACTCAATTTTCCATTTGAAGGTCCATTACCTCCGCTGCCTTTGGAACATACTTTATTTCCAGGGCTACCCTTCTGCCTTTTCTACTTTGTCTGTGTTTTCTAAAAGTTACTTATTCATAATCTTGGTTATTTTGCACCGTCTCTGTATCAGAGTCATAGAATCAGAGTTCGACAGCAAAGAAACAGGCCCTTTGTCCCACTGCTTCTGTGCTGACCTTTTTTTGCCCATCTATACTAATCCCATTTGCCTGCACTAGGTCTGTATCCTTTTATGCCTTGCCTATTTAAATGCCTGCTAAATGTCTCTTAAACATAGTGATCATATCTGAATTCACCACCTCCCCTGACATCAGGTTCCAGATACTAACCATCCTTTATGTAAAAATCATTCCCATCAAATCCCTTTTAACATTCCTTCCTCTCACCTTAATGTAAGCCCTCTTGTTTTGATATCGCTAACATGGGAAAAAAAATTCTCCAGCCCTGAGGAAGTTCCTTCAACACAACCTTCAGGATTCTCACTGCAGAGTAAAAATCTGTCCCCTAACTGTACTGTTCCTGTTACCACAATATTCCCTTTCACTCAGCTAACTCAACCGGTTCATCCTTACCATGGAGCTGCTGGCTCATCCTCTCTCAGTCTCTATTGTCTACACAGGCTGCAAGGATCTCTTATCTATTGGACAGGCTGAAGACCGAGGCTCTTGTAACACCACTTACTGGATCCCCATACCTGTCTCACATTTGGGTCCTCCTGCCCCTGCTGAATTTCCAGTTCTGCAATACTTTATCCAAAGGTTGTGGTTACCTCCTGGAACAAAGGGTCCCAGCAACATTCCCCCTCCTTGATGGACTGGAGTGTCTGAATTTTCCTCCAGCTCATCAACACTGAGCTGAAGTTCTTTTGAACTACAGACACTGCAGATGTCACCTCAGTGGTTTCCTGCAGATTCCATGCGCTACAGCTGTCACACATCACCTGTCCTGTCATACTCGACTCAGTTGAGTTATTTAATTAGATAATAATGATGATGAAAGAGGACATAAAAATGGTGCTGAGAGAGGGGGAAATCACCCAGTGAGGCCGTATGGGTAGAACTTAGAAACAGAAAGGGGAGGGTCACTCTAATGGGATTGTTATAGGCCCCCCAATAGTCAGCAGGAATTGGAGGAGCAGATATGTAGAGAGATTGCAGCTAGTTGTAAACATAATAGGATAGTATTAGTGGAAGATTTTAACTTCACTAATATTCACTGGGCCAACCATAGTGTAAAAGCCTTGGACAGAGTGGAATTTGTGAAATATGTCCAAGAAAGCTTCCTTTATCAATATATAGAGGGAGCTACTAAAGATGGTGCATCACTGTATCTCCTCCTGGGAAGCGAGGTAGGGCAAGTGGCTGAAGTGTCTGTTCCTGAGCACTTTGAGTCCAGTAACCATAATTCTATTAGTTTTAAAATAGTTATGGAGAAGGATAGGACTGGTTCACAGGTTAAGGTCCTGAACTGGGGCAGAACAAACTTTGAAGTCATTAGGCAGGATCTTGCAGAGTTCAGGACCTGCATGCTCCTGTTCAGGTGAAGGGCAAGGCTGGCAGGTTTAGGGAACCCTGGCTGACAAAAGATATTGAGGCTCTGGTTAAGTAAAAGAGGGAGGCATACACTGTGCATAAGCAATTGTGAACTAGTGCATCTCTTGATGACTACAAGAAGTGTAGAAGTGCACTTAAGAGAGAAATTAGGAGGGCAAAAAGGGTATGAGAAGGATCTGGCAGGCAAGTTGAAACAAAATCCCAAGAGATTAGGACATAGAACATTGAACAATTACAGCACAATTCAGGCCCTTTGGCCCACAAAGCTGTGCCGAACATGTCCCTACCCTAGGGATTACTAGGCTTACCCATAGCCCTCTATTTTACTCAGCTCCACGTACCTATCTAACAGTCTCTTGAAAGACCCTATCGTATCCGCCTCCACCACTGTTTCCGGCAGCCCACTCCATGCACTCACCACTCTCTGAGTAAAAAACTTACCCCTGACATCTCCTCTATATCTACTCCCTAGCACCTTAAACCTATATCCTCTTGTGGCCACCAATTCAGCCCTGGGGAAAAGCCTCTGACTATCTACCCTATCAATACCTCTCATCATCTTATACACCTCTATCAGGTCCCCCCTCATCCTCCGTCTCTCCAAGGAAAAAAGGCCGAGTTCCCTCAACCTGCATTCATAAGGCATGCTCCACATTCCAGGCAGCATCCTTGTAAATCTCCTCTGCACCCTCTCTATGGCTTCCACATCTTTCCTGTAGTGAGGTGACCAGACTGAGCACAATACTCCAAGTGGGGTCTGACCAGGGACTTACAATAGCTGCAACAAAACCTCACGGCTCCTAAATTCAATTCCACGATTGATGAAGGACAATACACCATATGCCTTCTTAACCACAGAGTCAACCTGCGCCCCCACTTTGAGCGTCCTATGGACTCGGACCCCAAGATCCCTCTGATCCTCCACACTGCCAAGAATCCTACCATTGAGACTATATTCCGCCAACATATTTGACCTACCAAAATGAACCACTTCACACTTATCTGGGTTGAACTCCATCTGCCACTTCTCAGCCCAACTCTGCATCCTATCTATGTCCCTCTGTAACCTCTGACAGCCCTCCAAACTATCCACAACACCCCCAACCTTTGTGTCATCCGCAAACTTACTAACCCACCCCTCCACTTCCTCATCCAGGTCATTTATAAAAATCACAAATAGTAAGGGTCCCAGTACAGATCCCTGAGGTACACCACTGGTCACAGACCTCCACTCAGAATACGACCCTTCAACAACCACTCTTTGCCTTCTGTGGGCCAGCCAGTTCTGGATCCACACTACAATGTCCCCTTGGATCCCATGTCTCCTCACCTTCTCCGTAAGCCTCGCATGGGGTACCTTATCAAACACCTTGCTGAAATCCATATACACTACATCTACTGCTCTCCCTTCAGCGATGTGTTTAATCACATACACAAAAAATTCAATCAGGCTCGTAAGGCAGGACCTGCCCTTAACAAAGCCATGCTGACTATTCCTAATCATATTATACCTCTCCAAATGTTCATAAATCCTGCCTCCCAGGGTCTTCTCCATCAGCTTACCAACCACTGAGGTAAGACTCACCGGTCTATAATTGCCTGGGCTATCCCTACTCCCCTTCTTGAATAAGGGAAAACCATCTGCAACCCTCCAATCTTCCGGAACCTCTCCCGTCTCCATGGACGACACAAAGATCATCGTCAGAGGCGCCACAATCTCCTCCCTTGCCTCCCACAGCAGCCTGGGGTACATCTCATCCGGTCCCGGCGACTTATCTAACTTGATGCTGTCCAAAAGTTTCAGCACCACCTCTTTTCTAATATCAACATGCTCAAGCTTTTCAGGCCACTGCAAGTCCCCACTACAATCCCCCAGATCTTTTTCCGTGGTGAATACTGACGTAAAGTATTCATTAAGTACCTCCGCTATTTCTTCCAGATCCATACACACTTTCCCACTGCTGCACTTGATAGGCCCTATCTTTTCGCATTTCATCCTCTTACTCTTCACATACTTGTAGAACGCCTTGGGGTTTTCCTTAATCCTGCCTGCCAAGGCCTTCTCATGTCCCCTTCTGGCTCTCCTAATCTCTTTCTTAAATTCCTTCCTTTCAGCCTTGTACTCCTCCAGATCTCTAACATCACCTAGCTCTCTGTACCTTTTGTATGCTTTTCTTTTCCTTTTGACTAGAATTATTTTAGCCTTTGTACACCACGGTTCCTGTATCCTATCATGACTCCCCTGTCTCATCATAATTCTATAAGTGTATGAAGAGTAAAAGGGTGGCTAAGGAGAAAATAGGTTCCCTTAACGACCAGCATGGCCATCTGTGTGTGGAACCAAAGGAAATGAGAGAGATTTTTGATGAATATTTCTCTTCACTTTTTACTGTGGAGAAAACGATGGAAGCCAAGGAAATGGGGGAAATAAGTGGTGATGTCTGGGACCACATACAAATTAGCCGGGAGGATTGGAGGCCTTAAAGTGCATTCAGTTAGATGAATCCCCAGGGCCTGACCTGGTGCATTCTTGGACCTTGTGGGAAGCTAGAGAAGAGATTGCAGAGGCCCTTGCAGAGATTTTTGCTTCATCTCTGGCCACAGGTGATGTTCCTGAGGACTGGAGAGTGGCTAATGTGGTACCATTGTGTAAAAAGGGAAGCAAAACCAAGCCAGGAAACTACAGGCCGGTGAGTCTGACATTGGCGGTGGATAAATTGCTGGAGGGGATTCTGAGGGACACGATCTACCAACATTTGGAGAGACAGGGTCTGATTCGGGACAGTCAGCACAGCTTTATGTGTGGGAAGTCGTGACTGACAAATCTCTTGGAGTTCTTCCAGGAGGTAACCAAGAGGGTAGATGAGGGTAGGGCAGTGGATGTTGTCTCTATGGATTGACAAGGTCCCTCGTAGCAGGCTGGTCTGAAAGGTTGGATCACATGGGATCCAGGGGGAGATAGTGGATTGGATTCATAATCGGCTCAGTGGTAGGAAGCAGAGGGTGATGGTCGAGGGTTGTTTCTCAGACTGGAGGCCTGTGTCTAGTGGTGTGCCACAGGGGTCGGTGCTGGGACCTTTGTTGTTTGTAATTTATATAAACGATTTGAATGTGAATGTACCAGGTATGGTTAGTAAGTTTGTGGATGATACTAAAATAGGTGGTGATGTAGATACTGTCAAAGGTTATGAAAAATTACAAGGGGATCTTGATCAGCTGGGTATGGGGTCTGAGGATTGGCAAATGGCTTTCAATCCAGATAAATGTGAGGTACTGCATTTTGGGAGATCAAACTAAGGTAGGACTTATACAGTGAATAGTAGGGCCCTGGGTAGTGTTATGGAACAGAGGGACCTCAGAGTATAAGTGCACAGGAAAGTGGCATCACAGGTAGACAGGGTGGTCAAAAAGGCGTTTGGCACACCAGCCTTCATCAGTCAGGGCACTGAGTATAGGAGTTGGGAACTTATGATGCAGTTATATAAGACATTGGTGAGGCCACACTTAATACTCCATTATGTACAGTTTTGGTTGTCCTGAAAGATGTTATTAAACCAGAAAGAGTCCTGAAAAGATTTACCAGAATGTTGTTGGATTTGGGGGCCTGAGTTACAAGGAGAGGGTGTGTAGACTAGGACTTTATTCCCTAGAACATAGGAGATTGAGGGGTGATTTGATAGAGGTGTACAAGAGCATGAGGGGCACTCTAGACAGGGTGAAAAGCACATAGTTTTTTTTTCCCCAGGAGGGGGTGCTAAAAACAAGAGGGCATAGGTTTAAGATCAGGGGCGAGAGATTTAAAAGGGACATCAGGGGCAACTTCTTCATGCAAAGTGTGTTGTGTATTTGGAATGAGCTGCCAGAAATAGTGATTGACAGGGACACATTAGCAACATTTGAAAGCCATCTAGATAAGTACATGGATGGGAGGAGTTTAGAAGGCTATGGGCCAAATGTGGGCAGATGGGACTAGCTCACCAGACAACACAGTTGGCATGGATAAGTTGGGCTGAAGGGCCTGTTTCCATGCTGTATGTCTCCATGACTCTATAATAAGTAGCTATGTTTATTAATTATACACTTGTCCAGTCATTGATCTAGTTTCAAGGGACCAGTTTTAGTTAAATATAATGCAGTGAATTATAGTTTAGAGTGAATCCCTTTAAGATAAAGAAAACTACAACCTCACCAGCCAGATCATAGAACAGTACAGCACAGGAACAGGCCCTTCGGCCCACCATGTCTGTGCCAAGGATGGTGCCAAATTAAACTAATCCCTTCTGGTTGCACTCAGACTCATCATCAGATTAAGTCATTGAAGAAAAATAAATACTTTTAATCCTTTAGCATTTTCTTAGAACATAAACCTCACCTATGCCCATGTCTCACTTAAATTCATACTTTGTAGGCACTATGCTTAGTGGATTCGTGATTCAGTTGAACCTAGATGTACATTCCCAGTTACCACAATTCCTGAGTCCTGGCAGTAACTTCAGTTAAACAATTCTAACCTGCGTTTCCCGATACATAACTAACAACCATCCAATGTGTTCAGCTGACTAGAGACACATCTGTAATGCAGAAACTCGGTCCTCCAGGATACTGACTGAAGATCCACAACTCAGACATTGCCCTATGAGAGCTCACCGTTGCCTCACTGCTGTATTGATACTGAGCACACACCAGGTTTCATTCCTTAATACCAGCAGATTTGTTGGTTCTGTCCCAGTGTTTTTCTCCTGCCCAAAGGACTGGACCATGATCATTTGAGTATAAATGTTGAAAGCACCAGAGGGACTTCCATCCAAATGTATGGAAGGTCATTTACTATGGATAGGGACTGTCCAGCAAAGCTCAGGAGCAAATACTACAGACAGTTTATTATCAGAATCCATACACTAAAACAAAAGCCTTTTGATCCTTTCCCACACTGCCCTACAATGAACAAGGCTCCAATAGCCCATGAAAAGCTAAACTGAAATTAATTTTGTTGCACTGAAATTCAAAAATTAATGTAAGCATCTGACTATATCTTGAAATCCAAAATCACACCAGGGTTTGACAGATCAGGACCCACTATAAGGAACAACGTGGTAAATATGGAGGAAGTTCTTTGATCACAGCCAACTTGAGATTTCAAAGCCTATGACTGAGGAGAAAGGGAGTACTGGGGGAAGTACACAGTTTTGTGGATATGGTGTCAAATGGTTAAGTTACTGGTCCAGCTAAAGGGTTGGTATGGTAATCCAGTGACAAGAGTTGAAATTCTAAAAATCATAACATCAGTAGTGAGTGACTGCTGCAATCTCAAACTGCTGTGAAATAGGATTTATTAAAGATTTTTATGGAAGGAAATCTGCCATCCTACCTGGTCTGGCCTACGTGTGACTCCAAATTCCCAGCAATGAATCAACTTCTTTCTGAAAAGCCACTCAGTTCAAGGAAAATTAAGGAAGGGCACAAAAAAGATTAGAGGTTCTGAAAACGAGTAAGAAACTGAGAAAATGGAAAATAAGACAGAGGATGTGTGAACAAGTGTGTTGAGGCAGAATTGTGAAATAAAGCTGAATAAAGACAGTCATTAACAGTCTGAAGCATAACTTGAGAAAACCACACTTCCCCATAGTGGCCAGTGACTCCCAGCCTGTGGCACCAGCAATAGATCCTGAAACTTTCATAAAACCTGCACTCTTACATCGTGTAACAAAGAAAGGTGTAATCAGCAATATTGCCTGCATGAAGAGGAAAGTTCGATAAAATCTTTGACACAAAGGATCATGAGAACAAGGAATCCACTTAATGGTGGCAGAATCTAAATCTACTACCGAAGCTCCTGTAACAGCCCTACAGTCAATAGCTGCAGTAACAAGGCCCATTAACAAATTCACAACCCAGCAACCCAGTCACAAAAGATACTTCAGATCCAGGCCTGAGCATTAAGCTCTGGTTCATCCTTTCATTTACTATTCTCCAGGACTGTTTATATTTTAGACTTTGAGGACTGGCAAGTTTTGATTTAACAAACCTGTAAGAAAGGACAAGAGGTTGGTCTGTATGAAACATGATGGATGAGTGAAATCACCATACCTGCCACAACCTGCTCCACACAGGTCAGGGAGATGTCGTGTTCCTCCAACAGCAGGTTTCTGTACTGAAATTTCTGTGGTTGAACAGTTAAAAGCTAGAATTAAAATTCAACCTTTCACAGAAGAACGTGGACCATTAACAAGAACTGCAATAGCCTTACATAGCTTTGTGGTTTAAAGTGTAAACTTAACAACAATATAATAACAATAACATAAACTGCTGCAGATTGAGAATGTATGAGATTACACAAGAACATAAGGAGAAGCTGGAGTAAGCTGTTCCACAATTCAATAACTTCCTTCTCATCTCTGCCCTGGGTGGCTCATCCCCTATGGCCCTGGTTCTCGACAACCCAGCCAGGGAAACATCATCCCTGCATCTTACCCCTTGTAAGAAGTTTGTACTTTTTAATGAGATCACCTCTCATTCTTCTCAACTCAAGACAACAGACTGCTTAATCTCCTCTCGAAGGACAAAGTACATATTCCAGGAGCAATATCCCAGGAAACCTTCACTGAATTCCTCTATTCTTCCAGGTGGGGAGACCAGACCAATATTCCAGGTGCAGTCTCACCCAGTCCTTATATCATTGCAGTGAAATGCCTTACACTGCATTCAAATCCTCCTGCAATAAAAGTCAACATAACATTTGCCTTCCTAATTCACTATTTCTGGGAGGTTTTCAGTGTCCTTTTCCTTGAAGATTTCATTTAATTTCTCTGCCAGATCCTTATTTCCCAACATAATTTTTCCTGTCTCTGTCTGTAGGAGACCCACTGTTAACTTTTGCTTTTCACATATCTTTTGAAGCTTTTTCAGTCTGTTTTTACGTTCCTTGCTAGATTACTCAGTTCTTCTGCTTTCCTTTTCCTTACCGATGACTTGGTTCTCTTTTGCTGAATTCTGACATAGTCAAAGAACCTTACACATGGAAATAGGCCATTCGGCCCAACATCCATACTAACCAGTGGGCACCCCACAGTATTAGGCCTTCTATGTCTAGACAATTCAAGTGCATGTCTAGACACTTCTCTGTTGTCAATGACCAGCTTTAGCCACTTCCTTGGGCAGTGTGTTCCAGGTTCTCACCACTCTCTGTGTGAGAAAGGTTCCCCTCAGATCCCCTCTAAACCTCTTCCCCCTTACTCTAAATCTACGTCCTCTAGTTTCATCTACCTGTGATATGCGGAATTGTTTCCTGCAGTCTACCCTACCTACATCCCTCATAAGTTTTCATACCTCTATCATGTCCCTCTTAACCTCCGTCTCAGGGAGAAAAACCCAGCTTCCCCAGTACTTCCTCATAACCAGTCAACATCCAGGGGAATCTCCTCTGCACCCTCTCCAGGGCTATCACATCCTGCCTTTACCTTGGTGACTAGAAATGCACACAGTACTCCAGCTATGGGATAACTGAGGTTTTATAAAGTTGGAGCATAACCTTCCCACTTCTGTATTTGATGCCCCGACTAATGAAGGCCAGTATCCCATATGCCTTCCTAACCATGTTATCTACCTGTGCTGTCACCTTCAAGGATCTATGGACTTGTATTCCAAGATCCCTCTGTTCCTCAGTACTCCTTAAGACCCTATCATTCATGGTGCATGTCCTAACCTCATTAGTACTCCCAAAATGCATCACCTCACATTTCTCTGGATTAAGCACCATCTGTCATTTTTCAGCCCATTTCACCAACGCATCATTATCTCTCTACAGCCTAAGACTATATTCCACACAGTCATCAATTCCATCAATCTTCGTGTCATCCATGAACTTACTGACCATGCCTCCCACATCCAAGTCATTCACGTATATTACAAACAAGGGTCAAAGCACCGATCCCTTGGGACACCAATAGTCACAGACATCCCTCTACCATCACCCCGTCTCCTATTGAATGATAGAGAAATGGGGGGCTATGCGGGACGGAAGGGTTAGATAGATCTTAGAGCAGGATAAAATGTCGGCACAACATTGTGGGCCGAAGGGCCTGTACTGCGCTGTAATGTTCTATGTTCTATTGACTTCTCTTTGTTGGTACTGATTCCCTGAATGCAGGTCTCTGCCAAATAAGTTAAAGGAACCAGTTTGAGATGGTTGTACCTGCCGCCTCTCCACCCCTCACCCCCTCTCTGCAAAACTTCCCAACTGAACTGGTACTTGTGGGCCCCTGGTTCTTTCTCTTCTGCCTGCTGCTCGTTGATGCGCCTCAACTTACACCCAGCAATCCGCAGGCGATCAGGGTGTTCCCCTCGTCCCATTCACTCCCACTGTACACAATCCCAATGAAGCCAACCCCTCATCAGTTCTTCAACATACTGATCTAGAAAACCATCACATATACAGTCCATGAATTCATCCCCCACACTTTTACTGCCAAATTGATTTACTCAGCCTATACATAGCTTTAAGTACCCCATGACTTTGTATTATCCCAGGTACCAGTGCTTTGAATTTCATGCTCCACATTACTACTACTGTTTGGGAGCCCAAAGACATCTCCCACCAATGTTTCATACCTTTTGCTGTTTCTTAGCTCCACCCAAGCTGATCCTACTATTTAATTTTCTGATGCGAGGTCCTTCTGCCTTTACCCCATCCTTTATTATCAGATTTTGTCTATCTCTTCTAAAAGTTTAGCCTCTTGGAATTTTTCATTCATAAGCTTTTTCACTTTGCAACCACATCTTACTATGGCTATTAGATCTTATCCATTTACTTAAACATCTGCCATTAATTCACCCATGTTGTCATGAGTATCCCATACATACAGATAATGAGTCTTCAACCAAGAGGAAATCATTCACATTTTCCTCGATGTTTCTGTCAGCCTCACTCAGTTGGCCAGAACTGGTTACACCGATAAACTGACAGCAAATAGACTTAGACTTTCCACTCTAATTGCTACACTACCCAACGTGAACTTTTTTGGTTGCATCCTTCATCTTAGACACCTTAATATTATCTTCATAAACCTTTCTGCCTGGAAAAGAGACAGAAAGCAATGAGTGGGAACAAAGAGATCTCTCTCAGGTTGGCAGACTGTGACAGTGGGATACGAGGATTGATAATCGGGCTCCAGATGTTCACAATCGTATCAATCAGCTGACCAAGGGTTCTAATGTTCTATGTTCTAAATGTAACATTTCTAAATTTGCTGATGATATAAAACTAGGTGGTGTGTAGTGCTTTTAAATGGCGACAGAGGTTGAGTTTCAAAGGGACTGGGTGTCCTTGTACACACATCATTGAAAGCTAACATCAAAATGGAGCAAGCAGTTAGAAAGGCAAATGGTTGTTGATCTTTGTATTCGACTATAGGAGTAAAGATTTCTTTCTGGAGCACATAGAAGAGTGAGGGGGACGACTGAAACACAAGATCCCGAGAGGCTTGACGGAGTCAATGTGAAGAGGATGTTTCTTCTAGTCGGAGGATCTAAAGCTATGGTCACTGTTTAAAGATAATCCATCACCCATTTAAACAGAGATGAGATGATTTTTCTTATCCCCCAGAGATCATGGCTCTTTTGAACTCTCTTCCTCAAAGGCCGCTGTAAGCAGAGTGTGAATACTTCTAAGGCAAAGGTAGATTCTTGATAAGCAAGGGGCTGAAAGGGAATGGGAGACGAGATTACAGCTGTGATCTTATTAAATGGCTCCTATTACAAGTCTTTGGCAAGATCTTGCTTGGAACAGTGTGTGTAGGTTCAGCTTCCTTACCTCAAAAAGGACATAGATGGTATAGAGGGAGTGCAATTCACTAGCCTAGTTCAGGAATGGCAGGTTTGTTGTAAGAGGAGCGACTCAGCCTGCGTTCTATGTAGTGTAGAAGATCAAGAAGTAATCACACTGAAACTGACAAAATCCTTACAGGACTAGAGAGTGTGAATTCAGGGAGGATGTCTTCCTGGCCAAAGAGTCTAGAACAGGTCTGAGTAAGGGGTAGGCCGTTTAGGACCGAGATGCGGAGAAATTTCTTCACTCAGCGAATCTCTAACCTGGATGGCTGTAGAGGGCCAGTCACTGATATTACTAGGTTTTTGAATATTAGGGAATCACAGGATATGGGGTGTTACGGACTAGGTGAATGTCCCTTTAAGATAGAGCATAGTGGTGTGTGTGTGTGTGTGTGTGTGTGTGTGTGTGTGTGTGTGTGTGTGTGTGTGTGTGTGTGTGTGTGTGTGTGTGTGGCGTGCTTACGTCAACAGAAGATAAACAACGTAATGACGTTGTTGAAGAAGTCAGTCAAAGTCAAAGAGGAGAGAGAGAGAAAAAAGGGAGAGAGACACCAGCCTGCTAGTTTCTCTATCGATGGATGAGAAACAATAACTGTGTCTGTTACTACAATCCACGTATGGAAATTGGGAGTAATCCGGTGGAGTTCACTTTGTTGCTGACCTGTAGAGGGAAACAGGTATTTGTGTGGACGGCCACGATTGGGATGCTTTTCGGGGTGAGGAAGTCGCTACCGAGTAAACATTGAGGTGTCGTTTGGGTTCCATCGTGGAACATTTGGATTTCGTAATTACTCTCTATGTTCTCTCTACATCTACGTTTTATCTTCAGACAACGGTGGTTGTTGAAGAAGCCTTTGCTCATGTTTCACCTTATGGCTTGCTAAACTGAACCTTAATAACCATTCCTGGACTTGGAGTTTGGGACTTTGCCACACACACACGACGAGTTTAGTTTTGGGGTTAATGTTCAAGGTCTAACATTTTTCTTTCTAACATTCTAACATTTTTATTTTTCTTATTATCAAAAGCTGTTATTAATAAAGTAGTTTTTAACACTTATCACATGACTTGGAGTGTTTCTTTTGTTGCTGGTTCGTAACAGGGGATAGGGCAAGAAAATGGAGATTTAGATCAGCCACAATCTTAGTCAACAGTGGAGCTGCTCAAGAGGCCAAATCGCCCACTCCTGCTCCTAATTCTTATATTTTTAGTTAAAAAACCTAAAAAAAGGCCAATGATCATGAACAAGCCAAATGAAGCAGTTATTTCCTCATGCCCCTATCTACCAGGAGAGGGCCATAAAATGTACACCTCCCCATTATGGATTACCATTTATAACACCCACCTCATTATTGTCTGACACACTGTGCATCACTCAGAGAAACACTTGTCTTTTTAATTACACACTGTGCATTACCTTGCAAAAGTTTCTCATTTTGGGCCATCCATTGTGTCTCACTTTCTTTCCCAAAATTCCCCTGGACCTCACATCTTCAGGTCTGTCCCTTAATGCTGCCACCTCCCTTGCATCCTGATGCACCCTCAACAGTCTCACCACTTACCAGACAACCCTTCCATCTTGTCTTTTGTCAAACAGCCAATTGGCCCAATTTACGACCACTTCTTTGATGGCTCAATGCCTCCACAGAGAAAACAGTTCACATTCACAGTTCAGTTGAGCAGCAGGAGGAAGAGGAGGTGGTAACAAGCTACTATGGGATGCACAGAGGATAGCAGGGGCATCAAGAAGCTTGTGTGCTCGGATGTTGCGAACATCCAAGGGTTACACTGCTGACCTGATTTTGGTCAGTTTCCTGACGTTGGTATTTTATACTGCAATACCCCCAGCTTTTCTGGGCAGTTACATTCAAAGGTTACAACTATTCTCACCTTTGGCTTTCACAATACAATGCCAAATCAGCTGATGAATGGCCAACTCCAGCAATGGTGCAACAAAGCCAATGGTGAGCCAGAATAAGGCAGCATAAAATGAAGTAATCAGTCCACCAAACCCAGGTCTGCACTTTGAAAGAGCTCTCGAAATAGGTTCACTCCCTTGCTCTATCATCACAACTCTTAAAATGTATCCTTTTTTATGGTTTTATCTGTTGAAAGTCATTACTGATCCATCACAATCCAAATCACAACAACATGTTTCAAAAAAAATTCTCAGCTTCCAACTGAAAAACACAATGATGCTGGAGGAACTCAGCAGGCGAGGTTGCATCCATGGAGAAAAGCAGGCAGTCAATGTTTCGGGTCAGGACTGAAGATAGGAAAAGGGGAAGCCCAATATATAGGAGGGAAAAGCAGAGCAGCGATAGGTGGACAAAAGAGGGCAGGCGGTGTGGTGACAAGGTGGTGATAGGTAGATGCAGGTAAGAGATAGTGATAGGCACATGTGGGGGGGGGAGGGGAGAGCAGATCCACCAGGGGATGGGGATGGGTCAAAGGTAAGGAGAGAAAGGAAAAAAAGGGGTAGAATAAATAAAGATAGGCTGCGAAAGGGAAGAAGCATGGTGGGGGGGGGGTGGGGGTGGGGGTTGGGTGTGAAGAAATGGGTGGTGGGGATTACTTAAAGTGGAAGAATTCAATGTTCCAAGGTTCCAAGACGGAGAATGAGGTGCTGTTCCTTCAGTTTGCACTAGGAATTCTCCTGGCAGTGAAGGAGGCCAAGGACTGGCATATCAATGATAGTGTGGGAGGGGGAGTTGAAGTGACTGGCAACAGGGAGATGCAGATCGCGGTTCTGGACGGAGCACAGGTGTTCTATGAAATGGTCACCCAGTCTGTGTTTGGTCTCACCAATGTAGAGGAGGCCACACTTGGAGCACCAAATGCAGTAGATGATATTAAGGAAGGTGCAGGTTAATCTCTTCTCACCTGAAAGGACTGTTTGGGTCCCTGGATGGAGGTGATGGAGGGGCAGGTGTTGCACCTATGGCGGGGCAGTGGAAAGTTCCCAGGGTGGGAGCGGGATGGTTGAGGGGGGAGGAGTGAACTAGCAAGTTGTGGAGACTGTGGTTGCTGCGAAAGGCAGAAAGGGGTGGGGAGGGGAAGATGTGCTTGGTGGTTAGGTCCCGTTGGAGATGGCGGAAGTGACGGAGAATGGTGTGTTGGATACCTAGGCTGGTGGGATGAATTGTGAGGACAAGGGGGACCCTATCCCTGTTGGGTCTGGGAGGGGTAGAGGTGAGAGCGGAGGTGCAGGAAATGACAGAGATACAAGTGCCTCTCTCTTTTTTTCTACCCCACTTTTTTTCCCCCAATTTCTCTCCTTACCCATCCCCCCGGGTGCCCTCCCCTCCTCCCCCACACCTGCCTATCACTATCTCTTACCTGCATCGACCAATCACCACCTTGTGCCCACCTCACCTCTCCTCTTTTGTCCACCTCTCACTGCTCTGCTTTTCCCTCCTATATATTGGGCTTCCCCTTTTCCTGTCTTCAGTCCTGAAGAAGAGTCCTCTGACCCGAAACACTAACCGCCTGCTTTTCTCCACGGATGCTGCCTGGCCTGCTGAGTTCCTCCAGCATCATAATGTTTTTCATCTGGATTCCAGCATCTGCAGTCCTTTGTTTCTCAGCTTCCCATTGGTTCTTTTACTGATCCCCTTAATTCTGTGTTCCTGGTTACCTAGTTTCTCTTTATTTACTCTTTCAAAGTCTATCATGATCTGAACACCTCAGTTAAATCTCCCTTGACAGCTCTTCCTGTCTAGGTTTTATGAAACAGAGGTTATAGTCTGCTTACACTTTTGATAAAAGACATTTTAGTAAAGTGCTCAAGGTTCACAAACCCGAAAAGGTGTCACATCCTTTGTAATAAAAGAGATCTTGAAGTTGGTGCAGAGTAGGGTTCCATAGAGATCATGCGCACTTGTGTCTGTAGCAATGCATTTTCTGACATTGCTGGTCTCGCTCACCACAAGTTCCCCTGAAATAAACCAGACGTATATCAGAATTACCTCACTGCCCAATTTAGTGCCTGACACAAACTGTTCTCCAGAAGCAACATTTCATAATTTCTACTATTCCAACTGATTCCAGGTTATACTTCATTTGGGTTAGTGGATAAAGGATGCTAGGGAAGGACTTTGTGGGAAAGGTAAAACTGGCTGTGTCATCCTTCATAAATTTCTCATTATTCTGGTAATTTGGACAACTGTAAATTAAAAGAGCAAATCTTAGTTTCCAAAAACATTCACCCACTATACGAGTAGCCTGGGGAGTGGAGCGGTGGATGATCCTAACCCTATTATTTACTGGCATCTGACATATTACCACCACTCAAGGCTATTGTCAATGCACCAGAATTCCAACAAACCTTTCTTTCATCCCTTGCATCTTTCCAGTGTTGGTCCATTAGTAATCTCACAATTAATCAGCAGATATAGATCACAACAGCATTTGTACAACTTATTTCTAAGCCAAATCTTTTTTTGGAAGAGCAAGAAATCCTGTGCGAACCAAACAAATAAATGCTGACAACATGTCTACAGTTTAGACAATAAGGCATAGGAGCAGAATTAGGCCATTTGGTTCATTGAGCCTGCTCCGCCATTCGATCATGGCTGATTTATTCTTCTCTCTCAACTCCATTCTCCTGCCTTCTCCCCGTAATCTTTGACACCATTACTAATAAAGAACCTATCAACATCTGCTTTAAATATACCCAACAACTTGGCAATGAATTCCACAGATTCACTACCTCTGGCTAAAGAAATTCATAGACATAGACATAGAACAATACAGCCCCACCACATTGTGCCAACCTTTAAACCATGCCTAAGACTAACTAACCCCTTCCTCCCACATATCCCCTTATTTTAAATTCCTCCATATGCTTATCTAACAATCTCTTGAACTTGACCGATGTATCAGCCTCCACCACAACCCCAGGCAGCGCATTCCATGCACCAACCACTCTCTGGGTGAAAAACCTCCCTCTGATATCTCCCTTGAACTTCCCACCCATTACCTTAAAGCCATGCCCTGTTCTGTTGAGCATTGGTGCCCTGGAAAAGAGGTACTGGCTGTCCACTCTATCTATTCCTCTTAATACTTTGTATACCTCTATCAAGTCTCCCCTCATTCCTCCACATCTCTGTTCTAAAGAGACATCCTTCTATCCTGAGGCTGTGCCCTCTGGTCCAGACTCTCCCACTACTGGAAACATCCTCTCCATGTCCACTCTATCCAGGCCTTTCAATATTCCGTAGCTTTCAATGAGATCCGCCTTCTGAACCCCAGTAAGTACAGGCCCAGAGCCATCAAATGCTGCTCATACATTAACTCTTTCATTCACGGAATCATTCTCGTAAACCTCCTCTGGACCCTCTCCAATGCCAGCACATCCTTCCTTAGATGTGGGACCCAGAACTGCTCACAATACTACAAATGTGATCTGACCAACACCTTATAAAGCCTCAGCATTACATCCTTGCTTTTATATTCTAGTCCTCTTGAAATGAATGTGAACATTGAATTTGCCTTCCTTACTACCGGATTCAACCTGCAAGTTAACCTTCAGGGAATCCCGCACTAGGACTCCCAAGTACCTTTGCACCTCCGATATCTGAATTCGCTCCCTGTTTAGAAAACAGTCAACGCCTTTATTCCTTCTACCAAAGAGCATGACCGTACATTTCCCTACGCTGTATTCCACCTGCCACTTCTTTGCCCATTCTCCCAACCTGTCCAAGTCCTTCTGCAGACTCCCTGCTTCCTCAACACTACCTGCCCCTCCACCTATCTTTGTATCATCCGTAAACTTGGCCACAAAGCCATCAATTCCGTCATCCAGATCATTAACATATAATGTGAAAAGCGGCGGACCTAACATCTAACCCTGCAGAACACCATTAGTCACCGGCAGCCAACCAGAGAAGGCCCCCTTTATTCCCACTCTTTGCCTTCTGCCAGTCAGCCAATCTTCTATCCACGCTAGTACCTTTCCTATAATACCATGGGCTCCTATCTTGTTTTACAGCCTCATGTGTGGCACCTTGTCAAAGGCCTTCTGAAAATACAAGTAAACAACATCCACTGACTCTCCTTTGTCTATCCTGCCTGGTACTTCCTCAAAGAATTCCAACAGATTTGTCAGGCAAGATCTCCTCTTAAGGAAACCAAGCTGACTTTGGCCTATTTTTTCATGTGCTTTCAGGTGTCCTGAAACCTCATCCTTAATAATGGACTCTAACATCTTACCAAACACTGAAGTCAGGCTAACCACCCTATAATTTCCTGTCTTTTGCCTCCCCACCCCCTTCTTAAATAGTGGAGTGACAGTCACGATTTTCCAGTCATCCAGAACCATTCCTGAATCTAAAGATTCTTGAAAGATCAGTACTAATACCTCCACAATCTCTTCAGCTACCTCTTTCAGAAGCCTAGGGTATAGTCCATCCGGTCCAGTTGACTTATCTTCCTTCAGACCTTTCAGCTTCCCAAGCACCTTCTCCTTAGTAATAGCGACTACACTCGCTTCTGCCCCGACTCTCTCGAATTTCTGGCACATTGCTGGTGTCTTCCACAGTGAAGACTGACGCAAAATACTTATTCAGTTCGACCGCCATTTCTTTGTTCCCCATCACTACCTCTCCTGCGTCATTTTCCAGTGGTCCGATGTCCACTCTTGCCTCTCTTTTACTCTTTATATATCTGAAAAAACTTTTGGTATCCTCTTTCACATTATTGGCTAGCTTACCTTCATATTTCATCTTTTCTCCCCTTATTGCTTTCTTAGTTGCCTTCTGTTGGTTTTTAAAAACTTCCCAATCCTCTAGCTTGCCACTAATTTTTGCAATATTGTATGCCCTCTCTTTTGTTTTTATGCTGTCTGACTTCCCTTGTGAGCCATGGTCGCCTTTAGAATGCTTCTTCTTCTTTGGGATGAACTGATCCTGCGTCTTCCAAATTACTTCCAGAAACTCCTGCCATTGCTGCTGTACCGTCATCCCTGCTAGGGTCACCTTCCAATCAACTTTTCCCAGTTCTTCTCTAAGCCTCTGTAGTTAGCTTTACTCAACTGTAATACCGATACATCCAATTTTAGCTTCTCCCTCTCAAACTGCAGGGTGAATTCTATCATATTATGATCACTGCCTCCTCAGGGTTCCTTTACCTTAAACTTCCTAATCAAATCTGGTTCATTGCATAACACCAAATCCAGAATTGTCTTTTCCCTAGTGGGCTCAAGCATAAGCTGCTCTAAAAAGCCATCTTGTAGGCTTTCTACAAATTCCTTCTCTTGGGATCCAGTGCCAACCTGATTTTCCCAGTCTACAGTATCTGCATACTGAAGTCCCCCATGACCACTGTAACATTGCCCTTTTTACATGCCTTTTCTATCTCCTGTTGTAATTTGTACCCCACATCCTGGCTACTATTTGGAGGCCTGCATATAATTCCCGTCAGAGTCTTTTTACCCTTGCAGTTTCTTAACTCTACCCACAAGGATCCTTCATCTTCAGATCCTATGTCACTTCTTCCTAAGGATTTGACTTCAGTTTTTAACCAACAGAACCACCTCACCCCCTCTGCCCACCTGCCTGTCTTTTCGATAGGATGTGTATCCTTGAATGTTTAGCTCCCAGCTGTGATCTTCTTTCAACCAAGACTCTGAGATGCCCACATCATACCTGCTAATTTCTAACTGCACTATAAACTCATCTACCTTTTTATGTATACTGCGTGCATTCAAATATAACACCTTCAGTCCTGTATTCCACCCTGCTTCTTAAATTTGTCTCCATGTTGCCTGAAGTTAAATTCTTATCCATTTCTAAACTTTGTCTTATTCTTTATTCTGGAGACTTCAGTAACCTCTCCTGCACACTCCGTCCCTTTTACTTTACCCATACTTTTCCAATCTTTTGAACCCACCCCCCCTACTATTTAGTTTAAAGCCCTACCCACAGCCCTATTTATGTGATTTGCCAGGACCCTGGTCCCAGCATGGTTCTGGTGGAGCCTGTCCCATCAGAACAGCTTCCTCCTTCCCCAATTCTGGCACCAGTGTCCCATGAATTTAAACTGACTTCTTCCACACCAATCTTTGAGTCATGCATTTAACTCTCTCATCTTATTGACCCTGTGCCAATTTGCATGTGGCTCAGGTAGCAATCCAGAGATTATTACCTTTTTGGTTCTGCTTTTTAATTTAGTCCCTAGCTGCTCAAATTCCCTCAGCAGAACCTCTTTCAGACACGGTAGTGTAGCGGTTAGTGTAACGCTATTACAACGCCAGCGACCTGGGTTAATTCCTGTAAGGAGTTTGTACGTTCTCCAGCACTACCTCTCGGATCCCCCTACCTGCCTCACTCGCAGTCACGCCCTCTTATCCCTTTAAGAAATAATATGTACTGATTTTGGGCCATGTTTAAAAATGAAAAGAGACAAAAAATTCGTGTCGAGCGGGGGGGAGAAGGGGCAGGAAAGGGGAGAATCTGGCTATAAGCTGCATTTGTTTCTTTTGGACCACTTTTGGTCACTTGGCCTCAAAGTTCACTGAGCAAGTGCGGCTGTAATTAAGTAATTCATTAGTTGTAGACGACAACCATGAATCTGGCCTCTTCCTATGACTCAGTAGGTGGTAGCTTTGGTCCTAGTTGTAAACAAAACTGCAACATCAGCAATTCCTTTCCTCCCACAGATGCTACTTGACTTACTGAGTTCCACCAGCAGTTTGTTTTTTGCTCCAGATTCCAGCACCTGCAGTGCCTTGTGTTTCAGTAAATATCGCCTTTTTTTGGGCTTACCACTTCTTCGGCAAAGTGGCTAGTTTTAACACTCCAGCTTAAGTATTCATTTTTATGAAGCAGAACTTCATAGATCTGATTTCATTTCATTTCTGTAGTCTATGATTACTGGGGAAATGTACACATACTCTGAGTGGATGACAAACAAAGCTCAGGCAAATGGTCCCCTGAATAAAGGCCTTGATCCCAGAGGTTGGACAGTGACCTGGGTTAAATTGTGAACCACATGCTGACCGGAAGACTTCTACCGAATGTACCAGCCCTAATTCACTGAACTGCATCTGAAGGAGGGCACAGAGAACTGTGTTTAGACAGCACATCCACAGCAGTAATATAACTTGTTTCCAACTAAAAGGACAGTATACAAAAGGCTGTTAATAGCTCATTTTTTGGTGTGCTGTACTGGAAATTCACCAATCAGAAAACAGCAACATTTCCAGTTCAATGAAGTGGAGTGAATTTATAACAAGGCAATAAATCAAAATAAAATCACACCCTCTCCCCAGGAAAATATTTCTGAGCTAAAATTTCTCTAAAACTGGTTAATGGCCGCATGGGTCTCTTGAACTCTCTGCAAAGACCAGACTAGAACCACACAAACTGCATCAGGCACCACTCCAATAGAGTCACTCCAAGAGTACCCAGTCACTCCCACACAACTTCCCCAATTCTGGCTCCTGCTGCATATTAACTGTCTGTCTACTCCCCCCATGAGACAAATGTTGGCAAGGTGAGAGGGGCAGGAGTGTTACCAAATACAGCCGCTGACCCTCACACCATCCACCTTCTCCTTTACTCAATGACGAGAATTCCTGGTTAAGCAAATATTGCAGGCCAGACTGTTCTAACTCCCTGAACACCCACCTGGCTCTGCTCCACAAAGCCAGGGAGGCTTAACTTGGTTTGTAAGCTACAACAGGTACTTGTTAACCACAATCCTAACTCTAATACATGTTAACATTATTAGTTCTGGTAAAACCTGCTCAGACTAAGAATTCTGGATCACAAGACTAGGATGTTTGCAGCTTCCTGTGCAATGGTTCAGTCGGGTGCATGGAGTAAGCAGGCGTTTTCCTATTTTGTTCTGGCAGACATCTGCTCAACAAGCAAAGAAACCCAGAGAGATGTTAAAATGGCAAAAGACTAAAACACTCCAACACCTGCTGCCATACTCCTACACTGTGTTTGATTTCAAGGAAAAGCCTTGCTGAGCAGTACCTCGCTGGCAGGTTTAATTAGCAGCTGACACCACATCACTCTACTCTGGAATTTACTGCATTCTCAACTGCTCCTAGTTAACAAACCTGATGGTTATAAATTGGTCTCGGCGTGCAAGGGGCTTGTGCATTCACAGCCATCTAAATATCATCTGCTTCACGTCGAACACATTAACAAAGTGCTGGTTGGAAAACTGCCTTTTTGTAGATGTCCAGGAATGTAGGCCAGTTGCGCATTCAATGGGGTGAGACAACCTTTCCACACACTATAAAAGCTGACACTGTCTTCGATTCCAATCCAAGGGCAGGTTATCTGCACCTCAGACTTATCAAAACTGTACAAAGTCTGGAGCAACAAACAGTCTGCTGGAGTAACTCAGCAGGTCGAGCAGCATCTGTTGGGGGAAAGGAATTGTTGAAATTTCAGGTTGAAACTCTGCAGCGAGACTGAGATAGGAGAGGGAAGATAGCAAATATAAAGAGGAGAAGGGGAGTGATGAGGTAGAGGCGATTGGTGGACCAAGGAGGAGTGAAGGATAATGGCAGATGGGGAAGGGGTGGGGTGGGGGGTGGAGTTGGGAGACGGAGGCAGGTGGATGTTTGGTGGAGGCAAAAGGAGATGGAGCCTTGTTGGGGGGTTGGGGGGGTGAAAGTGGAGACAGCTAGCAGGGTGATATACAGGAACACAAAAGGTTACCAGTGCTGGAATCTGATAAGGAAGAAAGGCTGTACAAAGTCTGCTCTTTCTACCACTTCTGAGTTACACATAATAAACCAGTAAAGCTCATTCCAAATAAATTATCTTTACATCCATTTGATATTTTTACAACAATTTTCACTGAGCGTTTCCTAGATTCTAAAATTATTCTGAAGCAGTTTTGATTTAAGACGATTTCTCTATGACCCTGAATCCCTGTGGATTTTGGGAGTTTTATGAGATCCCATTCTGTCTGGAAATCTTTTCTCTGGAACAACAAATAAACACTCTTGATGTGAGCTTATATAAATAATGGACAAGATTGGACTCAACCCCCACATGGAATAAATCTCAAAACTAACAGAACTTCACAGGGGAAGGGAACTTGGGTACTAATGTAAAGATCTGTTGGATCTGACGGTTAATTGAAAATTTCAAAACCAATTAATGGATGTTTGTACATTAAGAATGAAGGAACTGAAGTAGGTAGATGGAGTTAGATGCTTATCATCCATAATCTGATTGCACATCTTTTTCCCAGGGTAGAAATGTCAAATACTAGAGGACACACATTTAAGGAGGGGGAAAACTTAAAGGAAATGTGCAGGGCAAGTTTTTTTTTACAGAGAGTGGTGGATGCCTGGAATGAGCTGCTAGGGTTAGTGGTGGAACCAGATATGATAATGGAGCTTAATAGAATTTTAGATAGACACATGAATATGCAGGGAATGGAGGGATGCGAATCACATGCAGGCAGAAGAGATTTAGTTTAATTTAGCATTGTATTCAGCAGAGACATCGTGCGCCGAAGGGCTGCTCCTGTGCTGTACTGTTCAATGTTCTTTAAACTTGGGGCTATTCTCAGCACTGGGACTAGAGGAAAATGGGTGTTGTGATGTAGTCATAGAATTACAGACATTTAGTTATCATCTAATAGACAGAAAAGACAATTCACTGATGCATCTGAGATAGAGCATGGAAGCAAGCCCTTTAGCTCACACAGTCCATGCTCGCTGACCATTAACCACCCATTTACACTAATCCTACCTTATTCCCAGTTTTATACTCCCCATGTTTTCATCAAATCCCCCCAGAATCGCCTGCTCACCTACACACCAGGGGCAATTAACCTACCAATCCGCATGTTTTTTGGGATGTGGGAGGAAACCGGAGCATCCAGGTGAAATCCATGCAGTCACAGGAAGAATGAGCAAACTCCACACAGACCGCACCCAAGGTCAGGATTGAACTTGGGTCTCTGGCACTATGAAACTGCAACTTTACATGCTGAGCCACTGTGCTGCTCAAATACATAATCACTCACCTGCACTGAGATAAAACCACTAGGAGGGGTTTGAGGAGGAAAGTCAAAATTAACTCTCCATTCTATCTCAGCAAAAGTAATCCACAATAAACTCCATCTAGGCAAACTAGGCATCAGATAGGACATGCCTATCAACCATCCATCACAGTGCACTGAGCCACAAGCCTGATGGTCCCTCTGCTTCTCACTATTCACACTGCAAAAGATATATTTATTCTGATAAACAATAACTTTTCTGTTGGAATAATAAATCCCTTTGCCATATGAAGAAGTCATGCCACCAGTGCTGTTGCTGACTGCAGAACAAGTACAGTATTCCAACACAATTCTAAATAAAGAGACACTGGAAAAGGCTTTGGTGGGGGTGTGAAAGAAGGGAAGGGAAGTATTCAGTGAAGTTCCTCTCATACTATGGCCCTTGCAGTACCATCACTGAGAGGAACAATATGACCAAATGCCACTGACTTCTGTAAAACCAGCTCTGCACAATCTGCATGTAACCTCACCGCTCACTTTATCAGTCCAATGGCATGGTCAAAAATGTGCAAGCTTAAAAACAGCTAT